>NW_006921880.1:3826675-3851441 GCF_000298275.1 Orycteropus afer afer
GTCTTCCATTGATTCAATTCTACTCCTTTGCCTGTTCAATGTGTTATCTATTTCTGAAAATTTAGTATAACCTTCAGGATTTCTATCTGTAGATTGTGAATCATTTCTAATTTTTCATTTATTTGTCATTTTGTTCTTGTATTGTCTTTCAAAATTGTTGTAGGGTTTTCTCTGTGTTTTCCTCAATTTTGTCAGTGCTTTTCTTGATCTGTCTCTCAATCCATTGAGGGCACCTAAATATAATTCTTTTGAATTCCTTATCAGAGAGTTCCAATGCTGCGTCTTCCTCAGGGATGTGTTTTGGTTCTGTATCCTGGTCCCTTGTTTCTCCTGCTTTGTCTTGCTTCTTTGCGTGGACTGTGATGCTCTGTTGTCTCCAAGGTATTGTGGCATTTTTGTGTTTATATTTAATTGGTGATTGTATGTTGTAGTGACTTGCCCACAATTTTCATTTTCTTTTTTTGGATGTTATCTACATAAATCTCGGAAGGAAGGTTGGGCAATCCTATTTCCGTAGTGATACTGCCTCGGAAACCCAAGGAGGGGTCGCTATGAGTCGGGGCCGACTCGATGGCACATAACAACAACTACATAAATAGGGTACTGCACTCCTCTATTCACTAGTTGGCAGCACTTATACCCTCACCACCTGTCTCCTTTCCCATTGTCAGCCTCCTCTATGTCCCTGCCATCCTTGGTAAACAAAGCCTATTCTTAGGTCCTTAGAATCCGAATGAGATTGCTGTCACTTTAAAATCCAATATGGCTGCCACTTGTAAACATTCAAAATGGCTGCACCCTCAGTCATTTTAAATATCCAAAATGGCCACTGCTTGTAAACAATCAAAATGGCTGCGTCCTCCAGACAGCTGAATGTCCACAACTCAGGTTGTCTCACTCCTTGCTGTTTCCCTTCCTAGTCATAAGCCACCAGCAGCCCTTGGTGATGAGCGCTGATCTTCAGGTCAATTCTCAGGTCCCAACACCACTTGAAAATATTTAGGCTGTTGGTCCCGTGAGAATAGCTGACAGCCCACTGCTCCATCTCCGTACTCACTGTTTTCATTCAGGTTTTTCCACTAATTGGTGCCTAATCCACTTCTGTGTACTTCCTTTCAAAGCTCAGGGCTCCAGGATTATCTTCTGTATCTCTGTCAATCATTTTCTCTTTTCTTTTTGAGGAGGGTCTGTGTAGCTTGTCTGCCTATTCCATCATCTTACCCCACTGATACCTCTTGACAGAGCCAAATTTGATTTGTAACAGTCCACAAGAAGACCCAATACTATAAGACCACATTCTATGTATAAGGAGCAACTCCTAACATAAGTTGTGCTCCGTACTACACTTACAAAGCTCTTTCAAAACAACAGGTAAGCCCAAATACAGGAACCACTTCCTCCAGAATATCGGCATATCCAACTATTCCAAGAAATTCAAGGTTATTTAGGTTCTGTATGCAAAGACTTATCAGAAAGAAATCCTGGAACTATGGTAGCAGTTCACGTCATATAACAAAGTGGGCTCACTGCCATGGAGTCGATTTGACTCATAGCGACCCATCCTTGGGTTTCCGAGGAGGTATCAGTACAGAAGTAGATTGCCCAATCTTCCTTCTGAGGAGAAGCTGGTAGGTTTGAACCGCCAGTCTTCTGGCTAGCAGTCAAATGCCTCATGTCACATAGCATCAGAAAATAGTGAGTTTCCACAGAACAGTGAAGCTCTGGGTTATACCACACTCTGAGAAGGTTCAGCAACCATTTTCTGTTGAAATACAACCCGGAATTCCAGACTCACCTTCTTTTCTGCCCCAGTGTCACTGAGATGGTCACTACCTCCTCCAAAAGCCAAGTGACTCTTAGAAAACAACAGATGGGTCTGTATGGAAAACAGTAACACCAGGAAGGTAGGCCCTCTTTAGAACAGTCAATTTCTCAAGATCAAAAGGGCAGCATCTGCCCAAGGACAAAGTTCAGAAGGCAGAAAGGGTTAGGAGAAAAGGAAGAATGGAAACAAAAAACACAGGAAGTAGAATAAGTGATGTTACATTGAGGAAATTGCAATGAATTACATGAAACAAAATGTGTATGAATTGTTGAAAGGAAACCTGATTTGCTCTCTAAACCTTCACCCAAATCACAGTAAGAAACACATAATAATGTGAGCCTTAGAACTAGCCATCAATGTTGAGCCTCTCCAACTTAGACACCCCAGCCCGTGGTAGTAGGTCTATATGCATGCCATGAGAATAGTGATCAACATTTTAAATACTTTTCCTTATCAAGAAGCCAGCATCAAATAAATTATCAGTGCGATAACCTTACACACACCTCTGTATTATAACCTCTACAATGCTAAAAAAGGAAGCCTGGAGCCACAATGGTTTAAGCTTTCAGCTGCTAACCAAGACTGGAAGTTCAAACTCACCCACAGCTCCACAGGAGAAACACATGGCAATCTGCTTCCATAAAGATTACAGCCTAGGAAACCCCATGGAGTAGTTCTAATCTGTCACATGGGGTAGCTATGAGTTGGAATTGACTCAACTGCACCTAACAGCAACCATGTTAAGGACCCCTCAGTGTGGTATGTAAAATACAGCTCCATGAGAAATTTGACTGAAAAAGAATATACTTGCTATAATGAACATCACTAATTTCTAATATTTTAGGAGCATTGGGAAGGGTGGTGCCGATTTTGATGACTGCCTTTGGATTCAATTTTCCCTACAGCAAGCAGACATTCAGAACCATAGGGTTGGCCTCATAGCTTTGCCTAAAGTTGGAGAGGCTGCTCTTTAAAAATAGTCATTGCTGTATATATGTGAAATACATACCTCATCCTCCTTTACAAAGAAGCCCTTGTACAGTGGCTGAGTGTTTGACTACTAACTGAAAGGTAGGTGGTTCAAACCCACCAGCCACTCCAGAAGACAGGAATGTGGCAGTCAGCTTCCATTAAAATTATATATAGCCTTGGAAACCCTATGGGGCAGTTCTGCTCTGTCCTGTAGGGTCACTTGGAATAGACTCAACAGCAACAGGTTACCTCCTTTACAGTGGTGTTTCCAGGAGAGTACTTTGTGAAAAAAAGGGGCCTTTCCGTCTATGCTCTTAAGAAAGAAAGTGTAGTATTTTTACTGCTTTCTGAGTGGTTTCTTTCATGTTGTTTTAAAATGATCACTTCTAAAGTTTCGAGGATACCTCTTACCAATAATGTAAAATTTTCTAAATAAGTATTTTTACTTTACTTATATCTGAATATACATTTTAAAGAATTCTACCTTTTCCTAAAGTTGAATAGTTTATTTCAATGTGATATGTAAAAACAAACAAATAAAAAACTTTCTAAAGAATGTGGTGTTCCAGGGCAGAAATAAACTAATGTTGCATGTCACAGGAACACCATGTTCTAACCACCTGAGTGCTCAGGAAGTAGAAAGTCTTACTCCCAAGTCCAGCCACCAGAGCTGTGGGATTCTGTTGGTTGAACTACCCTAAAGCCTTGCTACACTGTAAATGTCTCTGCTCTTCATTTTAAATATACTAACAAGCGTATGTGTACATTACAGGTGAAGATCTTTTGATGACAAGTTAAAGAACGAACATGGTGGAAACAAACTTAATTTCCTTCTTTTCATTAAACTGGAAACGATGCTTTCTGAACTGAAGCTGTCTTCACAAATGATAAGCAAAATGGCAAAGGATACCTACCAACCAATTTATTCACGAATGACACAAAGCCCAGGGGATTGCCATTTTACAAATGTCAACAGTTGGAAAAACCATTGCTGAGCTTGCAATAATTGACTTAGAACCAGTCAGCAAATTTTGTCTGTAAAGGGCCAGCTAGTATCTATAGGTTTTGGGGACCATAGGGTCTGTCACTGCTCAACTCTGCCATTGGAGTGCAAAAGCAGCCATAGCCAGTATACATGAATGAGCATGGCTATGTTCTGATAAAACTTTATGGACACTGTAATCTGAATTTTATGTAATTGTCACGTCTCAAATATTCTTTTTGATTTCTTTACAACCATTTAAAAGTGTAAAAACTAGCTCAAGGGCCATTTAAAAAAAAAAAAAAAGGTGGTAGGCTGGATTTGGTCTGAGGGCCGTGTTTTCCTATTCCTGACCTAGAGAACTGGGAGCAAGAAACACAGGGGTCTGAAAATAAGCAAACTTTTTGGCCATACATTTTATGGCTGATAATTGGAAGATGTGGGGCATTGCAAATGTAAATATGTCCTATAACCTAAGACTCATTAAAATGAAATTTCGTCTCTATGTTGTATATCATAGTGCACTCTTCTTTAAAACTTATTTTTAAATGTAGGATGATTTTTTTAAAAAAAAGTTTATTGCTTATGTATTCACAGATTATTGTTTTTGGTTTTCACAAAATGAATTTAGAATGATGGAGAATTTAATATCTACTGCTGTGATGTCTTAACAAGGAAGTTAACCATTTTTAAAAAGCGAAAATAGACTGCATTTGTGTTTAAATTTATTTATTTTATTGAAGCAAGGTTTGTACTGACACTGTACTTATATATTTATTATACATAGCTTTCCTGATACTGCTTATGGATTAGAAGCATTAGTGGTGTTATCTATTTGAAGACAAATCTACAAAGAAAATGTATGCTCTTAACATCTAAAATGGGCCAGCATTTTATGTAAAAAAAAGCTTCATCTTCATATCTGATTAACTGAAGATTTGTTGATCCAAGTCACATTTGCCATTTAATGTAAATTATTTTTAAAATCTTGCTGTATCAAACTATCAAATAAGTGTAAAGGATTCTTATTCTTGGTGTGAAGCAAATTATGGCTTTTAAAAATTAAGTATCTGTGTTTCTAAAAAGTAAAATCCAAATTTTATCTTCCCATTAACAGCATTAAAATTTAAGACATTTTTCTTCAAATCACAAAACACACTAAGAATCCCAACATTCACTTTGAATTTTTTTTTTTAACCTACATGTTCTAAAAACAGGAGTGTTCAAAATACACCAACAGCTCTCATGTCACTGAAAGCTCTTACTGATTCAAGGCCTCGATGCCACAACTACTATTTGCTTGTGGACAGAATTCAGGCTATTACCAAGTGATGTAGGTTATACAGTACTACAGTTTCCTTTGAAAATCAAATACGCCATAACAAATGCACAATGCTACCCATTTTCAAAAATATTCTGGAAACACCTCTATAGACTAATAGGCATTTAGTTCTGTTTGCCTTACCACGTGTTGAAAGTTGAATTACTGGTCTAATTGGCTACAGCCAAAGTGAAAACTGCAAAGTAATGAGCTGAAGAACCAAAACTGGTCTCTCCGAATTCATTACTAGGCATTGACTAAACTCCCCCATCCTTCTAGCTATTGATTTCATTGTAGCACAAATCGAAGTCTGTTTAGCAGATATGGGAACCCAGCCTATTACCTGTGTTGCAACCCAACTTGATTGTTCATCACACTTTGAGATGAAGAAATGAACACTATCGTATGAGTCTTTGGGATTTTAGGTAGGACACAATGCTCAAAAATGTAAAGGTTCTACCATACAACTGACCCATATAACCTGTTATTTGCAGAAAATAAGAAATTTTTATTTAACTTAATGTTTATCTGAATTATTCATCTATAATAATATAGCAAGTAGGATACTATCCTTTGTTAGTTAGAATGCATCTATAAGAGCCACCAGGACTATACCTACCCAGTACCATTTCATATTTCTCACACTATTAGAAATCTGAGTAGTAACTCAACAATAAAGGTGATACGGAAAATAACTGAAAATATGCAAACTGGGTTTATTACAAGATTTTCAGGAAAAATACTTTAAGAAGTGTCACTAAAAGCAAAAATGGGGCATGAGTTCTATCACTTTGTTAGGTGGTGTCAACTTTTAAAACTATCTACAGTTGACAAGCATTAATGTAAGAACCCAATGTGATGTGTGAGACTGGAATTGGTCATTTTGCAATATAATGCAAGATTACACAAGGATGTTAGGAAACTGGGTTAACTAAGTTTGGAGATAATAAAGAAATGATACTATCTGGGCAAAAAGCACCTCTCGAGAGAAATACTTCTTTTCATATTATCCTTAAAAACCAAGTTATTTATAAATCCTGCAGCTGAGAGTAAATATGGAGTCTAGATTCAACAAAAGTGAAAAGTGCTTTTCATTAAACCTGCTTTCATACAAAGGCCCCCCACCTCCATGGCTCTGGAATACAGAAGGCTCATTAAGTAAAGTGGGCCTCTCCTCCCATGTGTACCAGTTTCTTCTTTTTAACCACATCTTCCCCTCACTCTGTTCTCTCCCCTTGTCTCCTACTCAGACACCTAAAGGCCTTGCTTAATTCTCAGAGGTAATCAGGGCTCGCTTACTAGTCTAGTAAAATTGAGTTAATTCTAAAACAGAGTTCCACAACTACGCCCCCATGCCAAAAGAGCAGGACTTTCCTGGCCGGTGTCTTTGGTCCATAATTCGTGGGCCAACACTTCCATTCTTTGGTACCTTGTTGATGATTGGCGTGTTCTCTGCCTTCTGTCAACTTCCTAAAAGCAAACCTTGAATGAGGGCTACAAATTTTGGCTTAACACCTGAATCTCCATGATTACCAAACTATTTTTATCTGTCTCTCAGATCTACAATTATGCTTAAGCCTGCAACCAAGCAGGCCTCTGAAACACTCCCTATTTCAGATGACACAGGTCTCTGAACTTTGAAACAATTCATTCTCACATTGAGTCTTACATTCTTTTAGTTTCGTGTAAATGATGTGACTCAGCATGACAGATCATGCTTACACCTATCATTACCCCTACCCTACTTTTAAGTGCCTAGCATAGTGCTACGGACATAGGAGGTGCTCAGTATTTATTTAGTTAAAATAAAAATCAAGGCTCTAGCTTAGTAGAGCCTCAAGGTGTGTATGTGTGTGTTATCATTAATGATTATATTATTCTGAAAATGAAACTCATGGGTATTACAAAGTTGTATGAATTAATGCACAAATGTATTTCATCCTCAAATTCATATAGGATATTCAAATTAACACTGGATGTATTATTTTATGGCCCTATTGTGTTTCTCTGTATGTGCAGCAAGAGCTGGTAAATTTCCATTTTAAAACTGATTTTGCACCTGAACTGCAGTTTTTGCTTCTGAACTGACGTATAAATGTATTTGTATATGTTTGGAAAATAAATGACTTGTGACATGTATTGGTCACTTGTGATCTAATGAGTATAGACTCTGTAGTTATCCACACAATTTATAACACTCTTGGACTTGGCTATTTATGTGAAAGGAGGCTTCATAGCAAATATTTATATAGTGAGTCATACAATCTCATTATTAAACAAATAATCAAGAGTGAAAAAAATCTGACCTGAGAAACAATTTTTAAAAGCACATATAAAAAGTTGCTGAAAGATTACTATGTATTGTTAAGCTGATATCCCTAACTTTGCTGGAATGGTAAAGAAATTTTCTATTTTCATTTACTTCATGAAGGGAAAAAAAGGGGGGCTCGAAATTCCAGACCAAAATTATTGACCTCTACGTCTTTGAAACAGTAAGAGATCTATTTGTAGTTGGACTGCTGTGCAGTTTTAAGAAAATTTTTCACATCCCAAGAATAAAAAGCAGAGAAAGCTGCTGTTTTATTCAACTATTCACAGTAGAAAATATTTATAACCACGTTATCAAAATACTGATTTCACAGGCCATTCCTAGAATATAGGAATAGCAGTTATATAAAATGCTGCTTTTTAATTATAACAGGCATTTTACCTACACCAAAAACAAAAACTAAACAGACAAACTCTCACTGGGTACCTTTTGTCCATAAAAGAGAATGGTAAAGTCACAGACTTGGAATATCCATCCTGGAGCAATTCTTCCTCATCACCCTCCAGAGCATATCAGAAAATGCAAACAACTTCAAAGAGCCTAGAATGACACCCAAACTGTCTTTGAAAGTAGCCATAATGAACCTTTGTTCTTTTTTAAAAAGTCTCATCCAGTGAGAACAAATGAACCTGCTCATTTCAAGCTATTTTCTCTTTTTTCAAAAATCTTCATAAAAGTACTTTCACTCAAATTTAAAATGTTTTTCATTTCCATCTATGTTATAATAAAAGTCAAAGATTTATCTGGTTATAAAAAGTAACTGAATGATAAAAAATATTCTCTTGGTCTAGGTTTTCTGTGCCTCTATTTTAACCCAACAACTGCATTTCAATAAGCTTTAGTCCAAAAATTACAAAAAAGGAGAAAAAAAAAAAGTATGTGTGTGTGTGTATATATATGTATATATATATAATATATACAGTTTTAAAAAGGCAACATCATTAAGAAAGAAATTTCAAACACACTGAAGAAAAAGACTTTCAGTTCTCCTTTCTTAATGAAATGATATTTACAGAATTGGGGCAGAGCCTTTTGCCATGCAGAATCCATAACTCTACCTTTTCTGTTACTCGTTGTTAGATTCCCTTGTATAAAAAGAAAAGCTCCGGAGTTAAGAGAGTATCTTTATGCACATCTGCACAAACACACAAATATACAAAAATAAAAAAACAAAAAATCCACAGACTCTTCATTCTCTCACGACCGTAGCGATGTTTTCAAATATTTGGTGAAATCCAGAGGAAACTGAATAGCAACTTCATCACAATGTCTTTTGATTAACTGATTTAAATCTTCACTCAGAAATGGATCTCCTTGTAAAATCTTATCCTGGAAAAATTTTAAAAGTTAAAAGTTACACATGCCACAGCAGGATGCCAAACTGTAGGCAAAGCTGAGAGGGGCACCCACTGACACTAACACAGGACACAGAACGGCAGATGCTCAGCGGGATCCCAGACATGCCCTATATTTCATGAAATAAGTCTCATGATTGTCTCTGTAGCGTTCCAACTCCAAAGAGCCATCATCCCACCATCAACTTCTAGATATGAAAAGAAAAAACACAAACCTCTAACTAAGCAGACTGGAGTCAAAGAGTTTTTAAGAACCATTAATATTTTTTTTTCTTTCAGAAAACTAAAAAGTATTACATACCTTCCTTTTGGAGTTCAAAGATTCAACAGGAGGATTAAATGTCATTGCTGCCATGCTGTAAGTCTCAAAAAGTTCAGCAGCAGTTCTAGAATCATAAATATAAAATATGTCAAGAACCACCATATCTATGTGACCTGGAAATAATTATAGATTGCCCCCAAAGAATAAATCATTATTCTTAACACCTATATTAAGGTGTAACACAATCCTGCTTTTGAAATCAATCAATCAGTCAGCTTCTCTAAAATAAATCCTAACCCCCCATTTAATGTCAACACGGGACATTACAAGTCTGATAGACATTCAGAAATACCAGACTGGAGCAGACAGAGCGAAGGCCTCATGCTCTGCGCAATCAAATCCCAACACAACCACGGTGATATGACCAGTGTGTGACAGAGTAACTTAGCTATGGGAGACAGAGGAGCAAAGCACAGAGTTACCCTCCAAGAACTCTGAACAGAGCACAACCCTTCAGTTATGTGCCTGCATTAAGAAGAGTAAGAAGAAGACATGGAGGACAGAATACATGTCTCTACCTAGGAGATGTGAATGAATCATTAATAATTTAGGGCGAGTTCATTTTCTCCAAAAGAAATAAGCAAGGGTTGCAAGGGCTGTGATTAGGCTCCATTCGCCAGGAGAAGGCTACCGCATGGCCATCAGGTAGCTCCATTCTCAAGCTTTTGGGATAAATCCATCCTTTACCAACTTCTTCCACAGAAGGAAACTTCTAGCACACAAGAGGCACACATTCAAGACCTCTAATGGAAATATACCAGGAAAGGATTATAAAAGGGAATCATTTTCTTTTTTGCCTTTTTTAAAATGCAATGGTTGTGAGAGAGGTGACAGTAAGAAGTATGACGGGAAGAAAGAAGTAAATGGCTATTTTATTATTTAAGTAACAAGGCAAAACATTCTCTTTCTCTCCTGCCCAGAACGAAAGGAATGGAAAACCAGAGTTCGTGTCTCATTATGGGGGGCAGTAGCAGACTGCTGCCAAGTAAACATACAGGTTCAGTGTTGCCAAATCTCCCGGAATTTCAAAATAAGTGGGACATGAGATGTTTAGATAAATTCTTCCCATTTCTAAAAGATAGCAAGTAATTCAATATTTGTTCCATCTCCAAAGAGGCCAGAAAAGCAGTCTGCTGGCTGATAAGACACTTGTCTGTGCAAAGAAGGAGAAAGAGCTACAGCAAACAGCACAACGTTATTTATGAGGGGTGGGCACATGAGTGTCTTCTGTACCGTTTACTCTCCTTTTTTGTATAATCCAAGTATTTCCTAATTAATTTTGTGGTGGGGAAAAAAGCATTACTATTCTTTCAATTTGAATGTACTTTTGAAAAAATTTCCAAAATAAAAAGATGGAGAAAAAGCAATTTCTTTTAGGAAAACTATTTTTCCCACATAGGAGAGTGAGGCACACGCAGGATGTACCTATTCTAGCCTCTTGTAGCCCAAGAGACCCTGCACGGAGATGGCTACGAGAGGCAAGAAGAGAAATCACAGCTCCGGGAGTGCTGCCCGATGGTCAGCGTCCCAAAACACCTTTATTCCCTCTCCGTTTTTTCTCCCTTTGCCCCGGCAGGACTATTCCCCATCCCCCACATCCCCACCAAAAAAGTTCACTTTGGATGGAATCATGGATCTCCACATTAAAAACATCAATAAAGCATACAGGGTACTATCAATTGTTGAACTTAAGTAATGGGCATACAGGGATTCACTGTAGCATTTTTTCGTATTTTCCTGTCCATGTGAATTGCTTTCATAACTCAAAATAAAATGTTAAGCCATTATCCAGAAAACAAACAAAATCACAATAGGTACATTTTTTCTCTTTAGAACAATTCAGGAATATGAAATGAGACCAAATCCAGATGCACAACTGGCACTGTACATTTGGAAACAAATTATAAAACTTTGATAAAATATACTGTTATCAACCAACCTTTGCAGTTTTATAAGACAATGCTAAATAATCCTACCTCCGACTAAATTCTGGTTTGAGAGCTTGAGAGCCTTCAGAAGGTGCTCCTGCAATCAGGTGAGCTGCAAAGACCTTCACTATGGGATGGTAATGTCTCTGAAGAGGAAACAGGACAACACATCGCGTAGTGGTCAGTACTTCATAGAGCACTAGCTGCAGCAAAGATTCTCTTTAATTTAAAAGATCATGTATGTGGATGTAACTCACGAGAACCACATACAGAAATAAAACTCTCTTTGCTCATGGGATACAGTACAAGTCTGTATGATGACCAAGTTACCAGTGAGGCAGTCATCTTACTTTCACTGTCTGAGAAGAAGTATCAAAAAGCAATTTCTCTTTCTGAGTGAAAAATATTAGTTTAAGATAGGTTTCCTGATACCTAAATTTTTAAATTTTTTTTTTAATTATACTGTGATTTAGATGAAAGTTTACAGAGCAAATTCATCTTCCATATAGCAGTTTACATACACTTTCTTATGACATTGACTGTAATCTCCCACAATGCAACAGCTCCTCTCCCACTTCCTCCCTATAGTTACCTCTTCCCAGTGTCCTTCCCTCCCATGCACTCCTGCCCCCTGAGCTGTCTCCATGTGCATAAACAGCCCTTCTTTCTCCCATGATTCATCTCTCCACAGAGTGTAAGTAGCTAATGTAAATGTTCAGCTCATATCCCTATCTTCTGTTTGGCTGGAAGCCACAAGAGTGGGTTCAACTCCAAACCTGAAGGGCAGACAGGGGCCATAGTCTCAGTGGTTCCATCAGGCTCCATCAGACCAGCAAACCTGGCCCCCCAACCCCTTTTTTTTTTTTCTTTAAATGATTTTGAGTTTTGTTCCACATTGTTCTCCCTCTCTATCCAGGATCTCCTATAGAGATCCCTGTCCGAGTGGTTGACAGTGGTAGCCAGGCACCATCTAGTTCTAGTCTCATAGTTGTATAGGCTGAGGATCACGTGGTGTACCAGTCACTTGGACTAATTGTTTCCATGTGTCTTTGGTTTTCTTCATTCTCCTTTGCTCTGGATGAGGAGACACCGATCATTGCATCTAGGAGGCTGTTTGCAAGGTTTTAAGATTCCAGTTGCTACTTGCCAGGGTAGGATGTGGAACAATGTTTTTGTATAGTATGTTATGCCAATTGAGCTTAATGTCCCCTATGACCATGCTCCCAAGCCCACAAGTCCAACTACTTTGTAGCTTGATGCCTACATTTTCTACTAATGTCACTCTGATGCTGTCCTAGGTAATACCACCTTGAAACGAGGTCTCTTACGTCTCCTTGGATCAGATCCCATAAAAAGGGACTTGATAACAAACCCTGCTCTGTCGTGAACAGTGTCAGGGAAGATCGCAGCAAATCTTCCACAGCCTCGTCCACTCAACTGTCATCATTTTCTGCTCCCTTAGAAAACGTACCTCAATACTTTACCAGTAAAACACTCTCAAAGTAAAATGGAGTGTATTAAAATAGGAAAGGCAGGCCCAGAACCAAATACATTAAACACTCTAACACCAGCACAAAGGAAAAACAAAACAAACCAGAGCCTCTCTTACCCGCAATGCATGCAGTTCCCAAAGAGCAGTGTTCTGAGCATTGCAGTACTCAGGCTCGTCGAGCTCCGGGAGGAAGACCCCACTCCCCTGAGACTCGTTGTCAAGCAACAGATCTGTTTTAGGGAAGGCCTGCAAAAATGTCGTATTTTCAATAAAACAATGTAAACTTTAAGACAACAAAAATCACGGAGAGTATTTTCTCTTGGCTTGCTTTTTATTCAATTTATCTTGCAAACAAAAATGTATGTTCTTACCCACAGTCCCACTTTCAGGAAATCTTTTCTACAGAAACACTTACATGAGAACAGAACAAGGATATTCACTGTAACAGCATTTGTAATGGCAAAAAAGAAAAACACTCTATCTGCCCATCAAAAAAGAAACACAAGAGAAGACAGCCACCTCTGCCACTTACTACTTGTGTCACTAAAGGCAGGTTCCTTAGCCTGTCTGGACTTGTTTCCCCATCTGTAAAATGGAGACAACGGTAGTAGCTACTCACACATTTGTTTTGAAAATTAAGTGAGTCTGTAAAGCATTTATTCATAGTAGTGGTAGGCACATAGTAAGAATTGTCTACGTGTTTGTTGATCACATAAATAAACCTTTACTGAGTCAATAAAGAGAACAAAATAGTCATGTTTGTACTGACATGGAAATGTGCCTACCACCTTTAAGTGGTAAGTTAATTAAAACACAAAAAAGCATTTTCATAATAATTTATAGCTTAATCTTCTTCCTAGAAAAAAAAACTTTTGTGTGCTTTCTTTATTCTGTATGTGTTTACATATAAATAAAAATATGTTTGCTGAAAGAATACCACCAAATAGTAAAACTGGTTATCTCTGGGGACTGTCAATAGGAGTGGGATGCTTTCCAGCTGTGGTGGTGCAGTGGTTAAAGCATTCAGCTGCAAACCAAATGGTTGGCAGTTTGAACCCACCAGCTGTTCCACAGGAGAAAAATGAAACAGGATGATTCTATGAAGATTTACAGCCTTGGAAGCCCTATGGGGCAGTTCTATTCTGACCTACAGGGTCACTAAGAATAGCAATCAACTCAGTGGCAGTGGGTTTTGGTTTTTATTACCTGGTTTTGTTACAAGTGTGCATTACTTTGATTTTTCAAAATTGTTGTTGAAAGTATACACAGTAAAACATATACCAATACAGTAATTTCTACATGTACAATTACTCAGTGATATTGATTACATTCTTCAAGTGGTGCACTCAGTCTCACCTTCCTTTCCAAAGTGTTCCTCCCCCATTAATATGAACTCACTGCCCTCTAAGCTTCCTCTCTGCCCTTTCCAGTTATTGATGTCTGTTTCATCCCATATAGGTAATTCTTCAAAAGACCATAATGTTTGAGGCAAACATTCTTAAACTAAATAAGCTAAACTATTGTTTGAAGAAGACTTCAGGGACTACTTTTGATTTAAGGTTTAAAACTTATGTCATCTCATGGCAGTTTTAGGGGTCATCTAGCCTCAATGGCTCCAGAAGTCTGGATTCCATGAATATTTGAAGTTTTGTTCTGCATTTCCCCCCCTTTTGTTCAGGATTTGTCCACAGAATGATTCAGTAAAGGTAGCTGGGCACCATCCAGCTCTTCTGGTCTTATGGCAAAGAAGGCAATGGAAGCAGTAAGCCACACATTCCATTTCCTCCTTTAATTTCTGACTCTCTCTCTTCCTCTGCTGCTCTAGGTACATAGAGACCAACTCTTGTGCCTTGATTGGCCTCTCATAAGCTTTTAAGAGCCCAGGCATATGCATCTACTTTGGTACTTAAGATAATAAGGTAAATAGGGAATAAAGATAACACATCAAACTAACAAAAAATCCACAGCACTACAAGAACTTTGCTCTATTCATTTGTATCATTACTTACATGCATTAATATCCTATTAGTTGCTAAAATCCCAATGCTTGCATTTGGAAGAACATGAAGAGCAAGCGTGGAGAGGCGCTTGATGAAGGCAAGGGCTCGCTGCTGAGAAACCTGCTTCCTGCGCTTGGTTAGCATGACCTCCAGGCACTGGAGTACAATCTCAACACCTTTATTGGTAGCACCTAAAACAGTGGGTGTATCCTTTAGGGATGTTCTTCTCATTACTTTTTCATCACGTAACTTCAATGAATTCCAGAGAGACCCAAGATAACCCATTTCCCTAACTAATGAGGCAGTGCTAGACTGCTTAAGAGATATACTCTTTCTCTGATCATTTCCAAAAGTTTCTTCTGAATTTTACATAAGATTAAATATAGATGTGTGGTACTCGCAGGTTAGTGTTTTACATACCAGGTCTTATTTCTCATTTTTAATTGACTATTATTCTGATGATAGCATATTCTTAAAAGGTAATTTTAAAAACTTTTTATAATAGTAAAATATAAATAAAATTTGCCATTTTAACCATTTTTGAAGTACGTAATTCAGAGACATTAAGCACATCCATGGGAGCTCTGGTAGCATAGTGCCTAAGGCACGTGACTGCTAACCAGAAGGCTGGTGGTTCAAACCCACCAGCCACTCCTTGGAAGGAAGGTGGGGCAATCTACTTCCGTAGTGATATCGCCTCAGAAACCCAAGGAGGGGTCTCTATGAGTCGGGTCCGACTCGACAGCACATAACAACAACAACAAAGCACATCCATAATGTTGTACAACAATCATTATCATAATATAACCTTCATATTTATTAAGGGCACATTATCTAAACAAACATACCTGCGTGTAACTTGAACAGTGTTTTGTAGAGATGTGTATAGAACTTCATTGGATCAATATTGAGAACATCACCTTTGAAATTACAACAAACACATATTAGTTATGTTACAACCTCCAGAGCTAAAGCAAACAAAACCTGATGAAGAAAACATCTTACCCTGGCCAGAAAGAATATGGAAAGCAGTCTGCACACAGTGAAGACTTTCTTGATAGCTTAAATCCTTAAGAGGGGGAGAAAAAAAAAAAGGCTATTGAGAATGATAATTACATTATAGCTTAAAATATAATTCACTGATAGAATACTTACACCAGACTCAATGAGAGTATGGAGAACTACTAATAAATCATCAAAAAACTCCACATTTATAAGGTGAGCAAACCTAGAATCAAACAAAACTTAGTTAATAGGTAACTCAAAAGCAGAAACAAAGCAGCTAAATACTAAGCTTGACTTTAAAACTGTATTTAATTTCCCTTATTTCAAAATGTTAGTTATAATGGAATGATGATGATTTTGATACTTTTCACGAATGCAGACTGGCCTTTTGCCAATTCGCCCAAGGTTGAACACTATTCAGCAGACACACAGGAGACACCAAGTAGGCTAAAGGTGTCGATAAATACTTCTGCCCTCACAAAGAAG
Organism: Orycteropus afer afer; assembly: GCF_000298275.1. Lineage (NCBI taxonomy): Eukaryota > Metazoa > Chordata > Mammalia > Tubulidentata > Orycteropodidae > Orycteropus > Orycteropus afer. Next base: position 3,842,693 of record NW_006921880.1, read on the forward strand.
CTGCTACCAGCAAACATGTACCAGAGGAGACTGTATCAGGCATCTAGCACAGCTCTAAGTCAAACAGGAGCTTCTGGGAAAACACAAGGTGGCAAGAAGGAACGGAGGGACATTCTACAATTTTAAGACTACGGACTCTGTGACAGGTTTAAAGAGAAAACGAAAAGAGTCGTGGACTTGGTGTCCAGATCAGTCTCTGCTATAAATGACTGTGATTCTAGGTAAGTCACTTGATGGTCTTAGGCTTTTATTTCTATAAATAATGAGACTACCCAAAAAAAAGGGCTGAAGAGAAAGAATCATATGCGATACCAAGTGTGAAAGCACTCTATAAACTACTAGGCACTGAAGTAGTTTAAGGTCAGGATTGTTGTTGTTATGTGCCCTCGAGTCTGACTCGACTCATAGCGACCCCTCCTTGGGTTTCCGAGACAGTATCACTACGGAAGTAGATTGCCCAACCTTCCTTCTGAGGAGTGGCTGGTGGGATTGAACTGCTGGCCTTCTGGTTAGCAGTCAGATGCCTTAGGCACTATGCTACCAGAGCTCCTAAGGTCAGGATAGCTCTTCAGTATTAGCTGAACACCTTTACACTATTAAATCTTAGAATTAAGAAAGGACCTTGGAAGTGATACATTTTTTGTTATTGGTACAACGTGTTTGGGGAGCAATTTGGCAATACTGATCAAAATTTAAAATAAGCATGCCTTTGACCTGGCAATACATGCACATGAGTGCAAGAGGACATACAGACACCTATTTTCAGTGCAGCAGAGGGGACTAGCCAAGTGGTCTTATGAATCTATAAAATGGAGGTGATTATGAGCTTAAAAAAGGAAAAGAGTACAGCTATTTATACTAACACGGACAGATAACCAGGGCAAACCTAACAAGTTATGTAACAGTACACACAGGATGACTCCATTTGTTTGAAAGAAGGCAGACAAGCAGACCTACAGAAATAGATTGAGGGGAAGAGGCTTGTAATTTTTTATGTTATCATCTCCTACATTATGAATTTTTTAAATGAGCATTACTATTATTATTACTTTTTAAGTAATACTTTATTACATTTTAGGTTAAAGTTTACAAAGCAAATTAGGTTCCCCTTTAACAATCTTTATACAACTTGTTCTGTGCCACTGGTTACCATTTTTACAATGTGTCAGCATTCTCTTTATTTCCATTCTGTTTGTTCTGTTTCCACTGATCTAGCTACCCTTAGCCTTCCTGCCTTCTCATCTTCGCTTCTGGGTAAATATTGACCGTTTGGTCTCGTGCAGTTAATTGTTTAAGGGAGCATAATACTCACGGGTAATACTGTTTATTTTATAAGCCAATCTATTATTTATCTGGCTGAAAGGGGACCTACAGAATAACTTCAAATCCAAGTTCAGAAGTTATCTTAGGTTAGCAGTCTTGGGGGTTCCTCCCGTGTTATTGGTCTAAGTCTGGCCTTTTTTAGGAATTTGAGTTTTGGTCTACACTGTTTCCCATCCTACCCAGGACCTTCTAGTGTGTCCACAGTCAGTGGTAATGGTAGCCAGGCTCCATCGAGTTGTGGTCTCAAGGTAGAGAAAGCTGTGGTTTGTGTGGCCTGTTAGTCCACTAGACTAGTTTCTTCTTTGAGCCCTTGACTACTTTTATTCTCTTTTGTTCCATGAGTAGAGACTAACAGATGTTTCACAGATAATGTATTATTTTAAAAAACTTTTTTTTAAATAAAGGAATTGATCATTTACAAAAAACCAAACAGCAGGTCCCATGCAATGTAGGAATTATCCTTTCTCTTTAAATACTGTGAAAGGCAAGGACTAGAATACTGCCAGTCCCCAGTTTATAAACAAATGAGCTCTGATCTGAAGTGTGTCTTCAAGTCAAATTTGCAGGTAAGCTGGAAGAGGTGCATACATATTGGCTCTTATCTAGCCTTACTTTAATGCAAGAAAAGGCTTGAAGTCTTTTCAGTGATTTAAAGCTGCCCATGCAGCAAGTGAAGGTGACTGTGAAGAATTTGTTGCAAGTAGGTGTTGGTTCAATCATTTCAAAGTGAGGACAAATTTGCATAACATTAAACAGTAAGCACAAGGTGTCCTTAAGTCAGACATTCATAACCCAGGGACCTAACGTCCTAACATACCTTACAAAGAGAAGCATTTCGCCAAATAACTCTACTTGTTAGAAAGTAATTTATGTTGAAGGGAAACGTGCCTTTCTCTATTTTCTAGCCATTAGTCCTACTTCTAATTTCCATGGAAATACAGAATAAAGCGGCTTCTTCTACCACTGTACTATCTACTATTGGTAGCCACTAGCCACAATGGCTATTAGGCACTAGAAATGTGACCAGTCCAAATTGAGATATGCTGAAAGTGCAAAATTTACACCAGTTTTCTAAGACATGTTATGAAACAGAGAATATCTCATTAATAATATTTGGCATTGATGGCACGTCAAAGTAGTATTTTAAATGATAAATCAAGTTCAAGAAAATACATTAAAATGAATTCCACTATTCTTTTCTACTTTTTTAATATGGATAAAAGAAGATTTTAAATTAGATCTGTGGTTCACATTGTATTTCAAATGGATAGCACTGTTCCACAGGATACCTCTTTAAATAATTACGGAAAGCTATCCTGAGAACCACTGCCTAGCATCCGTCCCACAACAATTTCACTGGTGTTAGAACCTAACAAAAGATCTACCTCAGCAGGAACAGGTTACACAGGAAGACAAAAATGTGCCAGCACGGCTAGCACAGCTTTAAGAGTCATCTGCATGAAGCTCTCAAACAGTGATAGCAGGTGACCAGGTAGTGTAAAAAGAACCAAGAACTGAGAAGTGAAACTTCAGCGCAACTAGAATTTAGTAAAGAGAAGGAAGGAATTAGTGAAGGAGATTTCAAATTTAAACTAAAGAAAAAAAAAAAAGGCTTGAGATGAGGAAACCAAATAAGCATAGTGTTATGAATAGTTTCAAAAGGAACAGAACCGAGAATAGTGGCTCAACATTAGCAAATGCTGTTTAAAATTCAAGGTTATTTATCCATTCAGAAAGAATCTAAAAGGTATCAACCTACATAGCCCTTACTTGGCAAGTCCTTCTAGAACTGCTGGCAGGAGAGGTGACCTTTGGGCCTTCTTCAATATTCTGAAGTAAGTTACAAACACAATATTCAGAGTCTCTGTATGCTGACAGAAGAAAGAGAAGAAAAAAAAAAAAATCACTTTATATAACCTTTCTCAAAGGTTAGCATAACTACAATTAAAAAAAAAAAAAAGTGAGCATAACTATGGCTTTCCAAGTTCAACCTTCTTTGTCCCTTCCCATCCCTCCCCACAACTCAATTTCTGAGGCTTTAACAAAATAGCTATTTCATAAAACTAACACTGATCATATCAAAATCTTTTATACATCAAAGCATATCATATAACTATGCCTAAGGCACTTGACTACTAACCAGAAGGCTGACGGTTCAAACCCACCAGCCACTCCTCGGAAGGAAGGTCAGGCAATCTACTTTCCGTAGTGATACTGCCTTGGAAACTCAAGGAGGGGTCGCTATGAGTCAGGTCTGACTCGACAGCATATAACAACAACAAGCTTCATGAGATGAATCAAAAGTATGTAACTATAAATTAAAACACTAAGTCTCCAGGTAAAATCATTTAACAAAAACACTTTGTAAGCATAACAGACCATGAAACTGCCTACCAGTTTAAGTTTTCTCTCTGTGCTCTCTGAAGCTTCTGCCTCCCGAAGCTCTCGCTCTAGTTTCTCTTCTGCTTTCTTCCACTGAAAAGATTGAGAGGAAAAAAAGGATAAAGAATGTATGAATATATAGCACTGAGTGGAAACAGCAAGCTTCAGAAAGACTTTGTAAATACTATCAATCACATATAATAATACATATATTGTCTCAACACAAATAAGAGCAAAGGAAGAAAAGCACAGATAAAAAGTATACACAAACCCATTTATGACGGTGGCTGCCTCCCAGGAGGAAGGCAGACAAATGAGTTTGGGGAGAGGAACAAAGAGGATTTCAGCTTTATCACCAACTTTCTTCCCCCACCCCCCAAAAACTGAAGTAAATCTAGTAATATTTGCTCATGCTAAATAGTGGATACATAGGCTATGCTGTATTTATATGCTACAATTTTCTATCATTTAAAATTGTCCTAAAGGAGGGAGCTGGGGGGCAGAAGAAATCATATGCTGAGCCCATTATTGCTATTGTTAACTCACCTATAACATGGAAGTCACTTATGAAAAATATTTCCCAACCACATTTACAGGCAATACGTTAAACCAGATACTCTACAGAAATGTAATAAAATATCAGTGTTGTCTACATCTTATGGGCCCACGATGGCTGCTAAGTTGCCTGAGGTACAGACTGAGGAAAAGAGTCTTCCTTTCAGGTGACATTCATCGTTGAAGAGCTGCCACATTCTCATGGGGTCTTCTGTCCCTGCGATTACTATATATATAACATTTTGTATTTATGATTTAATTCTAATTTTAACCTGGGCCTATTTCTACTCTTAATCAAAAGAGTTGCTATGAGTCAGAATCAACTTGACAGCAGTGGGTTTTGGTTTATGCTATGATTTTAATCTGATCAAATTAAAGAGAATATTAGAATATTTGAATATAAACTAAAAAGGAAATAAATCAAACCTTTCTCTGCATTCTTGATAGAGTTTTCCTTTTTTCCTTGAAAGTCATGAACTTTTTTGGTTTATTAATGTCCTCTGTGTCTTTTTTCACTTCTACTTCCTTGATTCTTAGACTCAAGAATGTTTTCAACATCTTATATTGAAAAAGAAAACACAAACATACAACTTACTATTTACACTGTCCTCAAACACTTTACCCAGAAAAATAAGCATTTACCATCTATTTCCTTCATTCATGCAAAGAACTTTGAGACACCTTTTATTACATTTCCCACAAGAAACTATTATCTTCTTGCTAAACACACCAGGTAGCTTTATCTCTGAAAGGGGAGTAATATTTGGCTACATATACATACGTCAAACATTGTTCAGTGTCGTGAATATTCAGAAGAGCACACACCTTACTCGGCATACAGTATTACAATAACCAGATAGGCTAGGAAAAGGTCTGAACCGATGTAGGAGGATGTGATATAAATTAGGTATTTCTAAACCAGCTGTAATTTACCAAATCAGCTTCAGTCTTGCAGTTAACAATACTAATCTTCACGTTCTTCTCTTAATAAAAAATAACATGAAGACTTGGATTATTAATTTGAAGAGAGCTTATTTTCCTTTAAGCTAATGGTTCTCCAGCTTTATCAAGCATTAGAATCACTGGAGGGCTTGTTAAAACACAAATTGTTGGGCTCCATTCCAGGAGTTTCTAATTCAGTAGGTCTGGGGTAGGACCCAGGAAGTATTATGTATAACAAATTCCAAGCTGCTGCTGACACCGCTGGTCCAGGGACCACAGTGAGAACTACTGCCTTAAGTCACTTAAAACACTCAGAGACTAATTTGGGCCTCAGTGTTTTGGGTGCTGCAGTAACCATTCTTACATCTAAACACAAAGGACACAAAGAATTTAAAATCCTATACTTTTCTAGAAGAAACCCTATCACTGATCTCCTGTACTCACAGCATTATTCTTAGAGAAACTGGAGAGCTTCTAGTCTGTATTATTGTGCTGTGGCCATTACGCACATCTGGAGGAAAGCTGAGTATTTCAGATTGTTGTTGTTGTTAAGTGCTGTCGAGTCGTTTCCGACTCACAGCGACTCCATGCACAGCAGAACGAAACACTATCCGATCCCGCGCCAGCCTCACAATCCCTGCTATACTTGAGCCCATCATTGCAGCCACCGTATCAATCCATCTCGTTAAAGGCCTCCCCATTCAGATTAGAGTGGCACAGAACAAAAACAAAGAAGAACTAGAGATAAAAAGAGTGAACTTCATAACAGAAGGAGGACTGGGCAATATACTTCCATAAAGATTTTACTGCCTTGGAAACCCAAAGGGGGTTGCTATGAGTCAGAATCAACTCAATGACATTGAGTTTGGTTTTGGTTTCTATGTAAGACCACTAAATAAAATGAAGAGTTCTAGCAGTTTTGACAGTATAAGCAAGCCTATCTTTTATTTTAAAATATAAATAAACATATATCCTTATTCTTGCATAGAAAAACTAGGATATATACCAAACTGTTAACAGTGGTTATGTCTAAAAGTGTTCAATTTATGAAGAGGAAATTCCTTATGACAACTGAAAATTAACTTTATAATCTAAAAACAAGTAACATGTGACATATAAAAAGAAAAGCTTACCTCTGGTCTAACATCATAGTTTCTGCCCTTCACAAAACCAGAAATTACTTTAATTACTCCAAGGGAAGCTTGGCCTAATTTATCTTGCTTAAAGAGTTTCTTCACTGCCTCACAACACATTTCAGAAATCTGAAAAAGAGAATGTTACACTAAGCCAGCATTTCTCAACCTCAGCACAATGGACACCTGAGGCTGGACAGTCCTTTGGTGTGGAGGCTGCACTGCACATGGGTGGATGTTCAGAAGTATTCCCAGGCTTCATTCACTAGATGCCAGGAGCACCCCCACCAACCATGGCAATCAAAAATGTCTCCAGAGATGTCACTGAATCATACATATGGAAATTGTTGAATTGGTCTATGTTCTGCTGTGTATATTCTCAATAACAAAAATAAATCATTAAAAGAAAAAAAATGCCTTCAGACACTGCTTAATGTTCCATGGGAGGATGGAGGGGGCCAAAATGGCCTCTTGTTGAGAATCACTGCACTGAATGTATTTTCAAATAACTTTCTAAAAGAAATAAAGTTTAACAAAACAGACCTTTTTACTAAGAATAAACCCAAAAGAATTTTGAGAATTAAAAAAAAAAAAAGTCATGCAGTCTATTATGTGATCTATTAAGAATAAGAGCAACAATCACAAAGAACAACCCACCGACTTTGACAGGTCATTCATGAGAGGGACAATCAATACAATGATGTTGTTGTGAAAGTTAAAATGAGGGAGTGCCACCAACAGCTCACACAGGCTCTTCACAGCCACCTCTGCCAGTCCTTTATAGGCCTTTAAGGAAACTACATTACTTTTCTTCAGCTTCCTTTGCTTCCAGTCTAGTCAAAAGAAATCTGCAGTTACTTTATTTGTGAAAAGTCAAATTAGCTTTCTTTTACAATAATATGCAAGCAGTATGATGAAACTCAAGACACAGTGCTAACTCTTAAATATGAGTTGTGACTACTGTTAGACAAGAAGTATGCATCTTCTATTTAATTGTTTCTCCCACTCTGATTCTAACCATAATCACACAAATCATGTTGTCCTTAGATCAAAAGGGTCTCTGGAGGGGAAGAAAGAGGGGGAAGTGGATAGATACCTTAAAGGAGTCCCTGGGTTAACTTCTTCCAATGCAATCCCCAAAACACTAAGTCAAGAAACCTGGATTCATTTGCTAACCTAGTCATTGGCTAATGAGTTGGTGAATATGAGCAAGTTCCAGTCTTTCTGGGCCCCAATCTTTCCAAAATCCCTAAAATCTACATCTTTCCTTCTAACTTGCTGATGCTTACTATGAATCTCTGCCATTACCCAGGACATCCAAGAGGTTCTAATTTTCCTTTAAAACACAAGTCTCTAGTCCTTCTTCTCTAGATATTTCTACATATATCCTCTGCTACTGTAATACAGTACTTTGAATGAGGATATGAAAATATACTGGTCTCTCTAGAGTAGATTCAATACCTCTCCTTTGTTACACACAGCCAGAGATGAGAAAGTTGGTAGGGATACGAATACCTTTATTTTAAACTTGTTTCTCATATATACATGATTTTTCCTTCAACTGTTTTCACAAAAAATAACGGTATCTTCTATCTCCTTGGAACTGACGAGACTTCATGATAGTTCAACCAACTTAGAAAAGGTCTATACTGCACTTCCCAAAATACCAGTAGTCACATGTGGCTACTAAGCACTTGAAATGTGGCTAGGCCAAATGTGATCTAAGTGCAGAATGCACACCAGACTTAGAACTTAATACCCCAAAAGTCCATAAAACATCTCAATAATTTTTAAAACTGATTACATAATCAAAATAACTTATACACACACACACACACACACACATATATATACTTACATACATATAATGTATGAAAATTAATCTTTTGCTTTTTACTTCTTTAGTATGGCTACTTTTTTTTAAGAAATGGCTTGTGTGGCTCAGGTTATATGTCCGTTAGACAGCATAGGTCCACACATAGCTCCTAACCCACGTGTCACCAGAAGAGCAAATGCCAGTAAATAGGTTCCAGTTGGGAGGCCAGAGCACAGAAGCAATACCCATGCCACCCACCCCCACTGTACTCCCACTCCCACCACCTTCATGCCCTTATTGGGCCAAGAGGATTCAACAGTCCTGTTACAGATGAGATAGCAACTGGCTGATCCTAAGGCCCACCACAACAAGTAAGTGAGCCCAACTAGGTCAAGGGAAAGCATCTGGCCAAAGAAATTGAGTCTCTTCCCCATTCATGCCCCAATTTTTCCTATGCCCTTCCTACTCTGAAGAAAGAAAGTTTATCACTCCTAAAAATTGATGTGTGAGGCGGGGCAAGATGGCGGACTAGGCAGAAGGATTGCACAGACCCTCTTCAACAAAGAAAAGGGAAACCAATTAACACAGACACAGAAGA
>NW_006921880.1:3854751-3891028 GCF_000298275.1 Orycteropus afer afer
ACTAAAAATCAAAGGTTGGAAAAAGATATATCAAGCAAATGGCACCTGTAAGAGAGCAGGAGTGGCAATACTAATTTCTGATCAAATTGACTTTAAGATAAAAATTGATGTGTAAATCCATTTTCAAGGCACTCATTATATCCACTCCAAGCTATCCTTCTCTCCTGATACCCATTCATTAACTTAACAAACATGCAACTATGACTAGGTAAAGGTCAACAATACTAATAACTGATACAATAGTGACTACTACAGCCCAGGTACCATTCTAAGTGTTTTTTATTTTTAAACTGTTACTTCTCCCAATAATCCTATGAGGTAGGTATTACTATTAATCCCATTTCATAGGGAAATGAGGCACAGGGAGATTAAATAATTTGCCAGTCACACAGGTAGTAACTGGTAAAGTCCGGATTTGAATCCAAGTAGTTTGACTCCATACTCTGCTCTTGATGATATACTATGCTGCCTCACCACATAGCACAGGACGTAGAATTCACCTTCCTGATAAAAAAAAAAAAACTCACTGCTATCGAGTTTCCGAGACAGTATCTCTATGGAAGCAGAGTCCTCAACCTTCCTTCCAAGGAGTGGCTGGTGAGTTTGAACCGCCAGCCTTCTGGTGAGCAGTCAAATGCCTTAGGCACTACACTACCAGAGCTCTTTACACACTTTTAAGAAACATTTAATATACCTTTAACCATTTGTTCCAGATTTTCCAAATAAAATTTGTATTGGCTAACCAGGCCTTCTTCAAATTCTCTTAATTTCTGGGTTTCTTTGCGGATCTGCAAAGACCAAAAAGATGAATAATTACTTAAAATTAAAATGCAAAAATTACCACAAAATGTGAATGCCTACTCTATGCCTGTGGTTTGAATCTCTAGCCTCCAAATTTTGGGGCTTATTTTATATAGTAATCATATCAAGCATTTACCTTGGTAGATTTTTCTGCTTCTGTTAGGGGTCGGATTTTATATGAAGGAGTAATGTCTTTAAATAATTCCATCAAAGAAACTATCACCAGCTTTCGAACAGTGACAGCCACATCAGGATCCTGTTCCATTAGCATGGACCGTAACTCTTTCAATTTTTTAATCTGTCAAAGAAATAACTTGTAATAATAATAAGGCTAGAGACATCACTGCAAAACCATCATGAACAGAAGACAACAGCTCTACATCCGACACAAACAGCAGAGTTCACACAGTGACTAAACACGTCATTATTCAGTCATGCCACATACAACCGCAAACATGATTCACTTTACCAACACATAAATCACTAAAGCACTAAGGTAACCACATTCCTACTAAGTAAGTAACTTAAAAATACAGGTTTTGAAAAAACAGTTTAAAGTTTTAAGTTACCTAATTTTAGAAATTCTTTTTTCATTGGATTTTCTTAAAGCATGAATGTTCTATTGTCCTAAAAATACTTTTTGAGTATATTATTTTGAAACTTATTAAAATGTTATATATGCCAATCAAATATATCATATATATATATGTATCAATTAAACAGGAACTACGTATGTCATTAACCTTAGCTTCAATAAAACTCAGAAAAAAGATCATTTGCGTCCTATAATACAGAAATGAAAAATTCATTTCCACTAATGTGTCTGCTCTCATGAATTACTACTACTGTCTGCTGAGTGCTACCTAAACAATGTTCTGATTGGTTACCAATGTCTGCTATGAGCAAGGAATAGGACAAGCACACTACCACCTGCTTGTTATGCCTAAATTGTGGGAAATAAGTACAATCCTTCAGTTAGAAGACCTGGGTTTCAATCTAGTGGCTGCTCAAATCTGGAATATTTGAGTTTTTAAAGACTTAATTATTTTCAGCTATAAAGTAAGACCAGTAACTCTTATGTCTTGTGGTTTTATAGTGACTAAATGAAATACAGGCAGTCCCTGGTTACAAATGACATCTGTTCCTAAACGTGTATTTAAGTCAAATTTGTAGGTTGAGTCAAAAAAGGTGCATACAGCTCATATTTAGCATTACTTTAGTGCAAGAAGCTCTGGTGGCACAGTGGTTAAAGCATGCAGCTACTAACCAAAAGGTCAGTGGTTCAAACCCACCAGCCGCTGCACCAGAGAAAGATGAGAAAGTCTGCTTCCGTAAAGATTTACAGCCCTGGAAACCCTATGGGGCAGTTCTACCCTGTCCTATAGGGTCACTAAGAGTAGAAAACAACTCAATGGCATTGCTGTTTTTTTGTTTTGTTTTGTTTTTGGTTTTAGTGCAAGAAAGGCTTAAAGCCTTTTCAGCAATCTAAAAGCTACCCATGCAACAGGCGAAGGTGACTGTGAGAAAGAGTGTGTCGCCAGTAGGGTCCAACCATTTCAAAGCAGGGCTTCAACCGGTTCACTCTGGGGTTTGACACCCTGCTGAAAATTTACCTTTCCACTCCAGATATACTGAATCAGAACCTGTTGTTGTTGTTGTTGTTGTTATGTGCCATCGAGTCAGCCCTGACTCACAGCAATCCCTCCTTGGGTTTCCAAGGCAGTATCACTACGGAAGTAGGATTGCCCAACCTTCCTTCCGAGGAGTGGCTGGTGGGTTTGAACCGCCAGCTTTCTGGTGAGCAGTCAAGTGCCTTAGCCACTATGCTACCAGAGCTCCCGAATCAGAATCTACATTTTACTAAAATCTCCAGATGATTCTTACGTGGCCCTGTAAGAATTACCTGGTGATGTATAAGAACCATCTGAGGATCTTATTAAAATACAACAAATTCTGATGCAATATTATCTGGGGTGGAAACGCAAATTATCAGCAGGGGTTCAAACTGGAAATGAGCTAGTTCCAAGCCCTGTTTACAAAAAATCCAAACCCAAACCCATTACCATGGAGTCAATTCCAACTTAAAGCCACCCTAGAGGAAAAAGTAGAACTGCCCAGTAGGGTTTCCAAGACTGTAATCTTTATGGAAGCAGACTGCCATGGCTTTCTCCTACAAAGCAGCAATATGAAGCACTGACCTTTCGGTTAACAGCCAAGCACTCAACCACTGCACAACCAGACTCCTCCCTGTTTAAAATGAGGGCAAATTTACATACCATCATAGGGCAAGTATAGATTGTCTATAAATTGGTTGCCTGTAACCCGAGGACTTTGCTGTAATAGAAGTCCACATTCTTCTCAACTCTGCTCCCAAACTCCCCTTTACTTTATCAAAAAAAGGCAAGTACTACTCCAAAGCACTCCCATATGAAACTGCTATTTTCCTATAAAATATAATAATCCATTTTATTGCTCAGTAAGTATTGTCAAAGGATGCTGTGGATGAAATAACATGAAAACTATGATGATTTTATGTAAATGTTATCATTTAATCATTATAACAAAGTTTTGAAATGGTATTATCTTCTTACCAAATCCAAAACCCAAACCCACTGCCGTCAAGTCAATTCCGACTCATAGCAACCCCCACTGAGTTTCCAAGGTAGTAAATCTTTACGGAAGTAGATTGCCCAGTCTTGCTTCTGCAGAGTGGCTGGTGGGTTTGAACCACCAACCTTCTGGTTAGCAGTAAGATGCCTAATGAATCATGAGTAAAATGACTTATCTAATGTCACACAGATAATACTTAACAGAGCCAAGATTGAATCTTAGGTTTCTTGAACCTAGGTGTTACAACTACCACAAGCTTTACCACTGTACCCATGGCTTGGTGGTAATTCATTACAACTCTCTGACTCCAAGAAGCTCTGGTAGCGTAGAGCCTAAAACATCTGACTGCTAACCAGAAGGCTGGAGGTTCACACCCACCAGCCACTCTGCGGAAGATGGGGCAATCTACTTCTATAAAGATTTACCGATCAGAAACCCAACATGGGTTGCTATGAGTCAGAATCTACTCAATGAGTTTGAGTTTTTCTCTGGCTCTACTTCAATTAAAATATTTTCCACTTAAAAATAGTCCTGAACTAACATCAATGGATTGCTTTACAACATGTTTCTTATTAAAAACTCTATTAAGACTAGTCAGTCTAATATGTAAGTAGTTTCCTCCTGCTTAACACAATTAATTTGCATACATTTATCACATTTCAGAGTTGCAACGTCAAATCCGATATTTTCATTTGGAGATGGTGAAAATAGGACTCAAAGAGTTCAAGCAACTTTTCTAATGGCCCTAAATAAATTAAGTTCAGACGTAAGATTAACCTAAGATTCTCTCTCCATTCTCTTATTCTAAGCTACTATAATAGCTAATGCTTTTCATTTTCATGTATGCTTAAAGGCAACAAAAGAGCCTTAAAATATTAAACATTTATATCATATCCAGAATGAAGACCCTAAAAGAATTCATACCACCTACATTACTTTCTGGATCTGATAACACGGCAGAGGCCAAGGCTGCAATATGCATTTTCTTCTCCTGCAGTTTTTTCTTTCTCACAATTAAATGTTCTTCCATGGTCAGCTCAGGAATGGGATCTTCAGTGATCTCTACAAGAGATTAGGTTTTTCTCTCTTAAATCTTCCTTTGTTGACAAGCATCTAAGAACCTAAATCAATTATTTATTATAACAATAACAGATAATAACTGTGTAGCTACCATTTCCCGAGCACTTGCCACAGGCCAGGAACTCGGAACGCTCCGTTTATTACTGCGCATCATCCCCTCAACAACCGAAGAGGCAGGTACATCATAAGCCCCATTTTGTAGAAAGGGAAACTGAGGGAAAGGGAGAATAGGATACTTACCCAACTGAACTCATAAACGTGGCAGAAATGGGAGTCACACCCAGGCAGTCTAACTCCAGGGTTCATATTCTTAACCACTTTTTGAATAAACCCGCAGCAATTCAGATTAATTAATTAAGGGAAAGGACAATCTGATTTTGTTTTTCTAAAAAGTATAGACAAACCTCCTTTGCTTTCAACTCTGTATAGTACTTTGAACTGTACAAAACATGACCATCTTAAGAAATTCATGGGACACTAACTTTAATAAACACACAAGCACACTCTGTAACGAGCCTATGAAGGACTGGGAACAGTTAAATACGTGACCATTATCTCAGTTTCCCTATTAAATATAAGTAAAATTTAACCAGCTCACTCTAGTACACATTCCAAACCAATAGTTGCAAACAATAAAATATTTGTTTTGTTTAATTTTGATGAAAACTGTTGCAGATGCCCCCCTACATTCAGTTATCTACCACAGACATATACAATGTATAATTGCTCTAAGAAATAAGTGATGTTAGCTCTAAGAAAGAAACAAGTGATTTCATGCCACAAATATATTTTTCTAATTTAAGACTAAAAATAATATGGTAATAGTTATTTGTAGGCATACCCTTCTCTCAGAAAGAATTCAGAATAGTAACAACTAACAAGATTCTTCATGGGTGCCTAGTTATTACATTGTGTAAATTTTTCCATAACAAAAAGCAACAAGGGACCTAATTCCAGGTGGTGTTTTAAAAGGTAGAAAAATATTCAAAATGACCTTGAAATAACTTGTGCTCCAAAAACACACATTCTAGATTTCATCTAAAATGAACTCACATGCACTATTTTATAAAAACAAATACATAATTCTCGATTTATAAATTTATAACTTAGTAAATAACTATAAAGATATATCCCATTACCGTCCTCAAGTCCCATCTCCTCTTCCTGATCCTCTTCATCTTTGTTACTGTCCGTAACTATATGGAAAACATCTGAATTAGAAATAGGGTAACATACTTAAGTGTAAAACTATGAAAAAAACAGGGAAGTGATTACCATAAAACTCTGAATAGTACTTACACCTGTTCGGAGGGAGTGGCTAGTGACTGAGAGGAGTAAAAGACAAGTGTCTGGGTGCTGGCAAAGTTTGTCTGCTGCCTCAATGATAGTTTTATACATATGTGCTTTGTGACAAACAACGTAACTTTACATCTTTGATTTCTGGACTTTTTTTTTTTGTGATTTGGGTGAAGATTTACAGAGCAAATTCACTTTCCATACAGCACAGCGGTTCACATACACTTTGTCTCATGACATTGACCACAGTTTACCACAATGCAAACAGCTCCCCTCCCACTCCCTCCCCACAGTTACCTCTTCCCTGTGTCCATCCCTCCATACACTCCTGCCCCCTGAGCTGTCTCCCTGTGCATAAGCAGCCCTTCTTTTTCCCATGATTGTTCTCTCCAAGGAGTGTATCTACTTGAGGTAAATGTTTAACTCACATGCCTATATTTTGTTTGGCTGGAAACCACAGGTGTGGGTTCAATTCCAGACCTGAAGGGCAGCTAGGGGCCATAGTTTCAGTGGTTCCACGAGGCTCTATCAGACCAGCAAACCTGGTCCCCACCCCTTTTTTTCCTCCAAATGATTTTGAGTTTTGTTCCACATTGTTCTCCCTCTCTATCAAGGATCTCCTACATAGATCCCCTTCCAAGTGAATGACAGTGGCAACCGGGCACCATCTAGTTCTTCTGGTCTCATAGTCATATAGGCTGCAGATCAGATGGTGTACCAGTCGCTAGGACTAAATTTCATGAATTTAGGTGATTTCTGGACTTTTATGTATGATTTCTTTTAAAAGAAAAAGTTAAATGAAAGAATAAAAAGGCTAATACATGATAGTCAGTGTACTCTAATTTTAGAAGCACTAGAACTTGGTAAAATAGACTTTTTAAAATCACTTGAAGCTTGTAGCTTCAGTTGCACTCACAATACAATGGACACCTGGGATAATCATCTGTACTTCGAGGCAAAATCAAGTTTGTTACATGACTCATTGCAGCTATCCTTATTTTATAGATCACCTTTATTATAAAAATTAAATTTTGAGTGAAAAAAAAATGTGAAAATATTAACTAGGAGCTGAAATTCTAATATATTAGCTGATTAAATTCACCTGGCTTCTCCCTGGTCTGTGGAATGATACCACTTTTATCTTTGATAGGAAGCAAGTGAATCAGTTCTTTCTCTGGGGCAGTTTGCAGGGTTCTTGGTATTTTTTCATATTTCTCTATAACACTTTGATGCTTTCGTTTCTTGGCGTGTACAGGCTCACTGAGGGAGAAAAAAAAAGTCATGTTGGTACGTATTAATTTTACTATATTAGCTTTAATATTTAACAAGCAACCCAGAGACCCATCATTTTAAAAGTATGGAAAAATAAGCCACAGCCAAACCTTCAGTAGTTAATAGATACTAGCATCTAGACCAGTGCCAGGCACATGGCAGGCACCCCAACAGTAACTGAATAAATTAATCATGCAGATATTCTACCACAAAGGCTCAAACTACACTTACATCTAGTTTTCCCTTTAGATGCAAAGTAAGGTGAAACTTTCGGCAGATCCTTTTTAAAGGAAGCACTGAGCCAAGGCGTGACATCATGCTACTGTACTTTCCTCAAACCCATCAGAACACAGCATGGACTTTGAAGTTGAAAAAGATCTATGTTTAAATTCCAGATCAACTTCTTGGGACTGTAGGGACAGCCTCAGTTACCTCTTTATAAAACCTATTACCCACTGCCATAAAGTTGATTCTGACTCATAGTGACCCTATAGGACACAGAACTGCCCCACAGGGTTTCTAAGGCTATAAATCTTCAGGGAAGCAGACTGCCTCATCTTTTTCCCATAGAGTGGGTGGTGGGTTCAAACCACCGACCTTTCAGTTAGGAGCCAAATGCTGTACACCAGAGTACCTTCCATCTGTCTGTACATGGGAACAATACCAGCCTCATAGGGTGGTGAGGATTAAGTGAGCTCATAGCTGTAGAGAATTCGGGACTGTACTGCCTTTGCCTCAAACTGAGAATAGCATTTTCCCGACTCTACTTCACTATTCAGTTAAAATAAAATTTCAAAATCAACTTGTCTTAATCACAAACAGACTTTACTTAAGATATAAACTAAAACCTAGGATTTACTGTTTATTATAAATACTGTACCTATACAACTTGCACTAATCATGTAAGTAAAAATCAGACAAGCTTTTAACATTAAAACAATGTGGTGAATAAAACCAAAGTCACTGAACTATATACACACAGAAAACGTTAAATGGGTATATGTTTTGCTACACATATCTTAGTGAAAAAAAGGAGGGGGGCTGTAATCTAAATGAACTATTACCTTGATGAAAGATCTCTTGTTAGAAAAGATGCTCTTTGTCCTAAATCCTTCATTAACTGTAAGTCATCTTCATCCATCATATCTAAAGGAAGGGCTTCTTCCTCCTCCTCTTCCCTCTCAACCCTTTTACCTGTTACACACACACACACACACACACAAAGAAAATCAGAAAAACTATTATAGATGTAGAATTCTATGTTTACAATAGGAGTATCCATACCCTAGTCTAGTGTTTCTAAATGGCAGCACTATCATCATGTTGGACAGGGCAGTTCTGTGTTGTACTGGGACACCCTGAGCTGGCAGGGCATTAGTACCTCTGACTCCTGCCCTCTAAATGACAGAGCATCCCAGACCATCCTCGTCCCGTACTCTGAAGTGCCTTTCAGGGTATGTGAGATCTAGTGACTTAGCCTCTTAGTTCCTATTCATTTCCAATGACTTTCACGTCCATTCCACTTCAGCCACCCTGTTCAAGAGCCACATCCCAAACCTAAGTGCTCATCCCACTCTCATCCCACAACCTTTTGTTCTACCAGCTTTCATTCAGCTCCTTCCTCTATACTTCTTCAACCAGGCACACAGACCTTCAATCCTTTGACCCTCTCCCCCTTCTCCTTATCTACAATGTGTTCTGTCTTCACTCTCACTTAGATAGTATGGACCATCACTTCAAACATTCTCCTGCCAATATCCAGAATATAAAGAGCTTCCTTCCTTCTTGAAACACTTTTCTTCTGATTTCTAAGACACTGTGCACTCTTGGTTTTCTTCCCAATTCTCTGGCTCATCCTCAGACCCGTGTATAGGTTTTTCCTCCTCCACCCCTTTCTTAAATGTTAAAACCAGTTGCTGTCAAGGTGATTACAACTCATGGTGACCCTATGTACGTCAAAGCAGAACTGTGCTCCACAGGGTTTTCAAAGGATGATTTTTTCAGAAGTAGATCACCAGACTTTTCTTCTAAGGCACCTCTGCATGGATCTGAACCTCCAGCCTTTCAGTGAGCAGCCCAATGGTGCTCATCATTTGCACCACCCAGGAACTCCTTAAACCTCAGGGTTAAATTCTGTCCTAGATCCTCTCATTCTCATGCTGGTCTCCATCTGATTTTATCTAAGATCTCCATGTATTTGTTGATTATTCCTAAAACTATTCTCTTCAACCCAGAATCTTAGATCCGGCTGCCTGACAGACTTCACTCGACTGTCCACCATATAAAAATAAAGAAATCTTTTGCTTTTTATTTTATTAATATATATGATCATTAACACATACTTTTTAAATTGTATTAGAATTTAGACAGAAGAGATTAAAAAAAAAACTAACTCAACCATCCCATATTTGCTGGCAAAAACCTTGGAAATTAAATGACTTTTGACCAAGGGCACATGCTAGCAAGTAAAACAAACAAAACAAAAGGCTGTGTTTCCTGACTTCCAGTCCAATGATCTTTTATTCATTACAGTAATATCCTTCCAAAAGATCAAAGTGAAAATGTCGGTATTAAGAGAATAAGATGTATATGGAAAGATTTAAAACAAGAGGTATTCAGAATGTGTTAGTTGCTAGCCAGTTCTCACTGGTGGTGGCCCTGGGTGCACAGTAGAACTGCTCCACAGGGTTCTCAAGGAGGTGACCTTTTGTAAGCACATCACCAGGCCGCTCTGCACAGGTGCCTCTGAGGAGGTTTGAACTGCCAACCTGCGCGTAATAGTCGAGTGCTTAACTGTTTATACTACCCAGGGAAGTACAGGCAAATATAAATACCCTAAGAGTAAGGAACTCTGGTGGCACAGTGGATAAGACATTTGGCGGCTAACCAGAAGGTCAGCGGTTTGAATCCACCAGGCACTTTGTAGAAGGAAGATGGGCAATCTACTTCCATAAAGATTTCCAGCTTTGGAAACCCAGTGGGGGTCACTTATGAGTCAGAATTGACTCAATGGCAGTGAGAAGAGTAACACTACCATTGTTGTAAAAGAACTAGCCTAAGTCACAAGGGTATCCTTCTCTATCTGTTTTAGGTACTTGGGGTTTCTTGGACAGTTTTCAAAGGAATGACCCTGGAAATTATTGAGCCATTTCACTTCAAGATTCCAAGTGGAAACCAAGGCAGAAGTTTAGAACTCTAAGTGCACCTTGGCAATACTCTGAAGCAAGCACCAGAGAAAAATAATGTTCTTACCTTAGCCAAGAGTCAGTGAACAGAAAGGTGGCAGCGCTGGCATGCTGCCCAACATTTATTTACACGGCTACTCTGAGTTTGTTTGTTTTCTCAAGAATCCTATGTTCATATCTGCTTTCAAGACAAACTAAACAGAGGCTAGTGCTTTCTTACAATGAGTGTCATACTGGAATGTTTCCTCATATTGACTATAATAAAACACACAGGACTACTATTCTAAGCTACTGCTTGGAAGATCTGAAAGCAAGAAAAGTGATTCCTAGAAAGCAAATCAATTTCCATGAAGAACATACTAGAACAAATCAACAGACACTAGAGCGCATGATGCTTTCACAATCACCTGGTCGTTTTTCCTTTGGGTCCTCCAATGGAAAGGGTTTCTTAGACACAGCATCTTTCACAGCTTGCCTTAGTTTCCTCTGTTCTTTTCGGTACTTCTTGAGAGTGCTTTGTTGTTTAAACTGCTTATTTTTCAGCTTGTTTTCAAGTTTGACTTTACTGGTTTTTAGCAACTTCCGAAAGCTTGGCACTTGTTTTTTGTTTCTTCTCTAGAAAACAGAAACAGAAGAAGCAAAACTCAAATCAAATTACTTTATTTTCAAAATCCAATTTATACACTGATTATAAATTTCATCAGACCAATTCTAAAATTTTAATGTCTCAGTAATGGATCTTTCACGTAAGATCTGAAATCAAACTGTCACTAATCCTACCAAATGGCACGGGAGCATCACTTATTCACCCTGCAGTGTTCCTGAGACCAGAACCCACAGCTACTATAAGGGGCCTAAGGTCCAAAAAAGGTTAAGAACCTTTGATCTAGTGGTAAATGGTTAGTTCAACATCTATAGCAAAACGCTAGCTGTTTTTAACAATGACAACTGACACATATATGCTGCCTTATCGTTTACAAAGTGCTCCAATACATCATCTTCAACAGCGTGATTAAGTAATGATTGGTGTTATCCTCGTATTTCTGATGCGGAAAATAAAGTTCCGGAAGTTTACGCGATCTGCTAAAGACCGCTAAGCTAAGGACGACAGAACTGAACGCAAGTCTTTGGATTCCAACTCTTAATGCTTATTCTTCATTCACAGATCCAAATAAACCTCAGGGCTAGCTCTAATCTTCGTGCGAACTCCTTAACCTTTATGAGGTAAATGGACTTGTCTCGGGTCCCATGACTCATATCATAAACTCACTGAGCAAGAGCCAACTTCTTATCTGTAGAATGAAGGGTTCGAAGGACGAATCTGGAAAAGCCCTTCAAAGGCTGACATCTTATGACAAGATTCCGTCACTTGTCTCATCGCGGCCTGCTAACCGTGCGTGAGCACAGTGAACTGAGGATGGGGCCGAAGGGCCAGCAAGCTGACAGCGCAAAGAGGCCGAAGGGAGCCCGAATCTGGGCCACCGCCCCCATACATCGGGCAACAGCATGCTGAAAAACTATACCAAACAGCGATCTGTCCGCCAGAGTGGCCCTAAACCTCAGGGCTTCTGAAGATACTTACTGCCTTCATCCTTAGGTCTGAAAGGATAGCGATCTGACAGTTTCACCAGATGCAAGAAAAGACACTGGCTGATCCAGGAATCCCAACAGTAGGACACACGTGCTCCAAGCCCTAACGTTCTCAAGCCGGAAACAGCCTCCGGCCCCTCCCAATCTTCCGCCGCCGGAAGTGGGGGGCGGAACTTCCGTGGGTTAACTTGAGTGTGCGCCCTCTGGTGGTAATGGTGTCTCCACCCTGGGCCGATGATTCCCCTGGCGTACGCGCGCACGGCTCCTGCGGCGCTCTGGGGAGAGCGCTAACCTAAAGGTGGGTGGACCAAGTAAGGTTTACAATGTCTCTGATCCTTTGACTCTCTAGTTTCTACTGAAGCATTAGGGAAGTCAGGCTCCTCTCAGAAAGGACGTGATTTCTTCAGTCCTCTTACTGCATTTTCTACCACTCTCGTTGCTTATCTCTTCCTTCGATTAGCGATATCAAGGTTCGTGGTTCTGTAAAGTCTTGAAGACACAGAACGTCTTATTCCTTTTGCCTAATGAAGCTATCACTACTTCAGTAGTGATACCGCCTCGGAAGCCCAAGGAGGGGTCGCTATGAGTTGGATCCCACTCGACGGCAGTGGGTAATGACCAACTTCAGCGTAACCCTAGATGGGTACTTAAGGTGTTATTATGAAATGGTGATGAGATGGTGATGAGTTCTCAAGATACTTCCTACACTCAGAAGCCTATATATGTGTGTGTGTGTGTGTGTGTGTGTGTGTGTATATATATGTTGTTGTTTGCCATCGAGTCAGCCCCGACTCATAGCGACCCCTCCTTGGGTTTCCGAGGCTGTATCACTACGGAAGTAGGATTGCCCAACCTTATGTGTGTGTATATATTTTATATATATATAAAATATGTACACATTTTGTTTTGTTGAGAATATACATATATCATACATCAATTCCGCATACACCAATTCAACAATTTCTACACGTACAATTCAGTGACATTGATTACACTATTTGAGTTGTGCAACCATTCTCACCCCCTCTTCTGAGTTGTTCCTATCCCGTTAACAGAAATTCACTGCCCTCTAAGGTTCCAATCTAATAGTTTGAGTTGCTGTTGTCACTTAGACCCCATATAGACAATTCTTAAAAGAGCACAATTTTCAAGGCAGACATTTTTTTACTAATTAAGCTATACTATTGTTTGATGATATTTCTATATATGTATTTTTATGTACAGGAGCTCTGGTAGCATAGTGCCTAAGGCACTTGACTGCTAACCAGAAGGCTGGCAGTTCAAACCCACCAGCCACTCCTCTGAAGGAAGGTTGGGCAATCTACTTCTGTAGTGATACTGCCTCAGAAACCCAAGGAGGGGTCACTATGAGTTGGGGCCGACTAGATGGCACATAACAACAACATTGTTTGGTTTTAAGAAGACTTCAGGAAATATTTTTGATTTAACGAATATCCCAGAGCAATAAATTCAGGGGTTCATCCAGCCTCCATGTCTCCAAAAAGTCTGGAATCTGTAAGAATTTGAAACTCTGTTAGGCATTTTCCCCCTTTTGATCCGTATCCTTCTATGGAATCTTTGATAAAAATGTTCAGTAACAGTAGCAAGGCATCATCCAATTCTTCTGGTCTCTTGGCAAAAGAGCCAGTTATTCATGGATGTAATTTAGTCACACGTTTCATTACCTCCTATTCCTGACTCTCCTTCCTCTGTTGTTCCAGGTAAGAAGAGACCAACTGATAGAGACCAATGGCTGTGCCTTGGACGACTGCTTGCAAGCTTTTAATAGAGCAATATGTAACAAACCAGAGATAAAACAAGAAAAATAAAAAACACGACTGCCATTGAGTTGATTCCCCCATTGGGTTTCCAAGGTTATCAATCTTTAGGGAAGTAGATTGCCTCATCTTCCTTTCAGAGCAGCTGGTGGGTTCGTACTGCCAACCTCATTAGCAGCCAAATGCCTTACCCACTACCACCAGAGGTAGAACAGAGGACTAAACACGTTTTTAGGCCAATTAACTGAGATATCCCATGAAACAATGGCCCCTAAATCTCCAAATCAAGGAAACAAATCCCATGAAGTGCTTGATTCTACATAAGCAATCTCAGCAGCTACTCTTTTGTTATTATTGTTGTAAACGTATCTATTACACTTTTGTTTTATTTTGAAATATTTTTTTTTTTTGCCTTAATATTACACATTGCCTGACAAAGTATCAGTGAGATTATCTGCATTTCAGTATTTTACAACTATTTATGGGAGCTCTGGTAGTATAGTGGCTAAGGCACTTCACTGCTAACCAGAAGGCTGGCGGTTCAAACCCACGAGCCACTCCTCAGAAGGAAGATGGGGCAATCTACTTCCGTAGTGATACTGCCTGGGAAACCCAAGGAGGGGTCGCTATGAGTCGGGTCTGACTGGACGGCACATAACAACAACAACAACTATTTACGTTGTGTAAGGAGTCCCTTTGGACATGTTATTAGGAAAGACCAGTCCCTGGAGAAGGACATCATGCTTGATCAGCAGAAAAGAGGAAGACCCTCAATGAGATGGATTGACACAGTAGCTGCAACACTGCATTCAAAGACAGAAACAATTGTGAGGATGATACTGGCCATAGCGTTGCTATGGGTCAGAATTGACTCAACAACACTTAACAACTAACTAAAGAAGTCCCTGGGTGGTGTAATGGCATTAACACACCCAGCTGCTATCTATAAGGATGGCAGTTTAAGTCCATCTAGAGACACTTGGAAGAAAGTCCTGTTGATCTTCTGAACAGTCAGCCAACTGAGAACTCTATGGAGCACAGTTCGACCCTAACTTGACAGCAAATGGTTAGTAACCTTTGTGGAAATTGTATTGCCCCTTAGGAATTCTACTGAAGTCATCAATCTTAATAGGAAGATTTATGTATTGCAGGGATGTTATTCAAAATGCTGTCCCTCAAACACTTTATTTTCCTGAATAAATTTAAGTATTCTACTTCAGGTTATTTAAAAAAAAAAAAAAATAGCTATGCTTCTTGAATTGAGTCCTTTTTTCCAACACCGAGGTTGGCCTCACTGTCCTGCACTGAAAACTCACTGCCATCGAGTCAATTCTGACTCGTAGTGACCATCATTGGGTTTCCAAGGTGGCAAATCTTTTTCTTTCCGTGGAGCAGCTGGGTGGGTTTGAACCGCCAAACTTCTGGTTAGCAGTCAAATGCCTTAGACACTATGCCACCACCAGAACTCCTTTTTCACAGTCCTGAGTGAAGTGGAAAAAGCAAGCAGAGGCACAGTGGGTCTTAAAAGGCTAAGAAGAGGCTTGCCAATTTCTGCATCTCCTCAAAGATGAAGAATCCGGTTCTGTCTAGGATTCCCTTTCCACATCTCTTCCAGCCTCCCTAACTCTTTGCACTCTCTCCTTCCGTGTGCATTATCAGAAACAGCTAAGAGTCTGTCCCAATGGAGTATTACTTCATCAAGTAAATTAAAAACATCAGCTTGTGCTCTTCCCAAGTGCCTGAATTCTTTCCTAGACATATCAGTATGTCTGTGGTCACTCCATCCTTCCCTCCAGCTTTCCCAGGGTGAGGCATCCCCATCCAGTTCAGAACTAACCCCGCCCAATTTCATCAGACTCCTGTATCATTAATTATGCCTACTTTCCTGTCCTTTCTCTCACCTGCTCCCTTTCTAACTAATCCTTTCCCCCAGCCTATAAACATTTCAATCTTTTCCATCCTTAAATATTTTTCTAATGACCCTCTCTTCCTCTAATTGCTATTTTGTCTTCTTCCTCCTTCCCAGCTTATCCTTACTCCCGGAAAAAAAAGAAAGAAAGTATTCTCCTGGTGCCTCCACTTCCTCTTCTTTATTAACACAGCCCAAGCCTGTGTTAGCTTTTTTAGGAACTATGTCATACTCTTGGCTCATTTTAAGCTTATAATCAACTAAAATCTCTGGATCATTTTAAAGCAATTCTTGCCAAGATAAATCTCCCATCTTAGATGTAAGAAATCGATTGTTTGAGCTCAAACTTAAAAATGGGGTTTTACTCTTACTGGTTTCTGAATGCTCTTGTCTTCAGCTTTGTATCATCTCCCATTCACTATTGAGCCAAATTTGGGTTCTAGATCGTCATGTTTACCCCACAGACAGGGCCACTCTGAGGTATCTCCCACGTTGTTTTCCAGAGGTCCACAGGATTGGACCCATCTGCATAGGTAACTGACTCATCAGAATGTCTGTATTAGTGTCCTCTTCTCACTTTCCCACCCTCCAATGACGGGACTCACCTTCGGAATAAACCATTTGCACTCAAATCTTTGGCTCAGGGTCAAATTTGAGGGATCCCAGCCTAAGACAACTATTACTTTTGAACAATTTTTATGATTCCCTTAAAATAAACTCATTTTTTCCTCACAATCATAAGAAATATATTAGCTCATTTTCAAGTTGATGACTCCAAGGATATGATACTGTAGTGTAAATTTCCAGGTGAGAAATTTACAAGACACCAGTTCCCACAATGGAAGTGATTTTTCAACAAAAGGAATAAAATGTCTTCAACTCCTTTCCTAATCTGCAATATTGTAGAGCTGGGAAAAAATAAAAAGGACTCTTCCTAGGGTTGTGATAAATAATCTTCTCTATTTAAGATCTTCGTTAATTAATTAAACTTCTAAGACATGACATGACATTTCCTCCTTGTTCATTTGCATGGGCTGTCCAGAGCCATTGTTTTAATTTTTTGTTGTCTTTCAAAACCACCAGGGAAAGAGAAGTATATCCCACACAAAAAGTCTTGCACATTTTCTGATAGTGCCTTGGGCAGCAATAGTTCTTCACCCTCCCCTTTGTACCAGACTCTGCTAGGAGCCCTCTGTGAAAGCATGTTCCGAAAAACAAAGACTTAGTGTTTGTAGACCTCTATTCTAAAGCTGCTGGGAATTATAGCTGAGCAGGAAGAAGAATACAGAATGAAACTAACATCTAAGGTAGCATGTAGATCACCTCACATGTCCCACAATGCCACCCCTGCTAAGCCAGTATCCTCTGCTCCACCCATGGCCAGAGCTCAAGTCTTTCCTCTGATTACTAGTTTGGAAATACTTCTGCTTGTGGGCCAATCCACATACGCTCTGAAGACCTGCTTGGTTGGGGTTTGTGCTGCTGACTGCTCCCTTCCTTCTCTAATCTGATGCTGCTGATTAGATTAAACCTGTCTGAGTGAGTAACTGGTTCTACCCGTAAGTGGAGTCAATTAAATAAGTGGATATCTATAAGATTTATGAGAAGTCTAGTTGATCCCAAATAGCACCTAACATCTGTTACATCCAGAAAATCAGAAGATCTGACCCCAAAGTTTCTCTTTCTCGGGCCCATAATCAGCAGTGAAACTTTTTAGTGTAAGCTGTGATCCTCCGAGGAACAAGAGACCCAGAGAGAGAAAGTCTTCCTCTAGAGCCTTCTAAACTACAAGCGAAAATAAATTTCTGTTGGGTAAAGCCACCCACTTGTGGTATTTCTGTTATGGCAACACTAGAGAACTAAGACAACTATGTCAATTGAGCTTGGTGTTCACAGAAATCATGGTCCTGAGCCCACAGGGCCAAGGTATTTGGTTGTCCTGTGTAAGACTTTTCTCTCTTTTTTTGTAAAAATATATGTAATACAACATTTGCCAGTTTAACATTTTTCCCATGTACAGTTTAGTGACATCAATTAAAATAATTGTGTTATGCAACCATCACCAATATCCATTGCCAAATTTCCATCACCATAAACGGATACTCACAGCTTCCTAAACCACGACTCCCCCTTCCTTTCTCTTTCCCACCTTTTTGATCTCTACACATTTGCCTATTCTAGATATTCCATATAAGTGATATAAAATATGTATCCTTTGTAACTGACTTTGTACGATTTTTAACATCCAGGGAAAGATTTGGGGAGTGGTGGATTGGTGGTTTTTAGAAGTGGCAAAAAGTGGAAGCAGGAGAAGGAAAGGAGATTAAGTTACAGAAACAAACCAAACCAGCTGGGCTTTAAACGCAATGTAATATGTAGTGTGTCAGATAGTTTCAGTAGGTGAATTAGTTATCTATGTGCCATGTGACAAATTATGCCCAAAATTTAGCAGCTTAAAACAATAATAAACATTCATTATTTCATGTCGTTTCTGTGGGTCTGGATTTTGAGAGTGGTTTAGGAGTCTGGTTCTGGTTCTGGACGTTGAAGTGACTGCAGGTGAGAGTGCTTGGGTCTCTGCTGGCCATTGGCAGGAAGGTTGTTTCTCAGGTGTGGCCTTCTCCATAGATCGGCTTGAGTGTCCTCATGACACAATGCTGCTTTCCTCCAGAGCATTATCCAGGAGAAAGTTCCAATGCCTTTTTTTTCTTTTTTTAGTATTTCATTGTACTTTTGGTGAAAGTATACACAGCAAAATAGGTTCCCATTTGGCAACTTCGACACATAATGTTCTCTGCGTTGTTTCAACATTCTCACTGTTGCCAGTCTACTTGTTTCACTCCTGTTGACTTAGTCTCACTGCCCCAACCTTCTCATCTATGCTTTACAATAACTGTTGTCCATTTAAGGCATTCTGGTGGTGTGGTAGTTAAAGCACTCGGCTGCTAACCAAAAGGCCACTGTTCCAACCTACCAGCTGCTCCACGGGAGAAAGATGAAGCAATCAGCTTCCATAAAAGATTTTAAAATCTTGAGAACCTCATGGGGCAGTTCTCCTCTGCCCTGTAGGATTGCTATGCATCAGAATGGACTCCATGGCAGTGGGTGAGTTGTCCATTTGGTCTCATATAGATAATTTTTTAAAAGAGCATAGTAATCGAGGGTGACGTTCTTTACTTTTTAAGCTAAACTGGTAGTTAGTCAAAAGGTGACTTCACGGAATATTTTGGTTCATGGTTTGAAGAGAATCTCAGGGCAAGTGTCATGGGGATTCCTCCAGAGTCAGTGGGTTCAGTAAGTCTGGATTCTTAGAAAATTTGAAGTTGTGTTCCACTTTTTTCTCTTTTTCTTTCAGGATACATTTAAGCTCCAATGCCTTTTAAAAGTTGTCATTTCTGCTTTTCTGGTGGAAGTGAGTCACTTAATCCAGACTGCACTCCAAGGAAGGGAATTAGGCTTCACTTCTTGAAAGGAAAGAAGCTCTGGTGGCGCAGTGGTTAAAGCATTCAGCTGCTAACCGAAAGGTTCAATGTTCAAACCACTAGTCACTACACAGGAGAAAGATGAGGCAGTCAGTGTCCATAAATATTTACAGTCATGGAAACCTGTGGGGCAGCTCTACTCTGTCCTATAGGGTTGCTGTGAGTTGCAACAGAACTCTTGATAGCAGTGGGCTGGATTATTCTCAAAAGGAGGAGTACCAAGGAGTTTGTGAACATACTTTAAAACCACCAGAGTCAGGTTCAGCAAACATTTAGTAAGTGTCTTTTATTGGCACCTGGGTCAATACTAAGAATTCAAACACAAATCTTTTTCTTATCACCCAGAACAGAAAAAAAAGAAGTGGGCAGGAGGCATTACATTGCAGGATTATGATAGATTTAAAGTTATAGTAACATGAATTTAAATTGTGGGCAGCATGAGGGACTGATTTTCTGGTAAGCAGATAAAAAAGAATGTTTTGAACCCTGTGGAACTACCCATTCATAAAACTTAGCAGGACCTGAACTGGGAACTATATACCAAAGTACAAAGGTAGTGACTTTATCTTGAAACCCTTGACACCTAGCTCAGTACTTTATACATAGGGAGAATCAAATATTTAATAGTTTGTGGAATTAAATTAACTGATGGATCAAGATGAATCCTAAGTATAGACCTTTGTTACCCCATTGGATTGTTGTAGATTTCAATTATGGTTCCTCTAGGTATCTTCTGTAACCTATTTTGTTGACATACTCAACATTTTTTTCTCCAGAATTTAGAGCAGTCACTTGGTTATATACTGGGGGTTCATGGACCAAATCCTGCCAGTAGAATTGTTTTGTTTGGGTAAAGTAGTATGTTGTTGTTGTTGTTGTTTGCCGTCGAGTCGGCCCCGACTCATAGCGACCCCTCCTTGGGTTTCCAAGGCAGTATCACTACGGAAGTAGGATTGCCCGACCTTCCTTCCAAGGAGTGGCTGGTGGGTTTGAACCACCAGCCTTCTGGTGAGCAGTCAAGTGCCTTAGGCACTATGCTACCAGAGCTCCTAAAGTAGTATATTGATACATATATAAACACATATTGATTTTTGAATGCCTTAAGGTTAGGCCTGCACTGAGAATGCACTCTGAAGTTCCCCACAGGCTCCACTACTTCCTGTTGCCCATATCTGTCAGCCTTATTGGTCCCTAAAGGCACTTGAGTGTGAGACTTATGCATCTAGACTTTAAACCTCAGGGTTACATTTTGTAATATTGGTTCAGCCTGTTCTTACTCTGCATCCCAAGGGTGAGCTGTTTCCTGCAGATCACTTTTGGCTTCAGGTTCCAAAGTTCTGTTTGGCAGTCATCCCCTTTTCTTAGCTGATGTCCCCCTGCAAACTGCTAAACCCTTGTTTTGTCTCTCACTCTTTTTTCCCTTCCCTCCTCTTTTGCATTCTCAGTCACTTTTTCCCCCTTTCCTACTTCTCTCGGTCTCTACATCCTATGGATGGTACAGGAGGGAAAATCATGAACTTTGAGCTCAGAAAGACTTGAGTTTCTGACCTCATTGAAAAATGAGGTAATGCTTTCTGGTGCAAGCATTCAACATGCTAAGCTACTAAAAGATTGGAGGTTCGAGTCCACTAAGAGGTGCCTTGGAAGAAAGGCCTGGCAATCTACTTTGGAAAAATCAGTCATTAAACACCCTAAGGAGTACAGTCCTACTCTGAGACAATAGGGTTGTCATGTGTCAGAATTAACTCACTAGCAAGTGAGAGAAATTGTGAGTGAGGTAATGTCTACAAAGCACTTAACACATAAAAGGTGTGGTAAACAAGAACTTGTCCTCACTTCTTTCTGGCTAATACCTTCAAGACCTTCTATGAGCCTTCATGTACAGCCCTTCCACTTTGAATCTCTTTATCTTTCTCAATAGATTAATTTATCCTTTAATTCATTCATTAATTCAATATATATTCATTGATCAGTTACTCTGTACTCTAGCCTCTGTGCCAAGTGCTGAGAACAAGCAAAAGACACCATTCCTATGCTTGTTGAGCTTATGGTCTATTAGTGGGAAACAGACATTAATCAAAGAACCATCCAAATGGATGTAAATTTACAACTCTTTAGTTGTAATTAGTGTCACAAAGGAGAGAATATCTGGTATTATGGAATATCATTATAGTGGGAAGTGGCCTGGTCAGGGAGTCATGGAAAGTGTCTCCTGAAAACTGATGACTGAACTGAGATCCGAAGGAAATAGATTTAACTGAACAGAGTGGTTAGAATTTCTAGCATATAGAACAGCATGTGCAAAATCCTGTGATTGGAGGAACACAGGTTTATCTATTGGTCAGAGTTTTCCGATCACTTTCTTTCACCCTCTTTCCTCCCTCCTCCTCCACACTTCTTTCCTCTCTCCTTCCCTCCTCACACTATTTATCATTATTCAGCCAAGCAAGAACTTCTGTTTCTTTTTATCATTTCTCTGTATATACTGTTTTATCCCCTTTCAGCAGTTCCTGTCTCCTCCTCTCTTTTATACACAGACATTTTAACTCATTTAATGCAGATTTTCATTTATTTGTGTTCTTGTGGAAATATTTTGTTGTTTTCTGTATATGTCTTTTTAATTTATGTAAATGATATTAAGTTATTAATCTAATTTCTTACTTTTTTCACTTAGCACTGAATTTTTAGTATCCATTCATGTTGCTCAATGTATATCTAGCCTGTTGTTCTAACTTTTGCTTCGTGGTGGCTCATTCACCACTTACTATATATTTATTCAAATTCCATTTTGTCTCCAGTTCCTTGCCACATCCAAACAAAGAAAACAACACTCACACACATTAATGAACATCCACCAATATGTCTTCATAGGGACCTCTGAGAGAATTCGTTTGAAGAGTATCAGAAACAAGATTGCTAGGTCGTAGGTTATATACATAAGGAGCTCTGGTGGTATAATGGTTAAGGCATTTGAATGCTAACCAAAAGGCTGGTGGTTCAAATCCATCAGCTCCTCCATGGAAGAAAGATGGGGCAGTCTGATTCCATAAAGATTTACAGCCTTGGAGACCCAATGGGAGTTGCTATGAATCAAAATTGATGCTATGGCAGTGAATTTGGTTTGTTTTTTGAGGTTATACATGCACTTAATTTGACTAAGTGATGCCATCTGGGTGTCCAGAATGGCTGAAATTATCAAAAGTTTTCTGTTACATTCTTCTCTGATCCCCACTGCTCTCTGTCAGAGCATCCCGGATTCTTCTATTCAATTCTTCTTCTTTTTTCCTCTTGCATCTATTTGTTTTATCCCAAACTCATTTTAAAGAGGACTTGAGCATTGTATTCTCTCAGTAGCCTAGATCCAGACCCAGTTTACCATCTGCTTTAGGAATTCGCAACACACAGTCACATACTAAAAATAATCACCATCTTCTAAAGGAGGCTTCTTCTGTCTTTTCCTAGACACTTAAAGTACTGTAAGATTATCTTTTAGTACGTATTTGTAAACTTAGCCAAGGTTCTCTTTTAATCTGTAAATACTTCTTAGGCTTGGGAGCCTCTAGTCACTAAGGTGCACTGCAGGCAGGGTGGACCAAACCAAATTTTGACTTAGTCTTGAAATAGAAAATGTAAATAATATGTGTGGGGAGTGGAAGAAGTTTCAGATGTATTAGTGTTGTTGTTGTTAAGTACTGTTGAGCCGTCTTGGACTCATAGCAACCTATGTACAACAGAATGAAACATCGCCCGTTCCTGTGCCAACCTCACCACAATCCTTGCTATACCTGAGCCCATAGTTGCAGCCACTGTCTCAGTCCATCTCATTGAAGGCCTTCCCCTTCTTTGCTGACTCTCCACTTTTCCAAGCATGATATCTTTCTCTAGGGAATGGTCCCTCTGACACCATGACCAAAGTAGGTAAGACGAAGTCTGGCCAGTCTTGCTTCCAAGGAGCATTCCGGCTGCACTTATTCAAGGACAGATTTGTTAGTTCTTTTAGCAGTCCATGGTACTTTCACCATTCTTCACCAACACCACAACTCTAAAGCATCAACTCTTCTTTGGTCTTCCTTCCTCATTGTCCAGCTCTCCCATACACATGAGGCGATTGAAAATACCATGGCTTGGGTTAGGCGCACCTTAGTCTTCAAGGAGACATCTTTGCTCTTCATCGCTTGAAAGAGATCTTTTGCAACAGATTTGCCCAATGCAAGATGTCGTCTCATATCTTGACTGCTGCTTCCATTGGTGTTGATTGTAGAACCAAGTAGTATGGAGTCCCTGACAATTTTGATCTTTTCTCCATTTATCGTGATGCTGTTTATCAGTGCAGTTGTGAGGATTTTTGTTCTCTTTATATTGAGGTATAATCCATACTGCAGACTGTCATCTTTAATCTTCAATACTAACTGCGCCAAGTCATCCTTACTTTCAGCAAGCAAAGTTGTGTCATCTCTGTATCGCAAGTTGTTAATGAGTCTTCGTCCAATCCTGATGCCACATTCTTCGTCATATAATATAGCTTCTCAGATTATTTGCTCAGCATACAAATTGAATAAGTATGGTGAAAGGTTACAACCCTGACACACTCCCTCCTTTATTTTAAACCATGCAGTATCCCTTTCTTCTGTTCAAATGAAAGCCTCCTGGTCTATGTACAGGTTTTTCATGAGTACAATTAAGTGTTCTGGAATTCCCATTCTTCTCAATGTTATCTGCAATTTTTTATGATCCACATGATCTAATGCTTTTGCAGAGTCAATAAAACATAAGTGCCAAAGGGGCAGGGAGGCCGCATCTTCTGACCTCCTCTAACCCCACAAGGAGAAGACACCATCAGTAGCCCAAGGCCTATCCCTGTGAGGCCACACATGCTGCCTTCCTCCAGCCCTTTCACCAACCCTGACACCAACTGTTCCTCCCACAGCACCCACCACCTCTCTGCTGGGTTTGATAATTTGTTGCAGTGGCCACACAGAACTCACAAATTATGGGGTTTATTAGGGAAGCATCAGACCACAATTCAAGTTCAGAAATGCTCAGTCTCTTGCAGCTGGCCGTCTCAGTAGCACATTGCTCTCTCAGTAGTGCATGTCTCTTGGTGTCTCTCTCAGCAGTGTGTGTCTCCCACATCTCTCTCAGCAGTGAGTGTCTCTCATGTCTCTCAGGAGCATGTTTCTCTCAGCATCACATCTTTCTTAGCCAGCAGTCAGAGAGACTCCTTCTGCCTCTAGGAGGACTCCTTTTGAGCCTGGCAGAGTGACCACTAACCAATTCCAACATCAGAATTCTATACATCTGAGAGATAGCGAACTTCCCAAAATATTGCTTCATGCAGGTTCAACAGAAATACCCCAAATGGATAACTTTAGCAATCAGGAGCTACTCAGTTGCTCATGGCAAATTCTACCATGGAGTTTACAAAGACTTATGGCTAGAAAAGCCACACTATGTTGTTTACTACACCACAATAAGTAAACTTCTTTCTGGTGTTCTTTGCTTTCAGCCAAGATTCATCTGACATCAGCAATGATATCCCTCATTTCACATCCTTTTCTGAATCCAGCTTGGATTTCTGGAAGTCCTCTGTCGATATACTACTGCAGCCATTTTTGAATTATCTTCAGCAAGATTTTACATGCATGTGATATTAATGATATTGTTTGATAATTTCCACATTACACCTTTCTTTGGAATGGGTACAAATATGGATCTCTTCCAGTCAGTTGGTCAGGTAGCTAGCTGTCTTCCACATCTCTTGTCATAGCTGAGTGAGTGCCTCCAGCACAGCATCCATTTGTTGAAACATCCCATTGAGTATTCTGTCAATTCCTGGAGGCTTGTTTTTTGCCAATTCCTTCAATGCAGCTTCAACTTTTTCCTTCAGTAATATTGGTTCTTGATCTATGCCACCTCCTGTAATGGATGAACATTGACTAATTCTTTTTGGTAAAGTGACTCTGTATTCCTTCCATCTTCTTTTGATGTTTCCTGCATCAGTCAATATTTTTTTGCCCATAGAATCTTTCGATATTGTACCTCGAGGCTTAATTTTTGTCTTCAGTTCTTTCAGATTGAGAAATGCTGAGCATGTTCTCCCCTTTTGGTTTCCTAACTCCAGGTCTTTATACATGTCATTATAGTAACTGGCTTTGTCTTCTCAAACTACTCTTTGAAATCTTCGTTCAGCTTTTTATCTTGTCATTTCTTCCATTTGCTTCAGCTACTCTCCATACAAGGGCAAATTTCAGAGTCTCTTCTGACATCCATTTTGGTTTTTTCTTCCTTTTTTGTCTTTTTAATGACCTTTTGTCTTCTTCATGTATGATGTTCTGGATGTCATCCCTCAATTCTTCTGGTTTTTGGTCATTGGTGTTCAATGCAGCAAATCTATTCTTTAGATGGTCCCCAAATTCAGGAGGGATACAATCAAGGTCATATTTTGGCTCTCATGAACTTTTTTTAATTGTCTTCAGCTTCAATTTGAACTTGCATATGAACAATTGATGATCTGTCCCACAGTCAGGCCTTGTTTTAGCTGAAGATATTGAACTTTTTCATTGCCTTTTGCCACAAATATAGTCAGTCTGATTCCTGTGTACTTCATCTGCCAAAGTCCCTGTATATAGCTGCCATTTATGTTGTTGAAAAAAGGTATTTGCAATGAATAAGTCAGTGGTTTTCAAAATTCTATCATGTGATCTCCAGCATTATTTCTATCACCAGGGCCATATTTTCCAACTACTGGTGATTCTTCTTTGTTTCCAACTTTTGCATTTCAATTACCAGGGATAACACATCTTGATTGCATGTTTGGTCAATTTCAGACTGCAGAAGTTGGTAAAAGTCTGCAATTTCCTCATCTTTGGCTTTGGTGGTTGGTGCGTAAATTTGAATAATAGTATTAAGTGGTCTTCCTTGTAGGCATGTGGATATTATCCTATCGCTGACAGCAGTGTACTTCAGGATAGATCTTGAAACATTCTTTGTAATGATGAATGCCACGCCATTGCTCTTCATTTTGTCATTCCTGGTATGGTAGATCATATGGTTTTCTGATTCAACATGGTGAAATCCAGTCAATTTCAGCTCACTAATGGCTAGGATATCAATCTTTATGCATTCCATTTCATTTTTGACAACTTCCAATTTTCCTAGATTTATACTGCGTACATTCTGTGGTCCGATTATTAATGGATGTTTGCAGCTCTTTCTTCTCATTTTGAGTTGTGCCACATCAGCCAATGGAGGTCCCTAAAGCTTTTCTCCATCCTTGTCACGAAGGTTGGCTCTACTCTGAGAGGCAGCTCTTCCCCAGTTGTATTTTGAGTGCCTTCCAATCTGAGGAACTCATCTTTTGGCACTGTATTGGACAGTGTTTCAGGGCTATTCATGAAGTTTTCTAGTAATATGTCAGACAGTGTTTCACTGCTTTTCATAAGGTTTTCATTGGCCAATTCTTTGAGAACTGGATGGCCGCTTCCTTCTTCTGAGTCTGTCCTCGTCTGGAAGCTCTGCTGAAACCTGTCCAGCATGGGTAACCCTGCTGGCATTTGCAACACCAGTGGTATAGCCTCCAGCCTCATAGCAACACGTAAGCTACCAGTGGATGACAAACTGACTGACAAGTTCATCTCCCTTAGCTGTTCCAAACTGCTCCGCTCACTTCCTGGCCTCGCTTAAAGCCACTCCAAACCCCACACCCAGCTCTCCTTCTGGACCTCCCTTAAAGCTGCTGCTCCAAACCACCACCACCACCACCCCGGTGCCTGGCTCTGCTTCCAGGCCACCCTTTAAAGCTGCTGCTCAAAAAAAAAAAACAAAAAAAACCCAGCACCCAGCTGTGCTTCTGGGCCACCCTTTCAATCCAGTGTATTAAAGCCGATGTATTAGTAGTCAAAGAAAATTTCAAATAGTCCTTTTACTCATACAAAAAGGGTTTTTTTAAAAAATAATTTATTTTTTTGCTGTTGTTGGAAACATATACATCAGAAATTGAACCAATTCAACAGTTTCTATATGTATAATTCAGTGACATTGATTGCATTCTTCTAGTTGTGCAACCATTACCATCCTCCTTTTCTGAGTTGTTCCTCCCCCACTAACATAAACATAGTGCTCCCTACATTTCCTACCAAACTTTCAAGTTTTTTTTTTTTTTTTTTATCCTCTATAGATAGATTGTAAAAGAGCACAATGCTCAAGGCAGACATTCTTTACTAGTTAAACTAAACTACTGTTTGGTTTTAAGACTTCAGGGGATATTTTCTGTTTAAGGTTTAAAGATTACTTAGGGCAATAGATTCAGGAGTTCATCCAGCCTCTGGATAGTTCATCCATCCAGAGAAACTGGATTCCATGAGAATTTGAAATTTTGTTCTGCATGTTCCCTCTTTTGATCAGATTCTTCTATTGAATCTTTGATCTAAATATTCAGTGATGTTTGCTGGGCTCTATCCAATTCTTCTGGTCTCATGGCAAAGGAGGTAGTTGTTCATGGAGGCAATTAGCCACACATTCCATTACATCCACTTATTTCTGACTCTGCTTCTTCCTCTGTTGTTTCAGGCAAATAGAGACCAATTGATGTCTCTTGGATGGCTGCTTATAAACTTGTAAGACCCTAGGCACTATGCAACATACTAGAAGGTAGAATAGAGGCACCAAGAATGTTATTAGACCAATTAAGTGGAATGTTCTATGAAATCATGACTCTAAACCTCCAAATCAGGGAACCAAACCCCATGCGGTATTTGATTGTACATAAACAGCCTCAGCAGTTATTCTTTGTTATTGTTGTTTTAAACACATCTGTCACATAACTTTTGTCAATTCAGCTTTTTACGCATACACAATTTATTGACAACACTTAAAATAATTGTCTGTGAAATCCTACCCTTAATCAGTGTGTTTTTCCATCACCTTGAACCAAAACTTAGTACTTCATAGTACTGAGTTTCCGTAGTACCTGGTAACCATAACAGGCTTTGATCTCTATACATTTGCCTATTCTTCTCTTTTTGTGTATGTGATATATACAATATTTGTCCTTTTGTCACTGACTTATTTCACTCAGTGTAATGTCTTCAAGCTCTACCTATATTACAGCATATCTCTACTGGTTGAGTGCTATTACATTGAATGTATGTACTACATTTGTTTGTCCATTAATCCAGTGATGGGCATTTAAGTTGTTTCACCTTTTGGCTATTGTGAATGGTCTGCAATTAATGTTGTTGATATTAGGTGCCATTGAGTTGGCTAAGACTCGTAGCAACCCTGTGTACAACAGAATGAAACACAGCCTGGTCCTGTACCACACTCACAAACCTTGCTGTACTCGAGCCCGTCACTGCAGTCGCTGTGTCAATCCATTTCATTGAGGATCTTCCCCTTTTTTTGATGACCCTCCACTTTACCAAGCATAATATCCTTTTCCAGGGAATGGTCCCTTGTGACAACATGACTAAAGTAGGTGAGATGAAGTCTGGCCATTCTTGCTACCAAGGGGCATTCTGGCTGTACTTCTTCCAGGACAGATTTGTTGGTTCTTCTGGCAGTCCATGGGACTTTCAGTATTCTTCCCCAGCACCACAACTCAAAAGCATCAACTCTTCTTTGGTCTTCCTTATTGATTGTACAGCTTTCACATGCATATGAGGTGATTGAAAACACCATGGCTTGGGTTAGGCGCACCTTAGTCTTCAAAGAGACATATTTGCTCTTCAGTATAAAGAGGTCTTTTGCAGCGGATTTGCCCAGTGTACCGTGATGTCTGATTTCTTGACTGCTGCTTCCATTGGTGTTGATTGTGGAACCATGCAATATGAACTTGTTGACAACTTCAATCTTTTCTCTTCATTGTGATGCTGCTTATTAGTCCAGTTGTGGGGATTTTCACTTTCTTTATGTTGAGGTATAATCCATACTGCAGACTGTAGTCTTTAATCTTCATCAATAAATGCTTCAGGTCATCCTCACTTTTAGCAATGAAAACTGGTGTAAAGTCTCTGTTTTGAGGCTGTGCTTTCAAATCTTTTGGATATTTACCTAGGAGTGGAATTACTGGGTTTTATGGTAGTTGTATTTTTAGTTTTTCAAGGAACCATCACAGTTTTCCACAACAGCTGTACCATTTTGCATCCCCATGAGCAATGGATAGGGTTCCAATTTCCCTACATTCTTGCCAACATTTGTTATTTTCTGGTTTTTGTTGAGTGTGTGTGTATGTGTCTTTATCTTAGCCATCCTAATGGAAGTGAAATGGTATCTCATTGTGGTTTTGATTTGCATTGCTCTAATGGCTAATGATGTTGGGCATCTTTTCATGTGTTTAGTGGTCATTTGAATGTCCTCCTTGGTGAAATGTCTATTCAATTCCTTTATAAAAAGAAGTTTTTAAAATAGACTTATCTATCACTGGTGAGGGTTCAGGAAAATGAGCACCTCTACACAGTGCTGGTGGGGAATGTAAAATTGTACAATCTCTATGGAGACCAAGTTAGCAATGTGAATTGAAAGCCTTTAAAATGTATGTTTAAGAAAGAGTTACACATAGGAAAGGAGGGAAGGTAGGTAGAATGAAATCTGTGGTGTTGGATTGGAATTGGATATATCAGTATGAAATTACACACACACACACACACACACGTCACACGTCCTCAGAGAGATAAAGAAACAGATAAAGATGTGCGGGTATGCACGTGTATCTGTGTACATATTATTTCTTTCTCTGTCTACTGAAAGGGCCTAGAAGCAATGAGACTCCAGTGTCAGTGAACATACCTAGTGCCTAGATCTTAACTTTATGAATACTGTTTTGCAATAAAAGGAACCAAGGTTCTTTGGAGAAATTGCTATTCCCGAGGCTGGGGCAGGCAAAATACAGAAAAAGAGCCTAGAACATCCCATATTCCAGGAAAATAAGAGAATTGCTCAAAAAATGATGGGACCTTGTCAAGACAGACACAAGAGTCAACTTTAGGGACTCTCAACAACCAAACCTAGTACAATCTGAGTAACAAAGTAAATAATGATAGCAGTGTGTTGTAACACAGTATAAAATGAGAATCCATCAGTCTGTGTGGATACAAGTAAGCAATAGGGCAGATAACTAAATAAATAAATGGGGGAGAAGGTGGAAGCTCTTCCTTACAAAAGAATTCACAGAAATGTAGAAAGAATAATCAAAATAGTTGCCAGTTAGTAAATACCATAATAATCATTAGTTCAGTCAAGATTCATGAAAAATGTCATGAGCAACAGGATATTTTACATTGTTTCAAGGTATATCCTCAAAAAATGGTTATTAAGTGCAAGGGGGAAAATAGTAAATTTACAGTGCAGATACGTGGTTGACACCACCTTAACCAAGTGATCAAGGTTAGCATCACCAGTAACGGTACAAATCAACATTATGTGCCTACTGATATCATGCCTTGGGAAGGACATAATATTACTTTCATGGTATTCTTAGGGATCTGGTGGTGTAGTGCCTAAGGCACTTGACTGCTAACCAGAAGGTTGCCAGTTCAAACCCACCAGCCACTCTTCAGAAGGAAGATTGTACAATCTACTTCCATAGTGATACTGCCTCGGAAACCCAAGCAGGGGTCGCTGTGAGTTGGAGACGACTCGACGGCACATAACAGCAATCACAACATGGCATTCTTACCAAAAATGTATGACCTGAATTTAATGATGAGGAAATATCAGACAAACCTGAATTGAGGAACATCTTACAAAATAATTGGTTAATTCTCTTCAAAAGTGTCAAGGTCATACAGAATTAGTTATGTAAATTGTAGATCCAATGCAAATCAATATGTGAGGTCCCGTCTTCAACGATTATAAAAAGTTAAAAGATTAAACCAAATGTGGGGCCCTTCTGAGTGCAATGCCCTGTGCACCTGTAGAAGTTGTATGCCTGTGAAGCTGGTGAGGTCATGAAAGATAAAGAAAGATTGAGAAACGGTTCTGCATGAGAAGGTTGAAAGGGACATGGAAGCTAAAAGGTTGCTTGATCCTGCACCAGATCAAGGGCATTAGTGGGACAAATAGCAAAATTTGAATAAGTTCTGTAGATTAGATATTTTGTACTGTATCAATGTTAAATTTCTGATTTAGATAACTCTACTGGGTACATAGTAATATTTGGAGAATCTGAGTGGAAACATATGGAAGCTCTTTGTACTATTTTAGCAGATTTTTTGAAGTCTGAAATTATTTTAAAATTAAAAATTGTCATATAGTAATAATCAAAGAGATGTGGGAATACAATGAGCATTGTAGGAGCTACTGAAATCGTTTTGGAAAATAGAAATTAAAGCTGGATTTTGAAGAATGGTAAGAGTTGAATAGGAAGAGAGGAAATTCAAACACAGAAAGGTAACATGTAAAGCAATAAATAGTTCTTGGTTTAAAATCTAATTTAAAATGTAAAAAATATA
The DNA here is from genome assembly GCF_000298275.1 of Orycteropus afer afer. Lineage (NCBI taxonomy): Eukaryota > Metazoa > Chordata > Mammalia > Tubulidentata > Orycteropodidae > Orycteropus > Orycteropus afer. The sequence continues at coordinate 3,886,204 of NW_006921880.1, forward strand.
TTTATATAACTTTCCCTAGCAATTCCATTTTTAAGAAATTGTCTTAAGCAAATAACCAAAGATATGCACAAATATAAACAAGGGAGTTCATTGCAACATTGTTTATAATAATGAATAATTGGAAACCATCAAAATGTCCAATAATAGCATATTAGTTAAATACATTTTATTTCATTCATAGAATAAGAAATGGTACAGAAAATTTATCTAGTAAAAGAATATTGAATTAACTCATTTGTCCATACAGTAATCTTTACTTAATACATACCATTCACTGAATAAGCAAGTGGATAAGATTAGAATTTCTATGCTTTCATAGAGCCTACACTCATGGAAGTCAAGGAGTAATTATTAATTCATAATCATTTTATTATATGAAATGAAAAAGCAGTTCATAAAGCAGTATGCTTAGTATGATTCCAATTTGTGAATTAATGAGTATTAAATGTATATGCCTCAAAAGACTGAAAGAATATATATATATGTGTGTGTGTGTGTGTGTGTGTATAAGGAGCGCTGGTGGTGTAGTGTCAGAAGGTTGGCAGTTCAAACCACCAGCCACTCCACAGAAGGAATGCTGGGCAATCTACTTCCATAAAGATTTACCACCTCGGATGGACACAGGGAAGAGGTAACTATGGGGAGGAAGTGGGAGGGGAGCTGTTGCATTGTGGTAAATTGTGGTCAATGTCATGAGACAAAGTGTATGTGAACTGCTGTATGGAAAGTGAATTTGCTCTGTAAATTTTCACCCAAATTGCAATTAAAAAAAAAAAAAAACAGATTTACCACCTCAGAAACTCAAAGGGGGTCATTATAAGTCAGAATCGACTCGATGGCAGGGAGTTTGGTTTTGGTTTGGTTTTGGTTATATATACATGTTTACATACATATATACATACATACATATCTACATACATATACGTATACATATGCACACACATATATACATATCTACATACATATATATATATACACATACATATATATATAAACAAACATTTGTTGTTTCTGAGTGATGGGGTTATCTCTGTTTTGTTTTTGTTTTTCTTAAATTTCTGTGTTCTGTTGCATAATGGCTTGTATCAACCTGTTATACTTTTGTAAACAAGATAAAGGTGTCGCTGAATAAATAAACAAATACTTAGCCTATTTCAGGTCTAGCTCTGTTTCTGAATATAATATCATTTGACAAACTTTAGTACTTCTTATACTGAAATTATATAAAAGTTGTCATTTGATTATGACAGTAGCAACCATTTGCAGCATCTATCATTATATGTAAGTTTATCTATAATTTTAAAGTTGGCTTTATAGATATTTATCCTTAAAATGTAGCTTCATGCCTTCTTGGAGAATACAAATATTTACAACTCTAGTTTTATTTGGGACTGCATTCCAGAACATTCGTTTAAAGATTTAGCATTTAGACAATTTTTAAAATACTATAAAAAGAGAAATGAAAAAATAATCATTCTCTTTTCATTTCGATCTTTTAATCTTCATTGAAATATAAACAGTTTTATACATCATTATAATCATGGTATACAATTGTCTGTTCTGTACTTTTCCTTTAATACTATTTCACAAATATATATGATTGCATTTCTACCATTTTAAATGTCTTCATAATATTTGTTAATATATATATAGTTTTCCCCACATTTCCCATATTACTATTTATTCATTCTAACTTTTTACTATTAAATATTTTGCTATTAGCATCTTTGTATAGCTTTTATTTTCTTCTTTTGAAAGATTTCTTGTAACAGATTCTCAAGAATATGATTTCAGTGCCTCGTATATGTGGCACCGGTTTGCTTCCCCAAAGGATCAGCATGCATTTCTAAAGCATTTCGTCTCTTGGTTTGTGGCTGTCCTGTTGTGGCTTACCAAACACCAACTGTTTAGTAATCTTACTATCATTCATTTCCCACATATATCTCACCCTGTTGAGTTAATCTGCAACACACATCCTTTTGGTACTCGTCATCTAACCATAATCCACAACGTTAGTCCTACTCACCCTCTCTCACCAGCTGAGGTTCTACCGAGCATGCATGGAATGCTATCTAAGACATTTACACAAGCTGAAGATGATCTCTGTAGTAATTCAAGTGGCATAGTCTTACAGAAGACTGTGCATTTCCACTGTTCTATAGAACTTTCTTTTGGATTTTGTGACCAAATTTATTTCACATCTTATCAGCCAATCTTCTTCAAAGATATGTTTGACTACATTTTTGTTTAATCAGTTAATCATTGGTTCACAGCTTTCAGATCAGTATATACTGAGGACAACCTATGGTTGCTTTTGTTTTTGCTGTTATATATTGATACAAAACAAATCATCCATGGACAATGAAAATTACATGTTTAGTACTTGTATGTATGTGTGTGCAAACGTTAGTCCAACTAACTATAAAATTTCAGCTGTGATAATGGCTATAAAGAGAAGGTAAAAGGTCAAAATGCTATGAAAGCATGTGACAGAAGTCTAGTCAACTGATGGTTGGGAGAAAGGTGGCAGGGAAGGTCTCTGAGGGATGACCTTAAAACTGAGTCCTATAGGAAGAGTAGGAGCTAGCCAAGTTAATAAGGTGAGAAGAGTATGCCAGATAGGAAGACCAACATGCATGAACATGTTGAACAGGCAGAATGGTTTTAGCACATAATTTAAAAAACAAAGGGCAATATGTCTGAAACATGATGAGTGAGGAGAAATAAGAGATGAGTCTAGAGACTGAAATAAAAGTCAGTCTACCCATGGCACATAATAAGCCCTCAATAAATGGCAGCTAGTAATAATGGTAGCATGGTTAAGAATTTGTCTGCTAACTGAAAGGTTGGTGGTTTAAACCCACTCAGCGGTTCTGCGGGTGAAAGACCGCTGCAAGTCAAAGTTGACTCCATGGCACCTAACAACAACAACAGTGGTGGTAACAGCAGTAATATGAGATTAAATGTGAAAACTTTGGCTCACATAAGGAGGTGGAGGATGTTTTCCCTGAGATGGGCCTGGCTCAAATGCTTGATTTTTCTCACCTTACTTCTGGGAGGAGGGGCAGTTTGAATGGACCAACAGCTCATTCTATAACTACAACTACTGGTATGGGAGCCAGCCAGATGATGGCATCCATGCAGACCCACAGGAAGAGGACTGCATGCAGACCTGGTACCGGCCCACCAGCGGTGGGTGTCCCAGAAGCCAGGCCTCCCGGAAGGGTGCTATGGAGGCACCATGAATGCCCTGGGCACCTGGCGAGTTGTTCAGCACATTGAAGAGTGATCAGAGGTTGCTGGGGTGGCTTCAGGGGCTGACTGTTCTCCACAATGGATGTTTTGGACAATATGTAATGGCAGGTCACTGACCATTCAATGTTTTTCAATGACCTACCATTCAATATTGTTCAAAACATCCACTATAGAACAGTATTTAATGGTAGGTTATTGACTTGAGGTGTTCTACTGGTACAATGGTTAAGCACTTAGCTGCTAATAAAAATGTTGATCGTTGAATCCACCCTGGATCTCCAGAGAAGAAAAGACCTGATGATCTGTTTTTGTAAAGATTAAACCCAAATCCAAACCGACTGCCTTCAAATTGATTGCAACACATAAGGCCTTTTATGTAAAGATTACAGCCTAGGAAACCTATGGGGGAATTCTACTCTGTCCTATAGGTTCTCTGTGAATTGAAACAGACTCAATGGCATACAACAACAGGTCATTGACATTTGGACTATGACTTTATGAAAAGCCATTAGAAGTAGGAACATGGGGGAAAAATAAAATAAATAAAGGAACCTGACCCAATCATCATGGAGAACATCTTACAGAAGAAACATATAGAAGGAGTGAGCAGTAGGTAAGATGAAAAGAAGACCAATGTGACTGAAGTAGAGAGAGTTTGGGAAAGAAATGGAAGAGAAGACTGGACAGGCAAACAGACCATGAAGAACCCTGTAGGCATGTAAAGGATTTTGTCCTTGGACTTAAGAGAATGGGAAGCCACTATATTTGGATTAAGATGAATGGAAACTAAAGAAAAAGAATGTTTCTTTCAAAAGGGTTAAATATTAAGGATGCCTGAAAAAGTGAGATCAGATTTGCACTTGTTAAAAAATACCTTGACTGAAGCATGGCAGATTGTTTGGATGTGGTTCCAAGTGGATGTGGGGAAAACAGTTAATTCTGTCATCCAGAAAAAAACTGATGGTACATTAGTCTGGATGGGTGGATATAGTGTGAAGTGAATACATTGAAAAGATATTTAGAAGGTAAAACAGATGTTGTTGTTTACTTGGTGTATCAGATTCCTAGGACTGCCATACAAATTACCATAAACTTGGAGGCTTAAAACAATAGAAATTTACTCTCTCACAGTTCTGGAGGCCACTAGTTCCACATCAAGATGTTGAAAGGTTGATTTCTTCCAGAGGCTCAGAAAGAGAATCTGTACCGTGTTCTTTCCCAGCTCCTGTGGCTACTGGCAATCCTTGGTGTTTCTTTGGTTTGTAATACATCACTGCAATCTCTGCCTCTGTCTTCACATGGCCTTCTTCCCTGTGTATCTGTGAGTCTTCTCATTTTCTGTTTATAACAAGGACACTCATCACTGAATTTGGGGCCCACTCAAGTCGAGTATGATCTCATCTCAAGATCTTTAGCTTAATCACATCTGCAGGGTCCGTTTTCCAAATAGAATCACATTCACAGGTACTGGAGGTTAGGGCTTGCTCCTCAGCACTTGAAACAGTTCCTTCGCAGTTGACTTTCCCAATGCTACACGTCGTCTAATGTCCTGACTGCTGCTTCCGTTGGC
>NW_006921880.1:3894936-3900647 GCF_000298275.1 Orycteropus afer afer
CCTGAGTTGTCTCTCCTCACCTGTAACCCTGGGGCTGACTGCTCTTCTGTCCGGGTTCAAGGCTTTTATCCCCTTTCTCCTGTTCTTCCGGCCTGCTGCTCTGGGTGTCCCTGCGTTGTCTCTCCTCACCTGTAACCCTGGGGCTACAGACACAAATTCTAGAGTCTTTAGCTTACAGATGATCATTTAAAGTTTTGGGAATTGATGAGATTATCTGGATTAGAGAAGGTTGGATGAGATGAAAAGAGGGTTCAGATTATTCTATTAGGAAATTTCAATGAAGAAGGAAGAATCTCTGCCCTTCCTCTTCCTCAGGAAACTGAGAAGCAGAAGGAAAATCAAGAGTCTGGGGTCACAGAAGCTAAGCAGAAAGTGTTTCAAAATGAAGGACAGTGATCAACAGTATAAATGTTGTTGAAAGTTAAGTAAAATGGAATCCAAAAATTGGATTATGAAAAGCCAAACCCACTATTGTCAAGTCGAATTCTTACTCATAGCAATCCCATAGCACAGAGTAGAACTGTCCCTCAGGGTTTCCCAGGCTATAAATCTTTAGGAAAGAAGACTGCCTTATCTTCTGACTTCTCAATTAGCAGTGAGTGCTTAACCACTGTGCCACCAGGCCTCCTTCTCTATCAGATTTAGGGTAGCCTTTTGCCATCTTCAGTGTTACAACCCTTGATCCTTGTTACTCAGACTTCATTTGCATAGTCTATAGTCACTTCACTTACATAGTGTATCGATTAATCCCTGCAAGGTGCATACCAACCACAGGGCAGCCTGCAGACTAGGGCCAGACATAAAGTGTGAAATCAAGTTGCATAAAGCTTACCCAGGAAATGAAACAAAACCTCTGAGGAAAACTAGGACAAAGGTAACTTCTCAGGGCTTACGGGAAAAATTTCTCAAGTTGTTTTTCCAAAGAACCATGATAGAAGGCCACATAAAGAACTCATTTTACCATAATATGTTACATTCACTCTTGTGTATGTGCATATAGGAGCTTTGGTAGCTCTGTGGTTAAAGCATTGAGCTGCTAACCAAAAGGTCCACCGTTAGAACCCACTAGTTGCTGTGTGGGGGAAAGATGGACACATTTGTTTCTGTAAAGATTTACAGACTTGGAGATCCTATGGGATGGTTCTACCCCATCTTACAGGGTCACTATGAGTCAGAATTTAAATGGCAGTGGGATTGGTTTAGTTTGGTATATAGAATATATATGTATATATTTTCTTTTATTATTTTATGAAGTTTTGATGTTTGCTTCCTCTAATTACCACTTTATTCTTCTATTTCTATCCTTTCATTGATGCACTTCTAGAATGAGTGAGTAATCTGTATTTGCTGCTTCATGTCATTCATTCATAATTGGTGCTTCTTAATTTCTTACAATCCAGCTTTCTCATTTGTCCTGAAATAGCAATACCTTAACCTTAGTATTTTTATTACCAAAGCCACAGATTTCTCTCCCCACCCCCATCTTTATTGTTTCCTCCTAGGCGATTACCCACCAGCCATTCCTCAGAAGGAAGGTTGGGCAATCTACTCTCATAGTGATACCGCCTCGGAAACCGAAGGAGGGTCGCTATGAGTTGGGTCCACAACAGGCGATTGTCATCATGATTCACCTAGTTCCATTATAACACAGCTCTCTAATCTTCATCTTCAAACCTAAACCTTGCCCCAAGTTTTAAAATTCTAACTACATGCTGAATATTTCCAATCTTTCACTTTACCAGATTTATTTTCCCAATACGGTTTCTTATTTCTTCAAACAACATTGATTTCAGTCTCAGAACTTTGTAGTAATTGTTGGCTCCTCCCTCTTTTAATATCAGTTTTCACATCTTGTGATTTCTACCTTAAACAGATTTTATTTCTACTCAATTATCATCACCCTATTTTAATCCATTATTACCAGGTGCTGAAATTATTTCCAGTTCTTCTCTGCCTGACTCCACTTTCTCCTATCTATCCTTCATTAGGTGATGATGGAGATGTTTAAACACAGCGATGTGATGAAAAGTGGTGTTAGATAAGAAAAGTAACTTTGGTAGCACTGTGGCAGTTAAAATGAAAAAGGTAGAGTGTTGGCATGAAACGGTGAAGCCTTGAACTGTGGCAATGAGGACAATGAAGAGAGATTTAAAATCAACTGGTGGTGACCAGAGTTGGAAGATTTACCCACATCTAACATCCTGTGTTCTACTCCCATAAATTAAGTACGTCAAGTGAATTTTTGCTAAGTGAGGAATAACCACTTCTGTTAAGAACTGTCATGCTCGAAGTTGGCCAACCAGCCTCCACCATCCAGATGGCGGATCCCAGATTGGCGGCCTGAGAGTGTCACGGAGCAGGGCTCTCTAGCTACCCTAGTCTCTATGGTTCTGGGAATCTCCAGGTTTGGACCCGACCGGTCCGGTTTTTGCGCGTGCGCGAGCCAAGGCGCGTGCCCGCCCTCCCGCAACTGTCCGAACCCTTGGGTGGGAGGGGTGGGTCTGGGAAGGTTGCGGCGGCAGCCGCCGCGGCCCCAGCACCCAGGGCGACTCCGCGATCGAGCTTGCGCCCGGGAGTCCTCCGCTGCCTCTTTTGGCGGCGGTCACCCGGCCCTCAGATGGTGGGTCCCGAAGATGCTGGAGCCTGTTCGGGAAGAAATCCCAAGTTGCTCCCTGTGCCAGCGCCGGAGCCCGTGGGCCCGGACGGGAAGATGATTCGGGCCACAGGCGGTTTTGGCGGAGGCGTCTGCGCTGTGGGGCCACCGGAGGAGGAGGAGGAGGAAGAGGAGGAGGAGACGCCGCCTCGTCAGCTCCTTCAGCGATACCTCGCGGCGGCCGGGGGGCAGCTGGAGCCGGGTCTCTGTTACTGTCCGGTCTCTGCCGGCCAGGCCCACGCCCCATCGCCCTCTGCAGCCCCGCGCTCGGACGCTTGTCCGCTGGGCTCAGGCTCCAAGCACCGCAGCGCGGAGGTGGCAGCGGATGGCCGCGCGCCGCGGCATGGAGGCATGACCAACGGGGACTCGGGCTTCCTGCCGGACCGAGACTGTCGCAACCTGGAGGAGGCTCGTGGGTTGCCCCGCGCCAGCGGCCGAGAGCTGCGCGGCCGCCGCCCTTGCGTTCGCCTTCGCCTGGAAAGGCCTGGTGACGAGGGCGCGGACAGCGCGGGCAGCTCGCTCGACTGGGCCGCGCCGCTGGAGGACCCACTGCGGAGCTGCTGCCTGGCGGCTGCGGATAAAGAATCGGAGAGCGTAGGCAGCGACTCGGGGGGCAGTTCCGTGAGCGGCGGCAGCAGCGAAGACTTGGAGCCCCCCAGAGCTGGCGCCGGGGTTCCCGAGGAGGGCGCAGTCCCCGCCGCGTCGGCCGGGAGGACTAGCGGGGGCGCGGGCGCGGAGTCCCGCCTGGGCTTCTCCGACGTTCACTTGAACTCTCGGAACACATTCGAGGTGAGCCGCCGCCACAGCGCAGGCGACCACTTGTCCCCGGCCGCCCCGCCGCAGGCCCCGCCCGCCGCGGAGCAGGTCCGCCTGGGGGCCTCGGCCCGGGCTCGACGTAGCGGCGGCTTCGCTGAGCTCTTCGCCAGGTACAGCGCCGGGGCTCGGGGAGGGCTCGGGGTCCGGGGCGGGAGCGTCCAGGAACCAGCTCAGTGGCCGCGTCCGTGCGGGCCTCTTCCCGTGTCAAGACTTAGCTTTGATTTATCAGCGGGGGAAGAGGAACCCGCTCTACATGGTCTTTTCTAAAGGAGAAGTTGAGAACTCTTGAGGGAGTGAGCCTTTGTCTGTCGGCTCGAGGCCTTAACTGCCATTCACACCTGGTTTCTGTGCATTCAGGTCAGAAAACTAAATGTCTCCAGTTGTGCCTCCTCCGGAGAAGCAGGCAACCTTCTTCGACCCCAGTTTCTTTACTGTAGCACAAGACTGGGTTGGTATGGGGGACTCACGTGTAACGGGTGCGATTTCTTAAAAGATAAAGGGAAGTCACTTTGCAGGGCTATTTGCGTGTAAATCCATCAAGTAGTTTGGAAATGAATGAAAGTAGAAGAGATTATGTATAATAGTACTTAATCATTTATTTCATGGCCTTTATTTAAATGTGGACAGTTTGGTGTTTAGAACTTGGTCCTAACCTTTTTATCTGGAAAATCCCTCCTGTCTGCTTCCCCCAGATAGGCCTCTGCTTTTTTCAATAATTGCTTTTTAATTTCTTTCAACACACATATTTATTTATATATTATTGTGATAAATAACAAAACATTTGTCATTTCAACAAAGCTTTAGTAGTGTTTGTATTTGAGATTTGAAGTGAAATTAGATTATGGAGTTTTGTTGGTTTAGTAGTGATAAATCAAGGAAATAGAGAATACTTATTTCAGTGTGCATGACTGAATCAGATTTTGACATGCCTTTAAAAAAAAAAAAAAAAAAATCTAGGAAAGTAGGAAAAGATTCCCAATTTGTAAATCCTCCCTTCAAGGGTTCTTTTGTACTTTTCAGGGATCTTGAGTAAAAGGAAATGTGAAAGAAACTTACAGATTCTGTACTCGAGGTTTTAGAGAGCAATACAACTAGTGTGCAGATTTCACATAGGCACAATTGTAAGGAACTCTGGTGGTGCAGTGCCTAAGGCATTTGAATGCTAACCAGCCACTTCATGGAAGGAAGACTAGGTAGTCTACTTCCTTAAAGATTTACCGCCTCAGAAACTCAAAGGGGAGTTGCTACGAGGTAGTGAGTTTGGTTTTGTTTTAGTGAGGCACAATTGTAATTTATATTTCTCATTCCTGTTTCTGCTTTGGGAGCTCTGGTAGCATAGTGCCTAAGGCACTTGACTGCTTACCAGAAGGCTGGTGGTTCAAACCCACCAGCCACTCCTCGGAAGGAAAATGGGCAATCTACTTTCGTAGTGATACTGCCTCGGAAACTCAAGGAGGGGTCACTATGAGTCGGGTCGACTGGTTGTTGGTACATAACAACAACAACAACAAATTTCTACTTTAGGAGCTCTGGTAGCGTAGTGCCTAAGGCACTTGACTGCTAACCAGAAGGCTGGTGGTTGAAACCCTCCAGCCACTCCTCAGAAGGAAGGTTGGGCAATCTGCTTCTGTAGTGATAACTGCCTCAGAAACCCAAGGAGGGGTGGGTATGAGTCAGATGTGACTCGACAGCAGTGAGTTTGGTTTTATTTCTGCTTTATTTTCCCTCGTTCTGGCTGCTTGTGTAAGTTTACAAATAAAATGATCATTGTTTGCATCATCAGAGCTCCTTACTTGTGCCTATAATTGCAAAAATATATTTAAAGCATGTAGTGACAATATTCTAGAAAGTCTCACGGTGAGTTAAGCTTATATATTTGTGACCCTATGTAACTTTTAGGAGCTCTGGTGGCGTAGTGCCCAAGGCATTGGACTGCTAACCGAAGACTGGCGGTTCAAACCTACCAGCCACTTCTCAGAAGGAAGATTGAGCAATCTACTTCCAGAGAGACACTGCCTTGGAAACTCAAGGAGGGGTCACAATGAGTCGGGTCAGCACCGACTCAACGGCAGTGAATATTAGTTTGATGTAACCTTTGGGTATTTATTGGTTATTGTATTGATCTTGGTTGTGTTTTGATGTCAGATGTCAGGCAGTTTTAGACCTTTAAGGGGCAATAGTAGGAGCCCTGGTGGCACAGTTGTTAAGTGCTAGGCAGCTAACTGAAAGGTCAGCAGTTCAA
>NW_006921880.1:3900838-3908065 GCF_000298275.1 Orycteropus afer afer
TTTTTTTTTTTTTTTTTTTTTGGAGGGGAGGTGGCTGTGAAGATGACAATGCAACCAGTTATTATTAGCAGTAGACAGGAATTTTTGTCTAATTTTTAGATTTTCTTTAATTCGTAGACTAATAGGATTTTTATTAATATAGCTAGATGACATTCATATGGTCACTTATTCCCATGTGTTAGAGCACTGGATTTGACCTTTAAAAAAAAAAAAAAGCCTTAAATGCTTGATTTTAATTTCTCTAAGCCTCAGTTTTCTTAATTGAAATCCCAATGCCAAGACTCTAGAAGCCATTGCTTTCTTTATGTTGCATTCTTGGGAAAACGCAGGGTAGGAGAGGGGCCCAATTTTTCTCAGCATTTGGCCAAAACCTTAACTGGACTCTGAACACCTTAAACACGGGGATTGTGACATTTTTCTCAGAATCTATATCTAGCATTGGTATGAGAACCCCATGCAAGTGGTGTTGAATTGGCAACTTTCATGGACCCCTCTTCTTTATTGTTCTCTAGGTAGTATAAATTTTAACAAGTTTTCCTATCCCCTGGCAGAATAATCAGAAATATTCCTTACCCCAATGACCTAAGAGATTTTTTTTTTTCTTCCTGTGAACAGGTGTCATTCTCAGCTTTGGAGCTCTGGGTGAGATTTCCCTTTGGGGATATCTTGTTCTAGGATGGATTCTTGTTCTGGAATGCAGTCCCTAATCCCACTTCATTTTCAGATGAGGAAGCTCAATGTCTAAAGAAGATAGTTTAGTTAGCTATTAGCAGAGCTAGGATTAGAATCAGGATTCCTGATTTCTAGTCCGTACTTATATTTGATCACAACACTGTTCACCAATTGTTCTTTTCTCTCCCACCTGATTATCTGCTATCCTTCCCTCCTATATTCCCTCCTACTCCCTCTGGTCAAAATTTATAACAGAAATAAGTTTTAGAAAGAGTTTCATGTTTGTTTTAACTTAGAGAATTGGGTGTGTGCCTTTTATAGCAGTATATCTATTACTACAGAGTGTTTTGTTCCATTAAGACACATCACGGACAGGAATTTTAACTAACTAGGGTAGAAATTATGTAGAAAATAATGGGAATTGGTCCCATTGAAGTCAACTCGGTGACAGTGGTTTTTTTTTTTTTTTTCAGAGGGAAGGTGGCTGTGAAGGTCACAAGGCAACCAGTACCACCTGTGTACTTGCTCTATGCCATGCAGTGGGAATGGAGATAATTTGGACAGTGGTCCTTGACCTGGAGGTGGAGTGCAGGGGATAGGATGGACTGTCTCATTTTGCAGGGCCTCATTGATCATGTCAGAGGTCATGCTTTCCTTCCCCTTCAGATGGGCTGAGTTCTGTTTTAGTCCATGTTGGGGACTGCTTCAGCTTCATGTGGGTGCCTCTCTTTGTTTATGGTGTCCTGGCTATAGGAGCCCTATAAGTAACATCGTCTTGGATCCTTGGCCCTTTCTTAACTATTAAAGCTTTGAATGCTAGTTAGATACCCCTGCTCACTACCTCCATCAACTCAGCAGCGAGGAGGAGATGAGTTTTTTTTTAAATTTTTGGTGGTGGTAGTGGTGTTAAGAATATACACCCCAAAACATGCACCAGTTCAACAGTTTGTACATGTTCAATTTAGTGACATTGATTACATTCTTTGAGTTGTGCAACCATTCTCACCTTCCTTATCTGAATTGTGTCTCCCCCATTAACATCAACTCACTGTCTGCTAAGGTTCCTGTTCCCTTTTCAAGTTGCTGTTGTCCCTTTGATCCCATATTAGTAGTTCTTAAAGAGCATAATACTCAAGGCAGACCTTTTTAACTAGTTATAAACTGAACTATCATTTGGTTTTAAGAAGACTTTAGGGGTATTTTTTGTTTAAGTTTTAAAGATTATCTCAGGACAGTAGATTCCATGAGTATTTGAAATTCTGATCTGCATTTTCCCCCTTTTGATGGGATGAATTTTTTTAAATCTCTTAAATTTACAGGCTAGCCTTTGTTCCTCAAAAGATTTCTATTTTAAAATTAAAGTAGCTTTAAATAATTGTAGGAGTTTGTTTTGATTACTTTGTGCTTACACGAACAGACATACCACAAATGGGTGGCTTTAACAAACAGGAATTTATTTTCTTACAATTTAGGAGGCTTGAAGTCTCAGTTCAAAGGGCCAAGCTCTAGGAGCTGGGTAAAAAACCCCTGACCTTGGGCTTCAGCTCTGACTTTTGCTTCCAGCCTACTGAAGCTAGAGGTATCTCTTCACTCAAGCAGCTGCTGGGTGCTGAGGCTAACAAGCCCAAGGTTGACAAATAAGATGGCATAGTCCCAGTGTTACCAAGCAAAACGGCAGACCACTTGTTCAAGTCCAGAGGTAGTCCCAAGATCAGCAGGAAACATGGCAGGCTGCTAAATGAAGACTCGGCTACATGTAGATTCCAAGCATGCCAAAAAGCTGCAAAGACCTTTCTCAAAACTTCTTACATACTGGACGCAGACCACATCCCTTAGGCAGCTACTCAGCTGCTCCAGTAGATTCTACCATGGAGCTGATTCCCAGTCTCATCATGGGGAATAACTACATCCAGCTGCCAGCCACTCAAAACCAGGCCCAGCCAAGTTGACACACAACCTTAACTACCACAGAGTTCTTCAGGAAAATCCATGTCTCAGTTGTTTTCAAACTAGAATGATTTATATTTATGTACATATACTCTCTATAAATATATATATATATGTATATTTTTAAGGTCATGTAATTTTTCTGAAGCTTATTAGGATTGCACTGGCATACTTACTATTATTTAGGATCTATATGTGTTTCCTGGTAGTGTTGTTAATGTTTTACAGTCTTCATAATGAACCATGAAAACGTGGTCACCTTAAAGGGCCTAGTTAAGGTACCAAAACCAAACCAAACTCATTGCCTTCAAGTCAGTTCTGACTCATAGCGACCCCTATTGGGTTTCCAAAGCTGTAAATCTTTATGGAAGCAGACTGTCCCACCTTTCTTCCACGGAGTAACTGGTGGGTTCGAACCACTGACCTTTTGGTTAGCAGCCAGATGCCCTAACCACTACATACCAGAGCTTCTTACAGTTAAGGTAGGGAAGAAAGTATTGCATTTTTTCTCCTCTATCTAAAAAAAAAAAAAAAAGATTCTGGAATATCTAGATCCATAGCTTCTCTTTAAATTGTTGACTCTGAAGCTTTATAAATGTCGAGACAAAAAACTCTTTTCACTAGTTCTTTTTACAATAGTTGATCTAATAGGAAAGATTAAAGCTTCTTATAGTGATTTCAGGAGGTCTGGTAGCATGGTGCCTAAGGCACTTGACTGCTAACCAGAAGGCTAGCTGTTCAAACCCATCAGCCACTCCTCAGAAGGAAGACTGGGCAATCTACTTCTGTAGTGATGTTGTTGTTGTTGTTGTTTGCCATCGAGTCGGCCCCGACTCATAGCGACCCCTCCTTGGGTTTCCGAGTATCACTATGGAAGTAGGAATGCCCAACCTGCCTTCCGAGGAGTGGCTGGTGGGTTTGAACCGCCAGCCTTCTGGTTAGCAGTCAAGTGCCTTAACCATACTGCCTCAGAAACCCAAGGAGGGGTCACTATGGGTCGAGTCCGACTTGACGGCATATAACAACAACAATTGATCTAGAGTGAAAGTAAAGCATCTGTTAGGATTTTGAAATGTTGTGAAGCTACCCATTATAATAACATTGAATTGGGGAGCAAAGCTCAAGAGCTTTTTGTACCTTTTTCCTATGGTTGCTGTCCCCCTCTTTAATCTAAACTCACTGCCGTACAGTCAGATCTGACTCATAGCAACCCCTCCTTGGGTTTACAAGGCAATATTACTACAGAAGTAGATTGCCAACCTTCCTTCTGAGGAGTGACTGGTGGGTTTGAACCACCAGCCTTCTGGGTAGCAGTCAGATGCCTTTGGCACTATACCACCAGAGCTCCTCTCTTTAATCTAGCATTTTCTTAAAATGAGATCTGCATTGAGCCATAGAAAATTCAGCATTGTTTAAGGACTTCACTTTAGAAATTGTTTAAGGTGGAAAGTGTTAGATACTGTCAAGTCAATTTTTGATTCACAGAGACCCCATGTGACAAAGTAGAAATGCCCCTTAGGGTTTTCTAGGCAATAATCTTCATAGGCGCACGTTGCCAGTTCTTCCTCCTGTGGACCTGGGTGAATTTGAACCTTCAACCTTATGGTTATCAGCTAAGTGCTTAATCCTTGCACCATCAGGGCTCTCTGTAAAGCACATTATTATTCTAATATTAACTTGGAGTTATTTGTGGTAGAAATTTTCTGAGCTGTTGAAAATAGGCAGTTTTTTTAAAATAATTTATTTTAAAATGGCTTAGATTTGCAGAAAAGTTGCCAAGATGATACAGAGAGTTCCCATTTATTCCTTAACCAGTTTACTCTATTGTTAACATCATCACCTTGCTGTGGTACATTTGTCAGAATCGAGAAACCAACATTGGCATTATTGTTAATTAAGCTAAACATTTTATTTGTGCAAAACGAGCATACAGATGGCATCAGCTGACCTCCTCCAGCCTCACAAGCGGTAAACAGAGTCTCTCTCCATCAATACCCAAGGCTTATTCTTATGAGGCCAAACATGCTGCCACCCTCCAAACAATTCTGACACCAGCCGTCCTTTCCACGGCACTCATTACCTCTCTGCTGGGTTCGATAATTCGTCACAGTGGCCACACAGAACTCACAAACTGTACTCACGATTATGTGGTTTATTAGTAACCGGCTACACATCAGGTTGGGAGCTCTGGTGGCAGAGTGCCTAAGGCATTTGACTGCTAACCTGAAGGCTGGTGATTCAAACCTACCAGCCACTCCTGGGAAGGAAGGTTGGGCAATCTACTTCTGTAGTGACACAACTTGGAAACCCAAGGAGGGGTCACTATGAGTAGGATCTGACTTGATGGCAAACACAACAACAAACAAGGGGTTCAGGAACATGCTCCCCTCTGCTGTGGCCTCAGGCATGTCTCTCTGGCCCTTAGCCTCTTGGCTTGGCCTCTGCTCTGCTCAGGCAAGTGTTAAAAAGCTCTTTTAGCTCCGCTGATAGGTACACCTAGTGCACCCCACTCTGCCAGCAAGCCTGCCCAAAGGGGACACAGCCTTTTCACTCTGCCAGTGTAAAGCCTGCCATTCCTCCTGCCTCTTGGCTCCACTGCTGCTCCCAGCCAGAAGTTTCTCAGCCAAGGAGGTCTAACATAGGGATCTCGGGTCCAAGGACACGCTCCACTTCACCTCCAGCTCTTCTCTCTTGATGGCAGTGAGATCCCCCTTTCTGCCTCTAGGAACGCTCATTTTAAGCCTGGCAGAGTGACAAAACTAACCAATCCCAGCATCAGAGTTCTACACACACTGTATTTGCATGCTCCCACCCAGTACTCTAGTGGGAATTACAAAGACTATGGCTAGATAAGCCAAACTAAGTAATTTACTACACCATAGTTTGCATAGGGATTTTGACTTTTACTGGATAGTGCTTGTGTTTTACTATAAAATTAAAGTGGAAGGAACTTCAAAATGGAACAACTAAAACAGAGAATATTGACACATTATGAAAAAATGTAACTAATGTAGTTAATGTTCTTGATCAATTTGTGTGGAAATTGTCAAATGGGAACCTAACTTGCTTTATAAACTTTTACCAAGCACACAATAAATCTTATTGGGGGGGGGGGGGGGGGCGGGAGACAAACTAGGAGGCTTAAAGCTGTTGGTGGGAGGGAAATTTAGAAAATGTTTTTCAGAAAGCTAGTTTGTAGCAATAACATTTATTCATTCTGTGAAGCCAGCATAACCCTGATACCTTAGCTTTTCAATTTATTATTTTTTATTATGATTTGGGTGAAAGTTTACATAGAAAATTTGTTTCCCATTCAACAGTTCATACACATTTTGTTTCATGACATTGATTGCAATCCCTGTAGTGTAACAGCTCTCTTTCTACTTCCTCTCTGTGGTTACCTTTTCCCCTCTGAACTATCTCATTGTGCAAATGCTGCCCTTCTGATCTCCCCTGATACCTTTTCTATGCTCTGAAATAGTTTGAGTAGTATTGGTGTGAGCTCTTCTCTGAACGTTTGATAAAATTCTCCAGTGATTGCTAGCTAAATATTACAAATGTGAACTGAGTGGAAGAGGATGCTTAATGACTGTGAGACCAGAGGAACTACATAGTGCACGGCTACCACTGTCAACCACTCAGAGGGGGATATATGTAGGAGATCCTGGATAGAGTGGGAGAACAATGTGGAACAAAACTCAAAATCATTAAAAAAAAAAAGGGGGGGAGGCCGGGACTAGGTTTGCTGGTCTGATAGAGCCCCTGAAACTATGGCCCCTGACTGCCCTTCAGGTCTAGAGTTGAACCTACTCCAGTGACCTCCAGCCAAACAAAAGATAGGTATATGAGCTGAACATTTACATTAGGTAGATACACTCCCTGGAGAGATCAGTCATGGGAGAATAGAAGAGCTGTGTATGCACAGGGAGACTGGGTGGGCGGGCAGGGGAGTGCATGGGAGGGAAGGACACAGGGGAGAAGTAACTATGGGCAGGAAGTGAGAAGAGAACTGTTGGATTGTGGGAAATTGCAATCAGTGTCATGAAACAAAGTGTATATGAACTGGTGTATAGTAGATGAATTTGCTCTGTAAACTTTCACTCAAATCACAATAAAATTTTTGTTAAAAAAAAAGAATTTTTTTTTCATTTGTAGGATGCCAGAGATAGACATATTTCCTTCAACCCTAAATACTACCTTGAGTATTTCTTTCAGTAGAGGTCTAACTGTGCCTCAGAGTAATCATGCTGAGCATCAGTGATCTTTATTTGGTTTTAATATGTAGACAGTATGGACATTCAGCTATAAAGTTTGTTTCTTTAGCAAATTGTAGATGTAATTTTTTTACTGGTACACCATCGATCTGCAGCCTATATGACTATGAGACCAGAAGAACTAGATGATGCCTGGCTACCACTGTCAACCACTCGGAAGGGGATCTTTGTAGGAGATCCTGGATAGAGAGGGAGAACTATGTGGAACAAAACTCAAAATCATTTGGGAAAAAAAGGGGGCACCAGGTTTGCTGGTCTGATAGAGCCTGGTGGAACCAGTGAGACGATGGCCCCTAGCTGCCCTTCAGGTCTGGAATTGAACCCACACCTGTGG
>NW_006921880.1:3908801-3918094 GCF_000298275.1 Orycteropus afer afer
GAGTCGGCCCCGACTCATAGCGACCCCTCCTTGGGTTTCCGAGGCAGTATCACTACGGAAGTAGGATTGCCCAACCTTCCTTCCGAGGAGTGGCTGGTGTGTTTGAACCGCCAACCGTCGTCTGTAGTACAGTGAATTATTCAGTATGGCCCTTTCAGCCATAGTCTTTGTAAACTCCCACAAAATGACTGTGTAGGACTATGCAAATGAGCTGTTTGTGGCCCACCAAGGGATTGGGTAACTTGCTAATAAAGTAAATAAGGTATATGGCCCCCTTGTTGGGGTGAGACCATGCAAATAAGGTGTAGGTAACCCTAACGAAGGGATCTGTCAGTTTTGCCATCCCACTTGGCTTAAAATGAGCTATCCCACAGGCAGAAAGGGGGACCACCAAGAAAGAAGAGGCAGGAGTGAGGTGTGTAGTTTGGACCCATGATCCCTTTGTTGAGAACCTCCTAGACTGAGGAAGCAGGAGGAGTTTTAACACTGGAGGTAGAGAGAGGCCATAGCAGAGAAATGGCAGCAGCAGAGGCAGCGGAACCAGGAGACTGGCAGGGGACCAGCAGGAGATGGCACAGCTGAGCACCTTTGGGCAGGAGGCTTGCCGGTAGACTAGGATACCTCTGGGCAGTTGGCGTAGCTTGGCTCACTGACCCAAAGAGTCAGAATGCTGAGTGCCCTTGGGCCAGTCTTACTGGCGGAGTGGGGAACCTCTGGGCAGTTACTTGCAAAGCAAAAAGAGCTTTGTAACGTTGCTTGAGTAGGGAAGAGGTGGGGCTGAAAGACTAAGGGCCTGAGAGAGGTTTGCCTGTGGACATGGCTGGGAAGAAGCAGTTCTGATTGAAGAAGAATATCCTTAGTCATTTCTGATCCTGAATTATAACCTATTATTTCTAATAAACCCCATGACTGTGACTACAGTCAGTGAGTTCTGTGTGACTACTGCAGTGAATTATTGAACCCAACAGGGAGGTAGGGTGTGCCATAAGAGGGACAGCTGGTGTCAGAATTGGTAAGAAAAGTTGGAAGGTGGGTGCACACTTTGTCTCATAAGAATCAGCTTTGGACTGATGCTGGTGGTGATTCTCTGTCCTCCTTGTCACGTTTGAGGGGATCAGATGCAGCCCAAACCATTTTTACTAGTCATTCTTTGTCTTTGATATACTTCAAAATTATACCACTACCATTTACTCCCACCTCAGAATCAAGGGACTTATTTTTGGCAGGTGATTTTGCATTTTTAGAAAGTCCCCCCACGTAATTTGGATTATTAGTTTTTAGTGGATTGAGGAGTGTGGGGAAATTATTTCCTTTATGTAGCTTTTTGCCTTAGTTCTTTGGGAAAAACAGCCTGAGAGATTTTCTGCCTAAACCCTGAGGAATTACTTGTGCCTAGTTTTCTATCCCAGAGGGTTTCTTACTTTTACCCAGGTTGATTGATATTTTGGGAGCTCTGGTAGCGTAGTGCCTAAGACTTGGCTGCTAACCAGAAGTCTGGCGTTTCAAACCCACCAGCCACTCCTCGGAAGGAAGGTTAGGCAATCTACTTCTGTAGTGATACTGCCTTGGAATCCCAAGGTGGAGTCGCTATGAGTCAGGGCCGACTAGACGGCACATAACACCAACAACAAGCTGTAAACTTATTATTTGACATTTCTTTGTCTGGTCCTGGCTTGCAGGTTGCCCTGTGGTTGGTATGCACCTTGCAGGGATTTGTAAATAGATTATGAAAATGAAATACCTGAAGGCATTGGTCAGTTTGAGCTGATGCTCACAGACAGTAGGGCCAAGAGGAACCTGTCCTGAAAGAGCCGAGTAGAATGTGTCCTGAGAGGGCCGAAGAGAAGCCTGCCTTCAAGGGACCAAGAAGAGGCCTGCGAGGCTAAGAGGAGATGGGAGAGCTGTCCTACACTGAAGCAGGAAGATTTTTCCTACATCTTTCCTGATCTAGCTCCTGAGTTGTAGCTGTTGATCCTGATTCTGAGTTGCACCCTGTTCCCTAATAAACCACTTAATTGTAAGTATGGTCTGTGAATTCTGTGTGGCCTTTGCAACAGATTATTAAACCCAGAAAAGAAGTAGAGAGTGCCATGGGAAAGATGGCTGGTGTCAAAATTAAGAAAAAGGTTAGAGAGTAGAGGTATGTGTGACCCTCACCTCATGGAAATAAGCTTTGGGCTGATCCTAGTCCTTTCCCCCCTGAAGTGAGACAGGTTCCAACACTACCTACTAGTATCATTCCCGCCATTTTGCAAGGAGTTAGATAGTTAAATTTTTGGTTGCATTTTCTAACTAGAGTGTAATATAGTGGTTAAAAGTGCTGGTTCTGGAGTTAGATTGCCTGGGTGTGAATCAGTTTACTAGTTAAGTAATTTTGGACAAGTTACTTAACCTCTCTGGTCATTGGGCAACTCATTTGTAAAATGGGGATGATATGATAATATCTATCTGGTAGGATTGTCATAAAGGTTGAAGGAGATAGTATTCTAAGTGCCGTGTATTTATTATGTGGCATACAGTGAGGATTCAATGATATTATTCAAAATCAAACTCCCTCGCCAACTTCAGCACTGAAGTCCACTGGTTTAAAAAGGAAGAAACTGGAATAAGTTTTATGTGTACTACCTGAATAAGCATTACACAATTTGTGTTAGTAGGAGATTATTAAGCATAATTTATACATGAGGTTGGGTGAGCATCAAAATGAACTCTAACGTATAAGAGTTCCAAAAGTCTTGAAGCTTTGGCTAAAAGCAAATCTGAGAAGATGAAAAGAGGGAATGTTGAGGAAGATTAAAATATTTGCCATTTTTATTGTTTTAAGGAACTGTTATAGGTAAAGCCAGTTTTTTAGTTTTAATTCATGAAATGTTTAATTTGGCTTATCCATTTCATATTTAGTATGTCTGAGTGGGAAGGCATAGTTCTGGTGGCATAGTGGTTAAAGCATTTGGCTGCTAACCAAAAGGCTGGTGGTTCAAACCCACAAGCTGCTCTGCCAGAGAAAGATGAGGCAATCTGCTTCCGTAAAGATTGGCAGCCTTGGAATCTCTATGGGACAAGTTCTACTCTGTCCTATATGGTCGCTGTGAGTTGGAATTGACTCACTAGCAGTGGGTTTGGTGGTAAGGCTTTAGGTAAGGGTGGAAACATTAGGAGATGGTGAAGTGATACATCGATTATCCACGTCTAAATGGATTCTGAAAAGAAAGACTCGCCCTTTTGAAGGCTGCTGATTTCTTCCCAGGAACTGTGTTAGTCACAGTGAGAGTCGTCCCCAACTTCTGGTTGATACCTTCTCCCTGTGACAGAGATTCTTGAACTTGAGTGTCTAAAATTACCTGTAGAGATTGTTAAGAATGCAGATTCCCTGAGATCCCCTTCTGATTCAGTAGATCTGGGTGGGACGCAGCAGCAGTCTAGTTATTTCACAAGGGCTCCCTTGTAAATCTGATACAGGTTGTCCCAGACCACGTTTACTAAAATATTGCCCTAATTGATAGGCATGTCTCTGCAGGCAGTAACTGAAGGAAGGCACAACACATATTTGCAGTTCACCTTGCTGTTTTGATTTAAAACTAGCTATGTAGGAGCTCTGGTAGCATAGTGCCTAAGGCACTTGACTGCTAATCAGAAGGCTGGCAGTTCAAACCCACCAGCCACTCCTCAGAAGGAAGGTTGGGCAATCCTACTTCCGTAGTGATACTGCCTTGAAAACCCAAGGAGGGGTTGCTATGAGTCGGGGCCGACTCTACGGCAAATAACAACAACATGTAGGAGCTCTGGTGGCTTAGTGCCTAAGGCATTTGACTGCTAACCAGAAGGCTGGCAGTTCAAACCCAACAGCCACTCCTCAGAAGGAAGCTTGGGCAATCTACTTCCATAGTGATACTGCCTCGGAAACCCAAGGAGGAGGGGTCACTATGAGTCGGTTCAGACTCAGTGGTAGTAAGAGTTGAGTTGTAAGTACTATGTCATTGATAAGTATAAACAAAGATATAATAGAGAACAGGTAAAGACATATAAATATCAAAGTACTTTGCTAACCTTCACTGAGTTGAACAGATATCTTTGCTTAATTAAATCTCAAGGTCCCTGAGTGGTACAAATGGTTTGTGCTTGACCAAAAATCAAAAGGCCTAGTGTTCTGCTTCTGTAAAGATTATGGCCAAGAAAAACACTGTGAAGCAGTTCTGCTCTGTCACACATGGGGTGGCTGTGAGTCGGAATCGACTCGGCTTCCTTGTTATTTATGGAAAGCGTCTTTTCCTCATAGTACATTGCATGCTCTTTAGACAGCCATCCTTACCTGTTTCTGTGAAAAGTTAACTTAAAACCTTACTCAGGGCTTTTCAAAGTGGCATCATTAACTTTACCTTTCTATTTGCATCTCATCAAAGGCCATCCTGCTGCTGCTGCTTGCAGTTCTTTGTCCGCGTCTTTAAGAACTCTTGCACTTGCACATGGTTTCCTCCACTCCGGAATTTGCTGCTTCAGCCTTTCTTGCACTTCTTATTTCTGCGGCCAAAATAAGAAAGAGAGGGAAACTCATGTGACTGTCTGGGTTTTCAGCAGGCTCTTTCCTGTAATTAAGAGAAGTTTAACTTAGGAAACCAAGCTACAAGTCACACTTTTACTTAAAACTGGTTTGAGAGTGAACTTGATAACCAGTTTTGCCTTTGAATTTGGCTTTTCTGTTTCTTTTTCATTTGAATTTTGTGTTGGGAACATTTTTTTGTTAAAAAATATTTCCAGTTGCCTGTCTCTAACCCCACACAGATTAAAACATTTAAAATTTGGAACTAAACATGATGGTTTTGGTGCTGTTTTCTCAGATACTCCGGTGTACAACTACCCATCATCCATTGGGCATTATTGAGAATTTTCAAATCTGATTTTCCTCTACATTGTTTGTAACCATCTTCTAGTCAAGCAGAGGAAATACTTTTTTTTGTTACCATCCCAAGATAATTATTCAAGACCTATAACAATTTTTGTTGTTAGAAAAATATAAAGTGTTCATATATTTGCTCTTGAAAAGCATGACAGGGAATATAAAATAAACTAAAGATAAAGACTTTATTTCTACACTATTCCAGTTAAGACAGTGAGAAGATAAAATAGCGAGTTTTGAAGGTATGGTTAGAGACCTAAGAAACTGTTTAAACAAAAAAAACAAGTCTTTCCTACAAGACACTGTTGAGGAAAAAAAGAAAAATACTGGAAACAAATATTGAGTAGAAGTTAGCCCCACTGTTAGTAATTTTGGCTTTTGGGCTTCAGAGTTACTACCATAGATTATCTCCATCTTATTTATTTATTTTTCTGCTCCTCCCTACCTCATTGCCAGGGGTGCTCTGGTAGCGTAGTGCTTAAGGCACTTGACTGCTAACCAGAAGGCCGGCAGTTCAAACCCACCAGCCACTGTTCTGAAGGAAGGTTGGGCAGACTACTTCCTTAGTGATACCACCTCGGAAACCCAAGGAGGGGTCGCTTCGAATCGGGTCCGATTCGACGGCACACAACACCACCTCATTGCCATTGTGGATGTTTCTGGCTACTTCTTTCCTTATAAGCATCTACTATGCCTTTCTCTCTACTCCTTTGACACTCTGTCCTAACTTTCCTAGTGTCCTCCTTCCCCCTTCCCCATCTCTTTACAGGCCATATAGTACAACTGAAATATTTTTAATGATAAGTTGTATATATAAAGTTAATTTAGGCTTTAAAAGTTTAGGTTTATTAGTATGATAGAATCAATAATTAAAAACTACATGTCTCCAAATGCGAAGTACAGATGTGTATGGTGTATTCTTATTTGAGATCCAGTACCAAAAGGAAAGGAAAATTTCTTCTACACCACCACAGGAAATATAGTAAACAAGATTAATATCCCTTTCTCCCATGAGGAGAAAATTCATTGTATGTACTTATATATATGTACTTACATATACTGATGTAAGCTTTTAAAGTTGTAAATGTATAAAAGGTTCCAAGTGAATAAGTAGTTTCTGTGAATCGAAGTTGGTTTTTTTACTTACATGGGTCTTGACATCCCTCCTCCACTCCACCTTTGGATTGACTTTTTTACTTCATTGGTACTACCTAGAATTAAAGAGATTAATAACTCTTAAATCTTGTTTGGAAAATAGATTGTGTTGTGATTCAGAATTAGGTGATGGTGATTGTTTTACTTATCCTGTAAAACTACAGGAATATAATCTTTTATTTAATTGTTCATTTAATGGATACATAAGCCATGTTGTTGTTGTTATGTGCCATCAAGTCGGCCGACTCATAGCGTCCCCTCCTTGGGTTTCCGAGGTGATATCTCTACGGAAGTAGATTGCCCAACCTTCCTTCCAAGGAGTGGCTGGTGGGTTTGAACTGGCAGCCTCCTGGTTAGCAGTCAAGTGCTTTAGCCACTATGCTACCAGAGCTCCTAAGCTCCTTGTAGGAAAAGGAAAAAGGAAAGTTAATTACCTTGGTCAGGAGGATGGTTTTACCTTGTTACTAGAAGACGGGGTCTGTCATGTATACCCTCAATTCAGGAGATATTTCTAGATCAGACATGAGCAAAATGCCAATAAAACAGAACAAAACAAAAAAATCAACAACTCTTAAGTGTTTGCCTCTTTATCCTTACAGAGATTAGGCACCTGGTAGATCATTAGTTAGCCACTACTTGAATTCTTGTTACTGACAAGGAGCTCAGTTTTCTTAAGGCAGGCTATTGAGGGTATTGTTAAAAAGTTCTTTATGTTGAAGTGCAATGTATCTCTTTATATATTCATAGTCCTAATATTTCCCTTTAGAGCCACAAAGAATGAATCAGTTCTTTTACGTGATCATCCTTGGCATATTTAAAGATAGCTACTAAACCTTATTTATTTATTCTTTTGAACCCTCTGAACTAAGCATATACAGTTCTTAAGAGTTAGTTTGCAAATTCCTTACTATTTATTCATTCAACAAATGCTACTGTGCCCCTTTTGTGTATGAAAACTCTGAACCAAAACTCACTGCCATTGAGTCATTTCCAACTCATAGACCCCCTTTGGGTTTCCAACACAGTAAAATCTTTACCAAAGTGGATTGCCTCGTCTTCCTTCCGCAGAGCAGCTGGTGGGTTTGAACCGCCAACCTTCTGGTTAGCAGTCAAATGCCTTACGCACTACACCACCAGAGCTCGCATATCCAGATGGTTGATATAAATAACTTTAAATAAATATTTCATTTCTCATCAGAGAGGAGGGCTAAAAAAATTGAGTGACATATATTTATATCAATATATGAATATATTTTTGTGAGGATTTAACAATGGTAATCTTTGAACCTGATTTTTACTTTGAAGGAAGTGAGATGATGTGAAAGTGGAGTCATGTGAAAACTTCTCTGTTGACCATGCTTTTTGAGGAATTTAGTGAGGGGAAAGAACTAGCATAGCTGTTAGGCTAGATGTTTTTTTCTTGTGAATCAGAACGGAAACAATGTTAGGGAAAACCCCAAGGGTATAAAGCTGTCATCGCAAAATTAAATCTTTACATCCAATGTATAACTTCTGTATGTTGCTTCATAAAAGTGAATTGTGACAATGTCCAGAGCAATATGGTGGTATTAGCAGCTCCATGCTCCTATCGCTCCAAAAAACACCAAAGAAAACAAGGAGAAACACTTCTGTCAGAAATCTGGAAACCATTCAAGGGTTACAGCAATTAAGTGAATGTTGAATCAAGAAAAAGGCAGCCTCTAAATGGTAGGAAAGCCTTGTTTTTCTGTGCCCTTTTTCTGCCTCACCCTCTCCCCAGCTCAATGTGTCTGTCTTAAGTGGTGGCACCCCACATTCCTGGAGAAGGAGTTTAGTGTCTGACTCTAGAGGGAGCCAAGCAGACTTTATTTGCAAGTTACTGTGTGTGTCTGTTCTAACTTGTCTGGAGATTGCCTGAAGGACTGAAGCAAGATGCTCATCTCAGTTTTACCTGGTTGAGAGATCATATGTGGCTGAGGGGCATTGGCCAGTGACCTAAAGCGGTAACCAGCCATAGCCATCTGGGGCTAAAGATAGAGGTTAAGGCGTACAGTAGCCACCTAAGGACTGAAAAGAAAAGCCCAAGAGAGTTTCTTTGGGAGATTAAGGTTTTCAAAAGCATTGTGGATATGGGGGAAAGATACTTGACCAGAAATTACCGGAGACCACCCTACACTTTGACTTCGGGTGATTCCTAGACTTAGTGTAAGCCTGGCTAAGTGCTGAAGGAGGGCCCAGCATAGAGCCAATTTTCAAAGACTGGAAGAGGTGTTTATTGTTGCTGATGGTGGTGCTGCTGCTGTTGTTGCCCCCCTGTCCTCTGCATTCAAGGAAATCTCTGTCAAAACACTAGCTGAACAGTGATCTCTGACAAAGGGCTGAAATCCATTAAATGGAAAAGAGATAGTCTCTTTCACAAATGGTTCTGGCAAAACTGGATATCCATTTGCAGAAATATGAAACAAGATCCATACCTCACACCATACACAAAAACTAACTCCAGATGGATCAAAGACTTAAATGTGAAACCTGAAACTATAAAGTTCATCAAAAAATAAATAGGGGCAAACTTATGGGCCTTAATTTATGGCATAAATACACTATCAGGCATGCACAAACTGCAGAAGATAAACTAGATGATTCAGATCTTCTAAAATTTAAATTCTTTTGTACATCAAGAGACTTCTCCAAAATAGTAAAAAAGAGAACCTCCAGAATGGGAAAAAACATTTGGCAATGACATATCAGACAACGGACTTATCTCTAAAATTTGTAGAAAACTCCAATACCTCACCATCAAAAAGGCAAACAATCCAGTTAAAAAATGGGCAGAAGATATGAACAGACACTTCACCAAAGAAGATATTCAGGCAGCCAACAAACACATGATGAAATGTTCGCGATCATTAGCCATTAGAGAAATGCAAATCAAAACAACCATGAGATACCATCTCACCCCAGCATTAATGGCACAATTCAACAAGACATAAAGTTAGAAATGCTGGTGAGGATGTGGGGAGATTGGGACTCTCATACACTGCTGGTGAGACTATAAAATGATAAAAACCACTGTGGAAATTCGTATGGTGGTTCATTAAAAATTTGGAGATAGAAATAGCATTTGATCCAGCAATCCCATTACTAGGTATATATCCTAAAGAAGTGAGAGGCAGATTACAAGGTTGTAGACAGGGAACCAGAGATAGCAATTGGCAAGTGAGGACAACTACAAACAAAAAGAGGGAAAAGACTGTGCAGTCACAGA
>NW_006921880.1:3920039-3921629 GCF_000298275.1 Orycteropus afer afer
AAAAAAAATATATATATATATATATATACACACACACCAAAGATTATTAGTGGTTACCAGGGGTAGGAAGGAGAGGGAAAGGATAAGCTTTTGTTTGTGGGGCATTGAGTTTATGCTATTGGTGGTGGAATATTTTGGAAAAGGTTAGCAATAGTGGTGGCACAACATGAAAAATGTCATCAGTGTCCCTGGGCTTTAAATGTGGAAGTTGTTATGTTGGCAACTGTCTTAATGAACACAAGCTAGAGAACAGAGAATTTAATGTCCACACATATCCAGGAAGGCAGGCTCTGCAAAAAATAGTTAGAGAAAATCACTAAACAAATGGACCACTACAGCTTTCAATAATTTTTTTAAAAATTAGAAAATGAAAACAAAAAACACATAAAAACAGGAAAATCCCAGCAAATCCTAAGGAAAGGAAAGAATATTCATTCCAAGAGATGCCACATTATAATATTCAAATGTCCCAGTTTCAACAAAAAAAATTCACAAGGCAAAGCAATAGAAAATATGAAAGGAATCAAGCAAAAATACTACAACTGAAATAAAAAAAATACTGGAACTGAAAAGTACAGTAACTGAAATTAACAGTTCACTGGAGGGAGGGGACAATAGCAGATATGAGTTAGCAGAGGAGAGAATCAGCAAATGTAGGACAATTGAAAGGATTGAGTTTAAGAAGTTAAGAAAGAATGAAGAAGAGTGAACAGAGCCTAAGGAACTTGTTCAAATGGGAAAGTATCAGGCAGACCAACCTATTCATTATTGGGAGGCCCAGAAAAAGAAAAGATACAGAAAGGGATAGAAAGACTATTTGAAGGAATAATAGTTGAAGAAATAGTAGTGGAAAACTTTCCAAATTTGATGAAAGACATGAATACACACATCCAAGAACCTTACCAAACCAAAAAACCAAACCCACTGCCACTGAGTCACTTTGACTCATAGCCACCTTGTAGGGCAGAGTAGAAATGCCCCATAGGATTTCCACAGCTGTTAATCTTACTTTTTTTAAAATTGTGATTTGGGTGAAAGTTCAAGGAGCAAATTCATTTTCCTTACAACAGTTCATACACATTTGTTTCATGACATTGGTTGCAATCCCCATAATGTAACAGCTCTCTTTCCACTTTCTCTGTGTGGTTACTGTGATAGTTGGAGCTGTGTGTCAACTTGGCTAGACCACAATTCTGTGTGGTTTGAGCTGTTGTGGTGTGGTTGTTCTCATGATGGGATCAGATGACTATGTTCTGAGTGGCCAGTCTGTCGAAAGGGAGTTTCCCTAAGGGTGTGGCCTGCTTCCAGTATATCCAAGGATATCCTGGGAAGAGAAACATTCTTCTGTGGATCAGGATTCTGTTGTGCTGCCTACAACTGTCCATGAGTGAACAGTCCACCATTCAGCCTGGAGATCTTGGATTCATCATTCGTTGGAGTCAACAGCCGGTGTACTGCCTGCCAGCCTTGAGCGCCTCAGCCCCTGCAGTTGCAAGAGCCAGGAAAAGCCTCCAGCTTGACATTTGATCCAGGAACTTTGGACTTGCCAGCTTCTATAAGTGTGTGAGCCATTTTCCTAAGATAAATTTC
>NW_006921880.1:3921869-3929849 GCF_000298275.1 Orycteropus afer afer
AAATAGCACCACCAATAGATCAAGTACTTGTGAGAAGTGACACTCTGGGTGATCGGATATTTGATACTTTTCTGCAATTTTGTCAGCATGAGGTGTATAAGGAAGCTGGTTGGTAGGTTTTACTTACACTAAACAAAGTGGTGAAAGAGCAAGATGAGCTCAGAGCTGCTGAGTCTCGGCTTAAGCGCTGCATAAAAGACCTCAGCGCTTCCAGTTGTGCTCTGAAAGAAAGCCTTATATCTTCTAGTAACAGAGCTGATATTGCTGAAAACCAAACCCAGAGTCTTACTGTAAGGGTGGCTGAATTACAACACCAATTAAATTGCCAATCCAGAATGGTGTCTGGCGTTAAAGTGAGGGCATTGATTGGAAAAAATTGGGATCCTGAAACCTGGAATGGGGACATATGGACAGATAATCAGGAAGATCAGGATATGAAGCCTGTAAATTCTGTTGAATCCCTCCCATCTGAACGGATTACTGTAGAACCATTATCCCCTCCCCCTCAATTTCATGGGACTAGCCAAACTGGTCCTGCTGGGTCATTGCCTGAGGCAGAGGCCATGGAAGACATTCTTGAATACTCTCAGGAACTGCCTCAACCACCCATGGTTGCTGCCAGACCGATAACTAAAGTTGAGTCCAAGCAAGCCTCAAAAGGTGAAATAGAAAGTGTGACTGAGAAGGACTTTAACAATCAGGTGGATAGGATGACAAGTTCAGTGGAAACCAGCTGTCCTTTTTCCTCAGCTACTCCTGTCATTGCTTAATGGGCTCATGAACAAAGTGGCCATGGTAGCACGGATGGAGGTTATGTATGGGCTCAGCAACACGGACTCCCGCTTACCAAGGCTGATTTGGCTACCACCACTGCTGAGTGCCCAGTCTGCCAACAATTGAGACCAATACTGAGTCCACCATATGGAACCATTCCTCAGGGTGATCAGCCAGAAACCTGGTGGCAGGTTGATTACATTGGACCACTTCCATCATAGAAAAGACAGCATTTTGTTCTTACTGGAATAGATAGTTATTCTGGATATGGATTTGCCTTCCCTGCACACAATGCTTCTGCTAAAACTACCATCTGTGGACTTACAGAATGCCTTATCCATCGTCATGGTATTCCACACAGCATTGCTTCTGATCAAAGGACTCATTTCACAGCAAATGAAGTGCGGCAATGGGCTTATGCTCATGGAATTCACTGGTCTTACCATCTTCCCCATCATCCTGAAGCAGCTGGCTTGATAGAACGATGGAATGGCCTCTTAAAAACACAAATACGGCACCAGCTAGGTGGCAGTACCTTGAAGGGTTGGGGCATTGTTCTCCAGGAGGCTGTATATGCTCTAAACCAGCGTCCAATATATGGTTCTGTTTCTCCAATAGCCAGGATTCATGGGTCCAGGAATCAAGGGGTGGAAACAGGAGTAGTACCACTCACTATTACCCCTAGTGACCCACTCAAAAAATTTTTGCCTTCTGTTCCTGCTACCCTATGCTCTGCAGGTCTGGAGATCTTAGTCCCAAAGGGAGGAACACTCTCACCTGGAGACACAATACTGATTGCATTGAACTGGAAATTAAGAATGCCACCGGCCATTTTGGCTTCCTCATGCTTCTGGATCAACAGACAAAGAAGGGCATTACTGTACTATCTAGTGTGATAGATCCTGATTGCCAAGGGGAAATTGGATTGGCTTTATATAATGGATGTAAAGAAGAATATGTCTGGAATACAGGAGATTCTTTAGGATGTCTCTTAGTACTACCATGCCCTGTAATTAATGGAAAATTGTTGTTGTTGTTGTTTGCCGTCGAGTCGGCCCCAACTCATAGTGACCCCTCCTTGAGTTTCCGAGGTAGTATCACTACGGAAGTAGGATTGCCCAACCTTCCTTCCGAGGAGTGGCTGGTGAATTTGAACCGCCAGCCTACTGGTGAGCAGTCAGGTGCCTTAGGCACTATGCTACCAGAGCTCCTAATGGAAAATTACAGCAACCCAATTCTGATATGACTGCTAATGGCCCAGACCCTTCAGGAATGAAGGTTTGGGTCACCCCACCAGGCAAAGAACCACGACCAGCTGAGATGCTTGCTGAGGGCAAGGGAAATACAGAATGGGTGGTGGAAGAAGGTAGTTCTGAATATCAGCTACGACCATGTCCGAGCTGCAGAAACAAGACTGTGATTGTTATATTTCTTCATTGTATATGTGTATCAAATATTTTTGTTTCCTTATGTTAGGAATTGTGAAATGTAAATAAGGTTAATCCATTTTGGTTGTATGTGTGTTAGCGTATCATTATGCACAAATATGACTTTATAATTGTCCTTATTTAGAGATTATATATGGTTAAGAAGATGTATACAACTGCCAAGTTGACAAGGGGTGGACTGTGATAGTTGGAGCTGTGTGTCAACTTGGCTGAACCACAATTCTGTGTGGTTTGAGCTGTTGTGGTGTGGTTGTTCCCATGATGGGATCAGATGTCTATGTTCTGGGTGGCCAATCTGTTGAAAGGGGGTTTCCCTAGGGGTGTGGCCTGCTTCCAGTATATCCAAGGACATCCTTGGAAGAGAAACATTCTTCTGTGGATCAGGATTCAGTTGTGCTGCCTACAACTGTCCACGAGTGAACAGTCCACCATTCAGCCTGGAGATCTTTGATTTGTCATTTGTTGGAGTCAACAGCTGGTGTACTGCCTGCCAGCCTTGAGCTCCTCAGCCCCTGCAGCTGCAAGAGCCAGGAAAAGCCTCCAGCTTGACGTTTGATCCAGGAACTTTGGACTTGCCAGCTTCTATAAGTGTGTGAGCCATTTTCCTAAGATAAATTTCTCTCTCTCTCTGTCTCTCTGTCTCTCTCTCTATATATATAAGCTTTACTGATTTTTGTTTCTCTAGAGAACCCAGTCTAACACAGTTATCTTTCCTTCTTTCCTATGCATTCTTGCCCTCTGAGCTATCTCTCTGTGCAAACACTGCCCTTCTGATCACCCATGGTTGATTGTTCTAAGGAGTGTACCTACTTGGTGTAAATGTTCACTTTCTACTCCTGTCTGTTGTTTGACTGGAAATCAAAGGAGTGAGTTCAATTCCACACCCAAAGGATGACTATGGGCTATAGCCTTGGGGGTTTCACCAGTCTCTATCAGACCAATAAGTCTGGTCTTTTTTATGATTTTGAGTTTTGTTCCACATCCCCCCCTCCCACTGTATCTAGTATCCCCTACATTGATCCATTTCTGAGTGGTTACCAGTGGTGGTCAGGTACCATCTAGTTCTTCTGGTTTCACAGTCATGTGGCATGAGGTTTACATGGTGCATTAGTCCCTTGGACTAATTGTTTCTGTGTGTCTTTAGTTTTCTTCATTCTTCTTGGCTCCAGACAAGGAGAGACCAATTGTTGAAGCTTAGATGGCCCCTTACAAGCTTTTAAGACCCCAGTTATTACTCACCCAAGTAGGATGTAGAACAATGTTTTTGTGTAGTACATCATGCCAGTTGAGCTTGATATCCCTATGACCATGGTCCTGATACCATGGACCCTACAACTGGCTCCTGTCGGTTGCTTGCCTGTGGCTAAGAAGTTATCATGACTTTGCCCCCTGTTAGCTTTATTATATATATGAACATTCTTATAGCACATACAAATACATATGTAGAAATATCATCTGCTAAACTTTTATAGGGTCATGGGTATATTCCCTTTTGTCTAGACATATGGGATCATTCAGCCTATCTATGTGTCCAGCTATAGATTAATGTTTGTTATTACTGATAATGCAGCATTGTGTATGTAAAAGGGTTTATCTTTGTCTTTATACCTCTTGTGCACCTCTCTGTGTCTTCCTTTTCTTTAATGTTACTGTGCTTATTACTCGCTTTTGGTATGTTGCTCCAAGGCTGTAAGTCTTTATGGAAGCAGACTGTCTTATCTCTTTGTCCCACAGAGTGGCTGGTGGGTTCAAAGTGCCAGCCTTTTGGTTAGCAGGTAAATGCCCTAACCACTGTGCCACCAGAGCTCC
Source organism: Orycteropus afer afer (assembly GCF_000298275.1). Classification (NCBI taxonomy): domain Eukaryota; kingdom Metazoa; phylum Chordata; class Mammalia; order Tubulidentata; family Orycteropodidae; genus Orycteropus; species Orycteropus afer. Next base: position 3,925,901 of record NW_006921880.1, read on the forward strand.
TTTTCCAAAAACACTCAGCAAACACATTGAGACACGTTATGTCAAACTCTTAAACCAAAGACAAAGAAAAATTCTTGAAATTGGCAAAAGAGAAGTCTTTACCTTGAAACTAGTTGCCAAAAAGTACTTTGTTTACTTTAAATTGTGTGTGCAGTTTGAGGAGCTTTATGGACTTCCTGAGGCCCATTTATGTAGGTTCCTTGATTCTTTCTGAAGGACCTTTGGCCTAAATACTCTCTATGGTCTCTAGGAGCAGAAAAATATTTTAAAAAATATTTTTTAAAAAAATAAAACCCCTCACATTCAGCCTTGAAATTCTGACTTTTTACAAAGAGTAATATTCTCCTTTTTTGATAGTGCTGATCTCAGAGTAGGGTTTATTGAATTAAATATATATATATATATATTTAATTTTCAGTAGGGTAGGGTATATTGAGGGAGCTCTGGTAGTGTAGTGGCTAAGGCACTTGACTGCTAACCAGAAGGCTGGCGGTTCAAATCCACCAGCCACTCCTCGGAAGATGGGGCAATCTACTTCCGTAGTGATACTGCCTTGGAAACCCAAGGAGGGGTTGCTATGAGTCAGGTATGGCTCGATGGCACATAATAACAACAACAACAGGATATATTGAATTAAAAACTCTTTTTTTTTTTTAATTTTTAGGGTTTGTAAAATGACAAAGACAAGATCCAGAAACAGCATGGAAAAGAAATTGCCTAAGTTATCTGGCAACAATAAGTTGGTGTTGTTGCCCCCTCTCCACCCACATATAGTCAGCTGAAAGTCTTTTTCAAGTGAAAAATGACTGAGGTTTGGAAAGAATGTAAGTAATCTGGCCAGCTCTTTAATCCAAAATACTCAAGAGTAGCCAAAGAACTGAATTTTAAAGAGACAGTACTTGTGCTTTTTGAATTAACTGTGTAATCGGGTGTGGCATTCCAGGCTCCCTAGGCCGAGTTCCCTTTCTGGCCTTCTGCTCTTCGGGAAACGAAGTACAAAGTCCAGGAAGTTTATGCATTTCAGTGGTCCAAGTTCTGCTGAGACAGAGTTTGAAGATTAGGTAATGATTTCTGAGGTTTTTTTTTCAGCTTATTTTACTTAAAAAGCTGGTTTCTTTCCTGTTTGGAAAAGTGTAGGTATTCTAATTCCTTTTAATGTCACGTCTAAGCGATGATTAGAATTTATCATACGAATCTAAAAGGCTGAAATATTTTTGTACATGTAAACATTAATCAAAAACTTAGCCCCCCCTCAGCCCCGTGCTGACATTATTGTTAGCAGTAAGAAAATTCAAGGTTAGGCAGCCATTTTCCTATAGTGTCAAATTTTGCAGTCTGAGAAAACTATGGAATTTATGTTAACTTTCTGTCATATGTAACTCTTTTGTACATGGTAAAAGAAATGAAGAAATCTTGGGAAAATGCAGATAGAAACAGATTTGTAAAGGAAATATTAATAAATATTAAAAAGCAAGCATCATTTACCAGCCTTTATTATAAATGCCATTAAGGGACGAGGCAGAGAAATGGTTGTAATGCTAGGCTTTTTGTTGTTGTTGCCTCTTCTGATCCCCACAGCAAGGAGCTATGGTAGCATAATGGTTAAAGCATTCAGCTGACTAACCAGAATTTTGGCAGTTCAAACCCACCAGGCAGTCTGTGGGGAAAAGATGAGGAAGTCTGCTTCTATAAAGATTTATAGCCTTGGAAACCCTGTGGGACAGTTCTTCACTGTCCTATAGGGTTGCTATGAGTTGGCATTGACTCAGTGGCACTGGGTTTGGTTTTTTGGTTTAATCCCTATATTATTTTTATTCCCTTTCTTTTCCTTTCCTGTTTTTGCTTGCTTTTCTTCCTTCCTTTTTTTTTTTCCTTTCCTTTTTCTTCTAGATGTTTTCTTCAGACTAGAAACATTAAACTGCTGTTTCTCAGCTGGCTTTTCAACTGGTGCAACTGCTGGTTTTTTTTTTTTTTCTTCCCATTTCCTTTTTGCTAAAAAGACTGGACAAAATTAGTGGAGAAATGGAATATGGTGTGTTTGTATCTCAGTATTAGTGTTGGTAGGTGTGTATGTGAGCATGGTATGTATGTGAACAGTATTGATTGGGGTGGAGGATGAATATGAAGGGGAAAAGATGGATTAGTTACCATTCCTTGCCCCCATATGTACTGACAAGATGTGTCACAGACTGAAGAAAAACTAGAAAATACATAGTTCTTCTTAATATATCCAGCATTTTTGAAGCAGTAAAGCACTTTTCAGCTTATAAAAACTTGGCTGTTGGGGTCTTGGGGAAACCAACGTAGACACTCTTTTGTCAACCTGTTTACGATTAGAGTCAATAGAAAAAAAAAAAACATAAGAAACACATAAGAAATTATATTGAAAATCGCGGCTTAGATGTGTAGCTGCAGTGGACCTCTTAATACCAAAAAACAAAAACAAACAAACGAAAAAAAACCTGAACTCACTACCATCAAGTCATTTCTGACTCAGTGATCCCTACTGGGTTTCTGAGGCTGTAAATCTTCATGGAAGTAGATTGCCCCATCTTCTTCCACAGAGCAACTGGTGGGTTTGACCCGCTGACCTTCCAACTAGCAGTCAGGTGCCTTATCCACTATGCCACCAGAGCTCCAGGACCTCCTAATACTTCACCTGAATTAAATTTAGTCAGCCATTCCCTAACACAGCAAGCCTTTCTGTAGAGATGGAGGACAAGGAGGTGTAGAAGAAACTTGGCCTCATAATAGGAGAGTAGAAGAGACTATACCCTCTCTGCTGTTAGGCAGTAATATCTGCCACCCAAATTCAACTCCTTGGGTGAAGATGAATGAAGGGCAGAGAGAAGCTAGGAGTGTTTCTCCTCACTTCCTCTCCCCCAGAATGTGAAGGACAGAATAAGAATGACCCCTTCTCCCAACACTATCGTGAAAACTCTTCATTCATATAGTCAAACTCTGCCTCTGGAATTTGGAGAGAAAGAATTGCCCTTTCTTTTGTATGTGCACGCTTGTGCCAATTCATTTGTTTGACTAAGAAGCCTTTACATTTGAATATTTTAGGAGATAGGAGAAAGGGAATTGTGTATGTATCTGTCTAGCTGTCTGTCTTGGGTGATGAGAAGGAAACAAGTCCCACACGTTTATTTGCATTGTGACCGTAACATCATAAGTCCTCTAACAGTGAATTGGGGGAATAGAGGTGGGGCGTAAGAGGAACAAAGTAGTATGACACATTTTAGGCCTATTTATTTGACTTTCGGGAGCTCTGGTGGTGTAGTGCCTAAGTCACTTGACTGCTAACCAGAAGGCTGGTTGTTCAAACCCACCAGCCACTCCTCGGAAGGAAGATGGGGCAGTCTACTTCTGTGGAGATACTGCCTCGGAAACCCAAGGAGGGGTCGCTATGAGTCGAATTGACTAGACAGCAGTGAGTTTGGTTTGAGTTTTATTTACCTTTCATTGTGTTACCACTTGGGATTTAATAAATTGTTGGTTTTGTTCCTAGGCTAACCAGCTGAAATCTATTTAACAATTCCATATATTTGTAGTAATATTTAAAAATCATCTTTCATTATAGATAGTCATTATAGATTAGCTTCATCATGGTATAAACAGTTTTGTGACCTGATAGTCTGAAAATCCAATTGAAAATTTTGTAGTGGCGTGAGAGATATATGTGGAATGTTATTGGATGATCTTTCTTAACAGTTGGATACCTATGAGCTTGTATATCTTTCATGGAAATTTCTTAGTATTTACCAAAGTTTACTGGGTACATAAATGGTAAAGTATTTCACTGCTACTTTTTCATATGAGAATGTGTTTGGTAGTGATTACAGTGTCTACCGTACTCTGGTAGCATAGTGGCTAAGACACTTGCCTGCTAACCAGACGGCTGGCGGTTCAAACCCACCAGCCACTCCTCGGAAGGAAGGTTGGGCAA
>NW_006921880.1:3929949-3941268 GCF_000298275.1 Orycteropus afer afer
AACAACAACAACAACTGTAGGTAAAGCTATAGAGACATAACCACTTCCAAGATTCCTTGTAAAACTTTGCATATGGAGATTTTTCTGATCTGTGGTTATTACTGTCCTTTGGTATAATTTTATCTTACGTGTGTAGTCTATTCATTCTCTTGCTGTGTTTGCATTATCAGCCAGGTCACATTATTTGAAGCTGTGCTTCACTGAGTTTATGAAGAAATGCTTATTTATGCCCTTTTATTTTATGGTGGTTGTTAGGGGCCATAGAGTCAGTTTCTACTCATAGGGACTTTGTGTTCAACAGGACGAAACATTGCCTGTGGCATTCTCCCAATCGTTGCCATGTTTGCACTCATTGTTGCAGCCACTGTGTTAATCCATATGATTGAGTGTCTTCCTCTTTGCCACTAACTCTCAACTTTACCAAGCATGACATCTTTCTCCAGGGACTGGTCCTTCCTGATAACATGTCTAAAATAACATGAAAGGAAGTTTTACCATTCTCGCTTCTGAGGAGCATTCTGGCTGTACTTGTTCTAAGACAAATTTGTTTGTTCTTCTGACAGTCCATGGTATATTCAACATTCTTCATTAATACCTTATTCTAAGGCATTTATTCTTCTTTGGCCTTCCTTATTTATTGTCACATTTTATGGTTAATCTGCTTTGCTTAATTATACATGTAACTCTGTATTTCTAGCATAGAAAGTGTAATGCTGTTTTATTTTTCCTTATAAGCACCACCTGTTCATGCAGGACATAAGGAGCTTATAGGTTTTCAGAATTTAGATTTGAAACAAGTAAGATTATAGGTAAAGATCTGATTCTGGCTAATGACTAGCATTGGTGGTAACTACAAATAGTAAGTGCTTTTTATAGACTTTTTCCCCCCCTAAGAAGTGGTTGATGGTGTGAAAGCTTCTGACTCAGTAACAACTTCTCTCTGATGGTGAAAGCAAGCTTACATATACATGTGAATTGACCCTAAAAGGAATACTTCAAATCTGAAATGTATGTCTGCTTTGGTGCAAATAAGTATTTCTTAGCTTTGAGGCAGAAGTGGATGTCTAGTGTAATATGAGAAGAGGCTAAATTTGTGGCTTCTCAACTATGGATTAAGAATATGAACATTTATTAACTGTTCCTACCACTAGTCTGTCAGTTTGTCCTACTGTGGTGGCTTGTGTGTTGCTGTGAGGCTTGAAGCTATACCACTGGTATTTCAGATGCTAGCAGGGTCACCCATGGTGGACAGGTTTCAGTAGACCTTCTAGACTAAGAGACTGGGAAGAAGGGTGGGACCATCCACTTCTGAAAAAAGTGGCCATTGAAAACCTTATGAATAGCAGTCTGATAGATTACTGGAAAACTTCATGGATAGTAGTGAAACACTGTCTGTTATAGTGCCAGAAGATGAACCCCTCAGGTTGGAAAGCATTCAAAATATGATTAGAGAAGAGTTGCCTCCTCAAAGTAGAGTCAGCCATAATGACGCGAATGGAATAAAGCTTTCAGGACCTTCATTTGCTGATGGGACAAAACTCAAAATGAAAAGAAACAGCTGCAAACATCCATTAATAATTAGAACATAGAATGTACAAAGTATGAATCTAGGAAAATTGGAAGTTGTCAAAAATGAAATGGAATGCATAAACATTGCTATCCTAGGCATTTGTGAGCTAAAATCGACTGGCATTGGCCATTTTGAATCAGATAATCATATGGCCTCCTATGCTGGTGGGAATGATAAATTGAAGAGGAATGGCATTACATTTATCATCAAAAAGAACATTTCAAGATCTATCCTGAGATACAGTGCTGTCAGTGATAGGATAATACCCATCACTGGCACTATTCAAATTTACACACCAGCCACTAAAGCCAAAGATGAAGTAATTGAAGGTTTTACCAACTTCTGCAGTCTGAAATTGACTAAATATCAAGATGTATTGATTATTAATGGTGATTAGAATGCAGAAGTTAGAAACAAAGAAGCTTTAGTAGTTGGAATATATGTCCTCAGTGATAGAAATGATGCCGTAGATCACATGGTAGAATTTTGCAAGGCCAATGTCATACACCTTGTAATACTTTTTTTCAACAGTATAAATGGTGACTATACATGTGAACCTTGCTGGATGGAATACACAGGAATCAAATTGACTGTATCTGTGGAAAGAGGCGATGGAGAAGATCAATATCATCAGTCAAAACAAGACCAAGAGCTGACTGTGGAAGAGACCATCAGTTGCTCATTTGCAAACTCAAGTTGAAGATGAAGAAAATTAAAACAAGTCCACAAGAGCCAAAATATGACCTTGATTGTATTCCACCTGAATGTAGAGACCATCTGAAGAATAGATTTGATACAATGAACACCAATGAGCAAAGACCAGTGGGACTGTGAGATGACATCAAGAACATCATGTGTGAAGAAAGCAAAAGAACAATGAAAAGACAAGAAAGGAAGAAAAGACCAAAATGGAGGTCAGAAGAGACTCTGGCACTTGCTCTGGAACAGGAGTAGCTAAAGCTAATGGAAGAAATGATGAAATAGAAGAACTGGACAGAAGATTTCAAAGGGCAGCTCAAGAAGGCAAAATAAAGTATCATAATGAAATGTGCAAATACCTGCAGTTAGAAAACCAAAAGGGAAGAATACATTCAGCATTTCTCAAGCTGAAAGAGCTGAAGAAAAATTCAAAGCCTCAAATTGCAATATTGAAAGATTCTATGGACAAAATTTTGAACAATTCATGAAGCATCAAAAGAAGATGGAAGAAGGAATACACAGAGTCACTGTACCAAAAAGAATTGGTTGAGGTTCAGCCATTTCAGGAGGTAGCATATGATCAAAAACCAGTGGTATTGAAGGAAGAGGTCCAAGCTGCACTGAAGGAATTGGTGAAAAACAAGTCTCAAGGAATTGCTAGAATACCCATTGAGATGTTTTAACCAATGGTTGCAGCACTGGAGGCACTTACTCATTTATGCCAAGAAATTTGGAAGGCAGCTAGCCAACTGACTGGAAGAGAATCCATACTTGTACCCATTCCAAAGAAAGGTGATCCAACAGAATGTGGAAATTACCGAACAATGTCATTATCACACCCAAGTAAAAGTTTGCTGAAGATAATTAAATAATGGTTGCAGCAGTGTATTGACAGGGAACTTCCAGAAATGCAAGCCAGATTCAGAAGAGAATATGGAACGAGGGATATCATTGCTGATATCACATTTCTTTTGGCTGAAAGCAGAGAATACCAGAAAGATGTTTCCTTGTGTTTTATTGACTATGCAAAGGCATTCAACTATGTGGATCATAATAAATTATGGATAACGTTGTGAAGAATGGGAGTTCCAGAACACTTAATTCTGCTTATAAGGAATCTGTACATAGACCAAGAGGCTGTCATTTGAACAAACATGGAGAGACCACATGGTTTAAAATCAGGAAGGGTGTGCATCAGGGTTATATCCTTTCACCATGCTTATTTAATCTGTGTGCTGAGCAAATAATCTGCGGAGCATGACTTTATGAACATGGCATCAGGATTGGAGGAAGACACGTTGGCATATCATCTGCGATATGCAGATGACACAACCTAGCTTGCTGAAAGTGAAGGTGACTGGAAGCACTTACTGATGAAGATCGAAGAAGACAGTCTTCAGTATGGATTACACCTCAACCTAAAGAAAACAGAATTCCTCACAACTGGACCAACAATAATCAATGTCACAATAAATGGAGAAAAATTGAAGTTGCCAGGGATTTCATTTTACTTGGATCTACAATCAGTAGCCATGGAAGCAGCAATTAAGAAATCAGACATTGTATTGCACTGGGCAGATCTGCTGCAAAAGACCCCTTTAAAGTGTTAAGGAACAAAGATGTTACTTTGAAGACAGAAGTGTGGCTGACCCAAGCCATGGTATTTTCAGTCACTTCATATGTGTGTGAAAACTGGATAATGAATAAGGAAGACAGAAGAAAAGTTGATGCCTTTGAATTGTGGTATTCAGAATACTGAAAATACCACGGACAGCCAGGAGAATGAACAAATCTGTCCTGGAAGAAGTGCAGCAGGAATGCTGCTTAGAAGTCAGAATAGCCAGACTTTGTCTCACCTACTTTAGTCACGTTGACAGAAGGGACCAGTCCCTGGAGAAAGATATGCTTGGTAAAGTAGAGGGTCAGCGAAAAAGGGCAAGACCCTCAACAAGATGGATTGACACTGTTCCTGCAACGATGAGTTCAAGCATAACAACTCTCATGAGGATGGCACGGGACCCCAGGCAGTGTTATGTTCTGTTGTACATAGGGTTTCTGTGAGTCGGAGCTGATTCGGTGGCACTTAACAACAACAGCATTAACTGTTTTATTTAGTGCTCTTCAGTTACTGAGGCGTGCCATTTAGGACATTAGATTTATATGTTATTAAAAGCTAGTATGTTTTGATATATACAAAAGAAATATGTAACAGATTCATGAGTTATCATGCAGTCACTGGTGAACCCTATATTCATTCTCAGAAATAGAACATTATGAATATGTTTTTTAAAAAACATACCTGTGAATGTCTTACTATCCTGTTCAAACCTAAGAGGTGATAGTTGTTGTTGTATAGGTTGAATAGGTGATAGTATCCTGATAGAATTGAGACAGTATCCTGAATTCCTTTGTTTTTCAAAACAATAGTTTCCATCATAATATATTGTATGATTTTACTTATTTTTTATTATAAAAATGATGAACTCTCTGTACTCTTCTGCATCTTGCTTTTCTAAAATTTTTAACTCAGCATTGTTTTTAAAATTTATACATGTTGAAGATGTCTCTTTGGTTCATTTTCACTGCAGAATAAAAAAAAAGAACATTTGATTATGTTACATCTTGGTGATTTTCTTTTGAAGTCTGTCCTATTTGGGGTTCCTTGAGCTTCTTGAATGCGTATCTTCTAATCTTCCATGGTGTTAGGGAAGTGTTCTTCCAACAAATTTTTTACGGTTTCCTTTTTTTTTCCTTTTTGGTCTTTTTCTGTTCTGGAATGCTGATCACATGTAAGTTGTCTCTTGATGGTGTTTCGTAATTCTTAAGCTTTTGTTGTTGTTGTTGATCTTTTTTTTCCTGATTGTTCCTTAGATTAGTATTAAAAGGTTTGTCTTCAGTCTTGTTAATTTTGTCTTCCATTGATTCACATCTGCTCCCTTTGTCCTTCCAGTACATTGTCTAAGATTATCTGCATTTCTGAGATTTTAGTTTTAATGTTCTGGTTTTCTATTTCCTGTTTTTGAATGGTTCCTATTTTTCCATTTATTTTGTCAATTTCTTATAATTTTTTTTTCCCAGTTTTTCTTTAGTTTTGTCTGTGTTTTTTTTTCTTGATTTTGTCTGTCGTTTTCTTGAAATTTCTCTCAATCCACCAAAGATAGCTAAGTATCATTTTTTCAAATTCCTTTTCAGGTAGTGTTGTAGCATTTCTTCCTCTGGATGATTTTCATTGCCCTTTATCTTTGTCACTTACTTGAGCCATCTTGTCCTGTTTTTTTTGTGTGTGATTTGAAGTTGTATGTTTCAGAGACATTGTTGTGTCATTATATTGATTTGTTGATTGTATGTTTTGTTTTGCTTCACCCTGATTTTTGTTCTGTTTTGGTTTTATATATCTGGGCAACAGGCCAGGTGTGTTACTGTGGTCACGAGTTTGGGAATACTGGGTCACTTACCACCTGTCTACATGTGGATTTTGTAGCGTGTGGGAATGTGGGGGCAAGTATCTACTGATAGTGCAGCAGCTGAGCACAGGCTGAGTGAGTGCTGGCTACTGTCTATTGTTGACCCAGTGGTGCTGAAGTGCGTGGTGGTACTCGTCTCGTGTGTAGGCTGGCAGGTGTGATAGGTATGGCTGGGGAGTGTCTCTAATTCCCTATTCCTGGGAAAAGAAAAAAAAAAGAGGGTAGGAGAGGAAGAAGAGAAGAGTAAAACAAGGGGGAACAGGAAAGAAGGGAGACTTAAGAAGAAAGAAAAAGAGAAAATAGAAATTGGTGAAAGGGAAGAAGGAGAAAAAGCAGCAGCAGCAACAAAGAAAGCTAATGTGGCACAGTTCGGACCCAAGTGCTAGCTGTGAAACACAGCTGTGATGGAAATGTAGCTCTTGCTCTGCAGGAGTGCACACCACCAAATATGTAGTGCTGGGGTGGGGGCGTAGTACTGAATGCAGAAGTGCCAGGGAGCTGGGCACCCATTCAGCTGGATCAAAGAAAAAACAAGAAGGAGAGAAGAAGAAGAAAAAGAAAACAACACGGTGGAGGAAGAGGGAAGAACTGAAAGAAATAAAAAAGGAAAAGCAAAATGACAAAACAAAAAAATCTGGTGCAAGTGCTAGCCATCAAGCACAGCTACGGTAGGAATGTGACATTAACTCCAGGAGGGTACATCACCATCCACAGAGGGGTGCGTGCATGCGCTTTTGACCACGGGCGGAGGTGTGGCTGAATACCTGCTCTGTGGGATCAAAAAAAAAAAGGGAGGGGGGGAATGAAACAAGGGAAAGAAGAGCAAAACAAAGAACTAAGAAGAAGGCAAAAGGCAAGAGTTTAAGAAATTTAAAAAGCAGCCTAGTATTGACGAAAGTGCCGCTATCAAACACAGCTGTACAGGAACACAACATTCACTCCATGGGAGCAGGTACCTCAAACTGGGCAGGGGTGAAGGCAGGCACTGCTAACTGCTTGGGCATCAGGGGTTGGGCACCCACTCTGTGAGATCCAGTAAATAAATGATAGAGCAAGGGAAGAGGAAGACAATACAGAGAAGGAAAAAAGCAAAAGAAAAGGGCACAAGAGGGAAAGATTGGGAGGTCATACCTTTTTGTTGATGATCACTGATGTGGGGGTTGGTATAGTCCTGGGCAAGTGGAGTGCATCATGTGGTTCTTGCTTTGATCGGAATGCCGCTTGCAGTAATTCAGAATGGCTGCGTTGTGCTGGTTGGCAGTTTACCGCTCCTTGTTCATTACTTTCGTTCAGTCTCTTTCTCTCATTGGTATTTGATCTACTTTTTATCCTTTCCTTTGAAGCTCTGGTTTCCAGGATTGTCGTCTACATTTATGTCACTTGTTTTCTCAAGTCTTTGTTGTAGAAGGGCTGGATAGTATATCTACCTAGTCTACCATCTGGGATCCTCCGCTAGATTTTTTTTTGGCATAATGTTTTCAGTGAAGTTTATACAGCAAATTAGGTTCCCATTTAATAGCTAACTACATAGATTGTTCAAAGACTGGTTTCATTTTTCACTATATGATAACATTCTTATTAATTCCCTTCTAGATGTTTCTCTTCCAGTAATCTCGTTTCCCTGTTCCCTTATCCTTTCGGTTTTGCATTAGAGTAATTAACCCTTTGGTCTCATGTAGATGATTTACTAAAGGTGTGCAGTATGGCATTTTAGATTTGATTAAGGATTGTACTCTTTCTTATTCTCTAAAATAGTTTATACAATATAGGTATAATCTGTATCTTGAAAGTTTGGTAGAAATTTCCTATAAAACCCTCTAGGATTTTTTTTACTTGGGGAAAATTTTACGTGTTATTTCAGCTTTAGAATAGTTTTGAGTTTGTTGACATTTTTTATTCCTTCTGAATCCATTTTGGTAAATCATAATTTTTTATGAATCTATTCATTTTGTCAAAAGAATGAAATTATTGGCAAAGATTCTTCATAATATTCTCTTCATCTTTTTAATTTTTATTGTGTCTGATTTTATTCCTTTCCTTTCATTCTTAATTTCACTTATTTTTGCCTTTTATTTATTTATTTAGCCTTTTATTTTTAAATAAATCTCACTAGAAGTTTTGTTTATTAGCCTTGAAAAAGACTGATGTTTGGTGTTGTTGAACTTCTCTACTTGCTTTCTGTCTAATAATCTTATTTATATAATAGGTTTGTGGAGGTATAGTTTATCTACCATGAAATTTTCTGTACCCAAAGAAACCTACTACTGTTGAGTTGATTGTGACTCGTAGTGACTCTGTAGGACAGAGTAGAACTGCCTCATAGGATTTCCAATGTGGTAAATCTTTACAGAAGCTCACTGCCACATCTTTCTCTTATGGAGTGGATGGTGGGTTTGAACTGCTGACCTTTTGGTTAGCAGCTGAGGGCTTTAACTACTGTGCCAGTAGGGTTCCAAAATTTTTCTGTGAATTCTGTATAAATGAATTTATACAGTTTGTGACCATATTCATCTGGCTTCTTTCATTTAGCATAGTGTATTTGAGGTTTATCAGATTGTAGCATATATAGTAGTTTGTTTCTTTTTATAGCTGAATACTTTTCCATTGTATAGATATATTTATCCACTCAGCAGTTGATAGACATAGGTTATTTCCACTTTCTGACTATTACGAATAATACTGCTGTGAACTTGCAAGTCTTTGTGTAGACAATTATTTTTGCTGCTCTTAATTAGACATCTAGGAGTAGAATTGATGGGTTGTATGGGAGCTCTGGTAGCTTAGTGCCTATGGCACCTGACTGCTAACCAGAAGGCTGGCGGTTCAAACCCACCAGCCACTTCTCGGAAGGCAGGCTGGGCAATCTACTTCTGTAGTGATACTGCCTCGGAAACCCAAGGAAGAGTCACTATGAGTCAGGTCTGACTCAATGGTACATAACGGCAACAACAAAAACAACATGATAATTCTGTATTTAACTTTTTTAGAGCTACCAAACTATTTTCAAATCTGGCTGTACAATTTTACATTCCTACTAGCAGTATATGAAGAATCTAATTTTTCCATGTTCTTATCAGGGAGAAATTAGATGGAGTACACAGGAATCAGATTGACTACATCTGTGGAAAGAAGCTATGGAAAAGCTCAATATCTTCAGCCAAAATAAGGCCAAGAGCTGACTGTGGAACAGACCATCAGTTGCTTATATGCAAGTACAAGTTGAAGATGAAGACAATTAAAACAAGTCCAGGAGAGCCAACATATGAATCTGATTATATCCCTCCTGGATTTAGAGACCATCTAAAGAATAGATTTGATGTGTTGGAACACCAGTGACTGAAAACCAGAGGAATTGTGGGATGGCATCAAGAATATCATCCATGAAGAAAGCAAAAAGCTCATTAAAAAGATGGGAAAGGATGAAAAGACCAAAATGGATGTCAGAAGAGACTCTGAAGTTTGGCCTTGAATGGTGAGTAGCTAAAGCAAATGGAAGAAATGACAAGATAAAAGAGTTGAACAGAAGATTTCAAAGAGCAGCTTGAGAAGATAGAGTCAGTTATTATAATTAAATGTGCAAAGACCTGGAGTTAGAAAAACAAAAGGGAAGAACACACTTGGCATTTGTCAACCTGAAAGAACTGAAGAAAAAATTCAAGCTTCAAATTGCAGTACTGAAAGATTCTTATCAGCAAAATATCAAATGATGCAGGAAATATCAAAAGAAAATGGAAGGAATACACAGCGTCACTGTACCAGAATGAATTGATTGATGTTCATCCCTTTCAGGAGGTAGCATATGATCAAGGACCAATGGTATTGAAGGAAGAAGTCAAAGCTGCACTGAAGGAATTAGTAAAGAACAAGGCTCTAGGAATTAATGGAATACCCATTGAGATGTTTCAACAAATGGATGCCCATGCTGAAGGTGCTCACTTGCCTGTGCCAAGAGATTTAGAAACAGCTACCTAGCCAACTGACTGGAATAGATCCATATTTGTACCCATTCTAAAGAAAGGTGATCCCACAGAATGTGGAAATTATTGAACAATATCATTAATATCACACAGAAGTAAAATCTTGCTGAAGATAAGTCAAAAACGACTGCAGCAGTATATTGACAGAGAACTTCCAGAAATGCAAGCTGGATTCAGAAGAGGCCATGGAATGAGAGATATCATAGCTGATGTCAGATGCATCTTGGCTGAAAGCAAAGAATATTAGAAAGATGTTTACTTGTGTTTTATTTACTATGCAGAAATATTCAACTATGTGGATCATAATAAATTATGGATAACATTGAGAAGAATGGGAATTCCAGAACACTTTATTGTGCTCTTCAGGAACCTGTACATAGACCAGGAGGCTGTTGTTCAAACAGAACAAAGGGATACTGCATGGTTTAAAGTCAGGAAGGGAGTGTGTCAGAGTTGTATCCTTTCACCATACTTATTCAATCTGTCTTCTGAACAAATAATCTGAGAAGCTGGACTATATGAAGAAGAATGTGGCATCAGGATTGGTGGAAGGCTCATTAACCACCTGCGATACACAGATGACACAACCTTGCTTGCTGAAAGTGAAGATGACTTGAAGCACTTACTGATGAAGATTAAAGACTTCAGTCTGCAGGATGGATTGCATCTCAACATAAAGACAACGAAAATCTTCACAACTGGACCAATAAGCAGCATCACTATAAATGGAGAAAAAAAATCAAAGTTGTTAAAGATTTCATATTACTTGGTTCCATAATCAACACCAATGGCAGCAGCAGTCAAGATACCAGATGACGTATTGCACTGAACAAATCTGCTGCAAAAGACTTCTTTATTTTCAGTCACCTTGTATGCATGTGAGAGCTGGACAGTGAACAAGGAAGAACGAAGAAGAGTTGATACTTTTGAATTGTGGTGTTGGCTACGAATACTGAAACTATCATGGACTGCTAAAAGAACTAACAGGTCTGTTCTGGAAGAAATTCAGCCAGACTGCTCCTTGGAAGTGAGGATGGCCAGACTTCTTCTTACCTACTTTGGTCATGTTGTCAGAAGGGACCATTCCCTGGAGAAGGATGTCATGCTTGGTAAAGTGGAGGGTCAGTGACAAAGGAGAAGGCTCTCAATGAAATGGATTGACACAGTGGTTGCAACAATGTGCTCAGGTATAGGAAGGATTGTGAGGCTGGCACAGGACTGGGCAGTGTCTCGTTCTATTGTATGTAAGGTCACTATGGCTCAGAGCTGATTCGATGGCATCTAAAACAACTGTCATTATTATTTTAAATTTTATTTTTATTGTGATTTGCCTGAAAGTTTACAGAGCATATTCATTTTCTGTACTACATTTTGTTTCATGACATTAATTGCATCTAAAACAACTGTCATTATTATTTTAAATTTTATTTTAATTGTGATTTGCCTGAAAGTTTACAGAGCATATTCATTTTCTGTACTACATTTTGTTTCATGACATTAATTGCAATCCCCACAGTGCAACAGCTCTCTTCCCATTTGTGGTTGGAGTTCTGGTAGCATAGTGGCTAAGACACTTGCCTGCTAACCAGACGGCTGGCGGTTCAAACCC
>NW_006921880.1:3941623-3947612 GCF_000298275.1 Orycteropus afer afer
TTTTTTTTATGATTTTGGGTTTTGTTCTACATTTTTCTCCCACTCTATCCAGGATCTCCTATTTTGATCCCTTTCTGAGTGGTAGCTGGGCACTGTCTAGTTCTAGTCTCAGGGTCATGTAGGATGAGGTTCACATGGTCTACTAGTCCCTTAGACTAATTGTTTCCATATGTCTTTGGTTTTCTTTGTTCTTCTTTGCTCTGCATGAAGAGAGACCAGTTGTTGAATCTCAGGTGGCTGCTTGCTATCTTTATTTTTTGTTACAACTATCCTTGTAGATATGAAGTTGTATCCCATTGCACTTAATTTGCATTTCCCTAATGACTATTGATGTTGAGCATCTTCATATGCTTATTAGCTTTTTATAGCTCTTTTTTGGTGAAATGCCTATTCAAATATTTTGCCTATTTCTTAATTCGGCTGTCTTATTATTGAATTATGAGTTCTTTATATTGCCAGATATTTGTGGTGAATGTATTTTCTCCCAATATGGCTTGTTTTCTCACTTTCTTAATAATGTCTTTTAAAGTGACGGAGGTTTTAAATTTTGATGTAGTCCAACATATCACATTTTCTTTTATGGGTTATGTTTTTAGTATCATATCTAAGAATTCTTTGCTTAAACTAAGGTCACCAAACTTTTCTTCTGTGGTTATTGATTTGAGATCTTTAGTTTTTTTCCTTTCTTTTTTGTTGTAGTAAATTTGTTTATAAAACAAAACACTTTCCAGTGCAACAGTTTTCACATGTATAATTCGGTGACATTGATTATGGTCATCATGTTGGGCAATTGTTGCCACTATCCATTTGCAGGTCATTCCCCCACCATTAACAGAAAGTCAGTGCCCCCTAAGCATTGGTTCCTCATTTCTCTCTCTTGTCTCTGGTACCCACTAATAAGCTTTGGTCTTTGTACATTTGCCTGTTTCGTATAAGAGGAATCATGAGATTCTTGTTCTCTGGTGACTGACTGACTTCATTCAGCATAATTTTTTCAAGATTCATCTGTATTGTAGCATGTATCAGGACTTCATTTCTCTTTATGGCTGAACAGTGCTCTATTGTATGTATATATCACATTTTGTTTATTCATTCATCTGTTGATGGACACTTGGGTTGTTTCCATCTTTTGGTTTTTGTGAATAGTGCTGCAATGAATATTGGTGTACAGGTTTCTGTTTGTATTCCTTCTTTCAATTCTTTTGAGTGTATACCTAGGATTGAGATTGCTAAGGGAGCTCTGGTGGTGCTGTGGTTAAGGCATTCAGCTGCTAACCAGAAGATTGACAGTTCAAACCCATCAGCAGGTCCATGGGAGAAAGATGAGGCAGTCTGCTTCTGTAAGGATTTACAGCCTCGAAAACCCTATGCGGTCACTTTGAGTCTGAATTGACTTGATGGCAGTAGGTTTGTTTTTTGGTTTTGGTTTTTGGATTGCGGAGTCACTGGTATTTCTATATTAAACTTTTTGAGCGAACACCAGGCTGCTTTCCACAGTGACTCCCATTTGCATTCCTGCCACCAGTGGATGAGTGTTCTAATTATTTCACATTTTTGCCAACACTTGTTATTTTAAATTTTTTATCATTCTTTTTGGAGCGAGGTGATATCTTACTGTGATTTTGATGTGCATTTCTCTAATCACTAATTACATTGAACATCTTTTCATGTGCTTGTTGGCCATTTGTATATTCTCTTTGGTGAAATGTCCTTTGCCCATTTTTCAACTGGAGTATTTATTTTTCTGTTGTTAAGTTGTAGGGGTTACTTACCCTTATCAGATACGTGGTTCCTCAAAATTTTCTCCCTGTCTGTAGGTTGTTTTTTCACTTGGTTGATAAAGTCCTTAGATGAATAAAGTTTTAAATTTTTATGGTGCTCCATTTCTCTTTTTTTCATCTCTTTTTGCTTGTTTTGTGTGTGTGTGTGTGATGTTCTTTTCTTACATCAGCATATGAAACTGTAAATTTCTATCTAAGCATTGCTTTACCTGCATCCCATAAATTTTGTTATGGTGTGTTTTTATTTTCATTCAGTTCAAATTACTTTCTAATTTCCTTTTGATTTCTTCTTTGACAGGTGGGTTATTTAGAAGAGTATTTGTTAATTTCTGAATAGTTGTGGATTTCCAAATTTTGCTTCTGTTTTTTATTTTAAATTTATTCAGTTGTAACCAGAGCCACACTTTTTATGATTTTAGTCCTTTAAAATTTACTGAGATTTGTTTTTTGGTCTCATATATATATGTGTTCTATCCTGGAGAACGTTCCAGTTTATCTAATAGTCTTTTACTAATGAGTTTAATCCATTTAAATTTATTGTGGGACTGATACATCTATGCTTTTTCCCTGGTATCTTAGTGTTTGCTTTATATTTATTATGACTTTGTCTCCTTTCTTGCCTTTTTATTTAAAAACTTAATTTACCATTTTTTCTTCTTGTATTTATTTCCTTATCCTTAAAAACAACAGCAAAACAACAACAACAAAAAAAACCTGTCCTGTTTTCAGAGTTTTACATTTCAGTTGTTTTTTAATGGTCACTTTTTAAACTTTACCAAGAATGCTTAAAATCTAAAGTTAATATCTTAAAATACTAAACTTGAAATAATATATAAAAACCTTGGAATGCTTAACTGTAATATCCCCTCTGCCTCTACCTTTTCATACTGTTTTTGTTCAGAATTTTAGTTTTGTCTCCTTTTAATCTCATAGGTTAGACGTTTTATGTATCATTAGAGATCATGTTCATTTCTTACAGAATTCTGGCTTAGACATACCTCTGCTTCACTTTTTTCCTCATTTGTCTCTTAGGCCTTCCTTTGGGACAATGTCCTTTCTTTCTGAAGTATATTTTTGGAAAGTTCCTTCTGTGTAAATCCATTGATAGGATAGTCCCTGTTTTTGTTAAAATAATATTCTCATTTTTAAATGATAGATTTGCTTGATACCTAACTCTGGGTTGCTGGTTATTACATCTCAGCATGCTAAAGATACTCCATTGTCTGCGGTTTTCTGTTATGGCTGTTGAGGAGGCTCTGTCAATCTAATCTCATTCCTTTAAAAGCGATCTGCCATTTATCTCTGGCTGCTTTTAAATATTCTTTATATGTGTTTGTATTCTTTATCACAGTGTCTCTAAGTGTGGCTGTCCTGATAAGTGTGATTGTTTGAGTCATCAGTTCTGGAAAATTCTTAGCATTATCTCCTACTAGATTACTTCTCTAACATTCTCTGTTTTCTCCTGGTTAGATGTTTCAGTCTTTACAGTCTATTTTGAACATCTCTTATTCTCTGATTAATATCTATCAGGTGTACTTTATGCTATATTTCATCTGTACTGTCTTCCATTTTCCTAATTCTCTCTTCAGCTGTGCCTAAGCTACTATTTTACCAGCTTATTGACTTTTAGTTCAAGAATTTGAAGAATAAAAAAATTTCAAGAGTTTTTCATTTTTAAGTTTTATTTTTTGCTTTGTTTTCCGATTTGTCTAGTTATTGTTGATAGTCTTTTTTGCTCATTTTTGTTAGTTTATCTTTTTTGCTATCAATATTTTGTAAGCATTCTTTGATCTATCTGGTAGTTACCATTTTTGAAGTACTTAGGGACCTAACCTACATCTGTTTGTTGTTTTTGTGGATCTCTTGTGATTTATTTATTTATTATTATGTAATTGAGAACTCATACTATTTTTTGGAAAAACTCGAAGCTGAAATTTAGAGTACTTTTCTCCTAGAAAGCACTATCTAATAAATGTTTATGGACTAATGAAAATGTTCCCTATTTGCATTGTTCAGTATGGTAGCCAGTAGCCAAATGTGGCCACACCTGAAATATGGTTGAAGTGACTGAAGAACAGAATTTTAAATTTTATTTCATTTAAATTAAAATAGTCATATGTTGCTAGTGCTACCATATTGGAGAACACAACTCTAGAAGATTTATGTTTTCCTTTCTTTGGATTTCAGGGATGTTGACAGCCTAGAATCTTTTAGTCCCTTTCTAGTTTCTCAGCTTTAGTTTGGGATACTGGGGCTTAGTTTCCTCATTGACCACTGAGCTTGGTTTTTTAAGTATTCCTCTGCTGATGTTAGCATTTCTCTTGAGGGCAACCTGACCTTTTGCATTTGTGTGCATATCAATGCTCCAGTTACAGCTGTTTTTCCCCTGATACATTTCTGTGATCCCAAAAATGTGGTAAAAAGTAGTTTTATGTAAGATCCAGTTGTTGTATAGTGGGAATTACATTCTAGACCTAGCTGATCTTGTTATCAGAACCTGATGTCCAGTTTACATATTTTTTCATATCGTTTAACGGTGAATTGTGAATATCCAAAAAAAAGTATGTATCATATTTTCAATTGCCTCAAAGCTGGCTTGGGTATTTAATATGCTGTAAACCAAAACAAAACCAAACTCACTGCTGTCAAGTCGGATCCAACTCATAGCGACCCGTCCTGCGGTTACTGAGGCAGTATCACTGTGGAAGTAGATTGCCCAACCTTCCTTCCAAGGAGTGGTTGCTGAGTTTGAACTGCCAGCCTTCTGGTTAGCAGTCAAATGCCTTAGGCACTATGCCACCAGAGCTCCCTTTAATGCTGTAAGTCATACTTAAATATTCGGATGATTCTGATAGATTGGAATAGTGAGGTTCAAAACTCAAATGTACAATTTAAAGATGTGGATGATCCAGCATTTTATGTGGAAGAGCTGCTTTCAGGCTTAAAACCCGAACCTGTTACCTTTGAATTGATTCCAACTCATAGGAACTCCATAAGGCAGAGTAGAACTGCTTCATTGGGTTTCCAAAGCTCTATTATTTTTTTAATGCATTTTATTGAAATATAACTTATGTACAGTGAAATACACAAAGCTAAAGTGACATGGGTCAATGGTTTGTTTTTTTTTTTTTTTTTTTTTTTTTCAGTGTTCCCTCCCCTCCCCCCCCAGGTAACCAACAAAGAAAGTTCCCTTCTGTATATAAACCTTTCCTTGACTTTTTTACAATAATGAACTAATACTATATTTGTCCTTCTGTGATTGACTTATTTCACTCAGCATAATGTCCTCTAAGATCATCCATATTATGCGGTGTTTGGCAGACTCTACATTATTGTTTCGTGCTGCACAGCATTCCATTATGTGTATGTGCCATAGTTTGGTCATCCCGTCTTCTGCTGATGGGCATGTAGGTTGTTTCCATCTTTTTGCTATTGTAAATAATACTGCAGTGAACATGAGTGTGCATATATCTGTTCCTGTTCTGGCTCTCACCTCTCTAGGATATATACCTAGTAATGGGATTGCTGAGTCAATTGGTATCTCTAATTCCAACTTTCTAAGGAATTGCTATGTCGCTTTCCACAGTGTTTGTATCACTTCACAGTCCCACCAACAATGTATAAGTGTTCCAATCTCTCCGCATTCCTGCCAGCATTTGTATTTTCTGTCTCATTGGACCTTGCCATCAGTGCTGGGGTGAGACAGTATCTTGTTGTTTTGATTTGCATCTCTCTGATGGCCGATAATTGTGAGCGTCTCTTCATGTATTAGCTAGCCACCTGAATATCCTCCTTGGCAAAGTATCTATTCATGTCTTCTGTCCATTTTTCAATTGGATTATTAATCTCTTTGCTATTGAGGTGTTGGAATTTTCTATAAATCTTAGAGATAAGTCCTTTGTCAGATACGTAATTATCGGCAAATATGAATTTGTTGCTGTCATTTTTGTTATGTGTTTTTTTGTGGTGTTAATTTCTTTGTTCCATATAATTTTCTATGCTAAGCTCATGTTATCACTTCCTTCATTGCTATTGTTTTAGTATTGGCTAAATATTTATGCCAGTCCTCTTTTTTATTTTGATGTGAAGGTTTATCATTTTTTTTTGAGGTTACCCTGTGATTTATGGTTTTCTTCCCAAGTTTAGAACAGTCCGTCTATCTTGTTGTCTTGACTTCCCTACCATTGAGAAGTTCTGTAACAACAGAG
>NW_006921880.1:3948830-3950978 GCF_000298275.1 Orycteropus afer afer
GAGGCATTGTGATGTTTTTGTGTTTATATTTAATTGGTGGTTGTATGTTGGAGTGACTTGCCCACAATTTTCGTTTTCTTTGTTTTGTTTGTATGTTATCTACATTAGCAGGGAACTGTGCTGTGCTCCTCTATTCACTAGTTGACAGCACTTACTATACTCACCACCTGTCTCCTTTCCTGTTGTCAGCCTCTTTTATGTCCCTGCCAACCTTGCCAAACAGAGCCTATTCCTAGGTTGCTGTAATCCAAATAGGAATGCTATGACTTTAAAATCCAAAATGGCTGCTGCTTGTAAACATTCAAACTGGCTATTCCCTCAGTCACTTTAAATATCCAAAATGGCTGCCACTTACAAACATTCGAAATGGCTGCACCCTTGGTCACTTTAAATATCCCAAATGGCTACCGCGTGTAAACAGTCATAATGGCTGCACCCTCCAGACAGTGGAAAGTCAATAGCTCAGATTGTCTCCCTCCTTGTTGTTTCCCTTCCTAGTCATAGGGCACCAGCACAGTTGTCCCTGCAGCCCTTGGTGACCCGGGTTGATCTTTAGGTCAATTCTCAGGTCCCAACATCACTTGGAAATATTCAGGCAGTTGGTCCCATCAGGGTAGTTGACAGGCCGCAGCTCTGACCGTCTCTGTACTCACTGTTTTTGTTCAGGTTTGCTCAGTAGTTGGTGCCTAATCCACTTCTGCATAGTTTCTTTCAAAGGTCATGGCTCCAGGATTATCTTCTGTATCTCTGTCAATTGGTTTTTCTTTTCTTTTGTCGCTTGTCTGCCTATTCCTCCATCTTACCAGAAATCAGCTCTAATCTTTTTGGAAGCAGACTGCCACATCTTTCTTGTTAGAGCATCTGGTACCAGAGTTCAAACTGCCAGCCTTTTGGTTAACAGCTGTTGCTTTAACCACTGCACCACCAGGGCTCCTTTTTTTAGGCTTATAAGTTATAAATGGCTTAAAATAAAAATAAAAGACAAGTAGTTTTAGGTATAAGATTAGTAACTTGACCTTATATCAATAGTTCCACTGATCAGAGCATATCTACACATTATGTTTATCATAATGTAACACAGCTCAGTGAAAACCCTCCAGGGTCACACAGCCTGTATGGAGTCTTCAGAAGGAACATGGCTTGATAGGAACCCTTTAAGGTGCAGGTGGGTCATGTGGGGACTTGTGAAGGGAGTATGGCTTGTGGGAACTCTCTGGAGATATACAGGTGGTCTGTGTGGGGCTTGCGGAAGGAATTGAAGCACCAATACTGGCAGGAAGCCTTTGGGGGTCCAGTTTCCATATTGAAAGGACCAGTGGGAAGGTTATCTCCAAGCCAAGGCTGCAAATATGTGCCAAGAGACTACCTGTTCTGGGCACATGGCTGAGCAGAGTTGTACTGGGTGTCCTCACATCCCTTCCACTGACCCACTGGACAACAGCCAGAAACCAAAGGAGATTCCTTTCCTAGTGCATTGTCCCTCCAGTGCCCTCTACTGAGAAAGCTTAATGCATTAACTTCAAGCTCATTTTCAAGGAGAAAAGTTTAATGAAATTCTAAGAGGCAGTAAATTGATCAATAGTACAAAAGATAACAAACACTGTTTAAATTAATAGGCCATCATTTGATGTTGAAATTGTTAAAACTATTCCTGGTTCTTAGTGTATTCATTATTGAAAACCTCTAACTTTGAGATAGATCTTAGACAGTAGAAGATTAATTTGTATATTGTCTTTTAAATTAAACCTCCAGCACACCCTAAGAAGAAATTACTCTAGATTATCAAATATGTACTTCCATTACACACCCTAGGAAATAACTGTTTCTTTTATTACAGATTAGCCTGCATTTTTCTCTTAGATCAATCTTTTGTAAGGGTCCATACATATCTTTCTAAAGTTCAAGATATCTTTACCATTATGCATTAAAAACGTATTTCTTTATTATCACTATCCTTTTAAGAACAGATATATTTACATGGGGAGCTCTGGTAGCGTAGTGGGTAAGGCACTTGACTGCTAACCAGCAGGCTGGTGGTTCAAACCCACCCGCCACTCCCCAGAAGGAAGGTTGGGCAATCCTACTTCCGTAGTGATACTGCCTCGGAAACCCAAGGAGGGGTCGCTATGAGTCAGGGCTGACTCGACG
>NW_006921880.1:3952478-3962974 GCF_000298275.1 Orycteropus afer afer
GTGGAGAGACCCATTGTTGCATCTAGATGGCAGCTCGCTAGCTTTTAGGATCCCAGTCGCTACTCGCCAAAGTAGGAGGTGGAACAATATTTTGTATAGTATGTTATGCCAATTTAGCTTGATGTCCTCTGCGACTATGGTAAGGCTGTAGTTTTTGATCTTCATCACTAAGTGTTTCAGGTCTTCTTCACTTACAGTAAGTAAGGTTGTGTCATCTGCGTATCACAAATTGTTAATGAGCTTTCCTGCAATCCTGATGCTGTGTTCTTCTTCATATAGTCCAACTTCTCAGAATATTTACTCAGCATGTAGATTGAATAAGTATGGTGAGAGGATACAACCCTGATGCATACCTTTCTTGATTTTAAATCATGCAGTATCCCTTTGTTCTGTTGGATTGACTGCCTCTTTGTCTATGTACAGGTTCTACATGAGCACAATGAAGTGTTCTGGAATTCCCATTCTTTGCAATGTTATCTACAATTTGTTATGACCCATACAGTCAAATGCCTTTGCACAGTCAGTAAAACACAAGTAAACATTCTTCTGGTACTTTTTCTTTCAGGCTAGATACATCTGACATCAGCAGTCATATCCCTCATTCCAGGTCCTCTTCTGAATCTGGTTGGATTTTCAGGCAGTTCCCTGCAACCATTTGTGAATTATCTTCAACACACTGTATTTGTGTGTGATATAATGTTATTGTTCAATAATTTCATTCTGCTCATTGTGTCAAATCTATTCTTCATATGTCTCTAAATTCAGGTGGTATATACTCAAGGTCATGTTTTGGCTGTCAGGAACTTGTTTAATTTTCTTGAGCTTCAACTTAAATTTACATATGGGCAGTTGGTGGTGTGTTCTCCAGTCGACCTCTGGCCTTATTCTGATCAATGCTATTTTAGCTTCTCCTTCATCTCTTTCCACACAGGAATCAAATCAACTACATCTGTGGAAAGAGATAAGGTAAGATCCTTGACTGTTGTGCAGTTTTTAGATTTTTCAATGAAAGATACTTTCTTCCTTGGTTATAGAAAGACTATTTTGCAGTAAGCTTTCCTGTGTATAGCCTGTCCTCGGAAAAACAATTTACATATACACATTTTCTAATGATGGAGGACCAGCGTGTTGTTGCTGCTCTTAGGTGCCGTTGAGTCAGCTCTGACTCACAGCAACCCTATGCACAACAGAACAAAACACTGCCTGGTCCTGTGCCAACTTCACATTGTTGCAGCCCATCATTGCAGCCACTGTCAATCCATCTCATTGAGGGCCTTCCCCTTCTTTCCTGACCCTCCGCTTTACCGAGCATGAGATCCTTCTTCAGAAATGGTCCCTTCTGACAACATGACCGAAGTAGGTAAGACGAAGTTCGGCCATTCTTGCTTTCAAGGAGAATTCCGGCTGCACTTCTTCCAGGACAGATTTGTTTGTTTTTTCAAGAGTCCATGGTACTTTCAGTATTCTTCACCAACACCACAACTCAAAAGCATCAACTCTTTGGTCTTCCTTGTTCATTATCCAGCTCTCACATGCTTGTGAGGCAATTGAAAATACAGCCTGGGTTAGGTGGACCTTAGTCTTCATAGAGACATCCTTGCTCTTAAACACTTTAAAGAAGTCTTTTGCAGCAGATTTGTCCAGTGCAATATGTCGTCTGATGTCTTGACTGCTGCTGCCATTGGTGTTGATTGTGGAACTAAGTAATATGAAATCTTTGACAACTTCAATCTTTTCTCCATTTATCGTGATGCTGCTTATTGGTCCAATTGTGAGGATTTTCGTTTTCTTTATGTTGAGATGTAATCCATACTGCAGACTGTATTTTTCAGTCTTCATCAGTAAGTGCTTCAGGTCATCCTCACTCTCAGCAAGCAAAGTTGTGTCATCTGCGTATCGCAGGTTGTTGATGAGTCTTCTTCCAATCCTGATGCCATGTTCTTCATACAGTCCAGCTTCTTGGATTGTTTGCTTGGCATACAGACTGCGTAAGTATGGTGAAAGAATACAATCCTGATATACTCCCTTCCTGATTTTAAACTATGCAGCAAGTAGATCCCCTTGTTCTGTTGGAATGATAGCCTCCAGGTCTATGTACAGGTTACTCATGAGCACAATTAAGTGTTCTGGAACTCCCATTCTTTTCAATGTTACCCATAATTTGTTATGATCCACACAATCAAATGCTTTTGCACAGTATACACTTTAGTTACAAACAATATAAAATTATTAGTGAAACAATTATTACTGAAATAATTTTCTAAAATATTGTATTATTTAGTGCTTTCACTATTTTACATAGGTTCTTTAACATTTTTATTGTAAAATTCTGTACTTTGTAGCTGATTCAAAGAAAATATTTACATTTTATTTACAGTTGTCCTTCTCCCAGTTTATGTCTAGTATCTCTGTTGATATTGCTAATATTTTTATATAAGCCAAGTATTCTTAATTGAGTTTTTTTTTTTTAATTAGCTCCTGACAGTCAATAGTAGGTATAATTTTATTTAAACATATCTTGTATTTGTCTTGGGAATAAACACACTTTAAAAATTACTATTACATAGCTCCCTAATGACCAAAAAAAAAACACAATTCATATCATTTTTCTGTGTTTCAGAAACCTTTTTCCAAAAAGGACAAAGGAACTCAAATCAGTTGCCCATAGTGCTCCTGGTTGGAAATTATTTGGTAAAGTCCCTCCCAGAGAGAATCTTCAGAAAACTTCCAAAATCATTCAGCAGGTAAGTACTAGTACAGCCATAGAGTTTGGCTTATCTTTTCAAGCATTCTTGATAATTCACCAGATCCTAGGAGTAGTCTTATTTTTCTAGATGCAAACTTTTGGGATTGTAGATACTTGTAGTAATCTCCTTGATTTTTTTTTTCTTTTTTTTTTTGAAATAGGCCACCTATTTTGAATTATCTTTTATGGTTCTGAAAATTCTTTAAAGTAATAAAAAACTTTGCTTTTCTTTCCATTATTTCTTAGATAGCTTTTTTTGTCTTTCACTTAGCTAATTACTCTTACCACATACTTTGACTCCTAACTGAATATGGCAGCATTTGCTTATAGCACAGATTTTTATGAGGTTGGAAGTTATGAACTGATTGAACAGTAAGTAGCAAACATTAAGTAAATTATGAGGTTGAACTTTTCCCTTTTTCACTTCTGAAATGTTCTGCCTAAACCAAGGACTTGGTAAGTGAGAGGACTAGATACACACAATCCATTTCTACTAATTTAGGGTCTGATTCTTGTGATAGTTTCATTAATGTCTATATTAGTTATTAATGTCTATATTAGTTCCCAGATGGGGCAATCTACTTCCGTAGTGATACTGCCTTGGAAACCCAAGGAGGGGTCGCTATGAGTTGGGTCCAACTTGACGGCACATAACAACAACAACATATTAGTTCCCAAGCATTTCAGACCTTATTTGATGTAACGAACTTGTGCTCATCAGTAGGAAGAGATCATTTCCAAATATATAAACTCAAACCAAACTCACTGTTGTCAAGTTAATTCTGAGTCACAGTGACCCTGTAGGTCAGAGGATAACTGTCCATAGCAGTTCCATAGGGTTTCTTTATGGAAGTAGACTAACACATCTTTTGCCTGCAGAGCAGCTGGTAGGTTCGAAGTACTGACCTTTTGGTTAGCAGCCAAATGCTAAACCACTGTGCCACCAGGGCTCCTTAACACACAGGGCCACCATAAAACCAAACCAAATGTACTGCCATTGAGTTGGATCCGACTCATAGTGACCTGTCCTTGGGTTTCAGAGGCAGTATCACTATAGAAGTAGATTGCCCAACCTTCCTTCCGAGGAGTGGCTGGTGGGTTTGAACCACCAGCCTTCTGGTTAGCAGTCAAATGCCTTAGGCACTATGCCACCAGAATGCCCATAAATCTTTATGGAAGTAAATTGCCTCATCTTCCTTCCAGAGCGACTGGTAGGTTTGAACCACCAACCTTTTGATTAGTAGTCAGATGCCTTAGGCATGGCACCACCAGAGGACCACAACAGATATTTAAAAAATTTGAAGCAAATACAATGATGCGCCACATGTCTCAGGCACCTTGCAGACTATCAACTTGAAGTAGTACGTACACAGTTTCCACATTAGGGAGCGAACTATTCTTTTCTCTGACATCATATCTTCACGAATATGGATTTTCTGAGGTTGTTGTGACAAAAATCAGGTACCATACAAAAATCAGTGTGAAACAGGAAATGAAGATAGTGGTCCAATTTGATTTCAATGTTTAAAAATTGTGCAGTGCCCGGTAGGTATACATGCCCCATTAGTGTAACATTGTACGTATTTTAAGACTAAAATAAACCTGTTTCTTTCCATTCACATGTATTATATTTTCAAATGGTTACTGAGTGTAGGGACATACATTCTTTTATTAGACTGTTTGGGTATAAATGGAATCATTAGATATTTATTTTGGTCTAGGTGGAGCCATGAAAGAAATTTACTGAGGCACTAAGGGTACTATTAACCTAGAAAGTTGGGGAGCCTCCTAAATTTTAGTTCCTCTTTTTCAGTAGAGTGTGAAAGTAACATCTCTAGGCTAGAGCTTTTCCAGAAGACCAAGTTTGCCCTCTAGAGGCAAAATGGAGTTCTTGCTAGTGAATGTTTCCACTACAGGTATTCCTGACGTTGTTGTAGTAACCAGTTGCTTTTCAGTTGATTCTGACTCATGGCCACCCTATGTATGTCAAAGGAGGGCTATGCTTCATAAGGTTTTCCGTAGGGTTTTGGAAGTAGATTGCTAAGCCTTTCTTCTGAGGCACCTTTGGGTGGATTTGAACCGCCAGCCTTTTGGTTAGCAGTCGAGCACATTAATCATTTGTACCATCCAGGGACTCTGACTTATGGTAGTTTACCTTAAATATGTATATGCATAAGTTTTATATTTTTATGCAACCTAACATTCTGTGATATTTTCTTACCATCAGTGTCTTATATTATTAATTGGATAATTACCTATTTTCTGGTATGATATATTTCCTTAATCTGCTACATCTGTTTTAGAAAGCCAAGGGCTTGCATTCATTTGTTCTCTCTTTTTTTATATTATAGGTAGTCCCTGAGTTATGAATGTCCAACTTTTAATCTGTAACCAATCCTCTTGAAGCCTATTATATTAAGCGTTCAAAGTACATACAATACTTCATAGTAACAAATGGTGCCACTTTGCTACAAGCATCAAAACATTATTATTATTATTACTGTATTATTATGTTAAAGATGTTAGTGTATCAAAGTGTTTCTTTCAATATTTTTATGAGTAGAAAGGTACACTGTATGCTATATGGTAAGATAAACATTTGACTGACTGATGTTAGATAAGAACCGTACCTAACTCTTCGGACTTATATACAAATTTAACTTAAACACAGATTTAGGAATGGAGGTCATTTGTAATCTGGGAACTGCCTGTATGTGAAAATTTGATGAGTAGTCAGGGAAAGAACAACTCTTATTCACATACAGAAGGAAGGCGTGGAATTGGAATGGAGTTGCATTCTCCACAGCCCCCTCTGGCCTTTACAGTGGATGATTTCCCCCAGCCCCAGCTTTGAGTTTCTCAGCTTTCCAGCTGCATGTAGATGTTAGTGTGTGTTTTGGTGGCTTCCTTGAGGTTCTGTTTGTCTTCCTGCAGGTATGGTGGTTAGTCAAATCATTGTTCCCTGACCCTTTTTCTGCCCTCAGTTGTATCTCATCATGGGAGGGAACTTTTCCTGCCTTTCTCTCTGCTCTCTCCTCCCTGCTTCTTTGTGCCCTCTGTTTCCCCTTTGTCTGCCTTTGCTGTCCTCTGCCCTGCAGTTGCCGTTTTCAAAGGGGGCATAACCTTTTCGTATAATAGTAATAAATCAGTAACTTCAGACTTCTGTCCCAACTTTAAGACATTTTTCATAGCCCTGATTTTCAAATTCTGTGAATAAATAAATTGAAAAGTATGTTTGAGTTCCTTTACCAGCATACTTCTCACAAATGGATGTTATATGTTTGGAATCAGAAATTAAAAATGAAGGTATTACCAGGAAAGCAAAGAAGAATGTTAGGACATTTGTGGCATGTTTTAGGAACAGAGTCTTAAGCTATTGTGGTTGTAGAAAATGAACGTGCCTAGTACTCAGATGTAAAACTGCCCAGAAAAGTAACACAATGCTAAAAGTACTAAGGTAAAAAGGGATTCCTTTGTACTTTCTAAAGATGCCTCACTTGCTTTTTGAGTGATGAAACAGGAAGATTTCCTAGGAGATAAGAATAATGGTAATATTTTATTGGATAATAATTTTTTAAAAGCTTGAGTGTAATTATATTATTGGGCCAGAATTCTTTTTTTTTTAAATGGACATTTCTAAGATTATAAGTAAGTGGGAAAGTAAGGTTTGATTTATAAACTTTGCACAATTACTTATTATAATCTGTAAATTATAATATATCATATTTTAACACATGATATTCTCCTTATAGAAAATAAAATATTATAGGAAGATACAGCTCATTTCATTTTCTCTTCACATTTTTAGGCCTGTCAGAGTTTACTTGTAGAGATTTCAGCCTGTGGACAACACGTATATTATTTTGTACACATTTTTACTTATGTAGTGTTATGATATTTTTTGCAACTTATTTGAAGAATAGAGTGTTCGTGTGTGTATATGTTTATGTATGTGTACATATATACTTAACTTTACATGTTTTACACCAATAGCTTTTTACATATAAATAAAATTTATAAGTGAAAGATACCTGTAGGTTAAATATTTTTTAAAAATTGTTTTGCTAAGTAAATTTTATGAAAGATCTACTCACTGTTGGTGCTTCTGTGTTAACAGTAAAGACACATAGAATCATTTTAGGATACTAGCAAAGCCAAACTAACCCGAGTTTGGCATTTAACCTAATGATCAATCCCAAAATCACAAGAATATTCGTAGTATTATTTTATGAGGATTATTACATGTGTTCTCTTGCAGGTGTGAAATTTCTGCTTGTGGCCTTTTGAACCAGTTGGTGAGCCATGTTAAAAATTGCATCTATTATAAAAAGTACTTCAGTTATATTGTAGTTCAATTGACTTAGGTTTTTGGCTTTTCTAAAATAATAGACTAAAGTTGAAGTGCAGCTGAATAGTTTGTCTTACCTCCATATTAACTGAGGATTATTTCAGATGAGCCACGCTATATATAATTGTAACATGATTGTGTATTAGATCGAATGTATTCTATTTATCTCAACCTGACAGTAGAAAGTGGTGTTTTTTTTCTGCTAGGCACTATTTTTTTAGGTGACGATTCATGGCTTTCATCAACAATCAGGTCATTTTCTAAGTGAAGTTTTAGTTGTATAATTGAATCTCTTTCAGATAACTTTGGACAGATAAAATTTTTTTTAAAGGCACTGATTTCTTAATCTGAGCACTTCAAATTTATCTAAAAGTACAGTAGGTCACCCTCCTTAACACTTTGCCTTTGAAATTTTTACTTTAAGAATGAACAATAATATTATGGAAGGGTCCATAATATATGTGTTTTGTTAATGGTAATGAAATCTGTAACATTGTGAAAGGGTTTTCTGTTTACCAACTTCATTGGTGTGTATAACATTAGAATATTTGGAAGCAGTTTATTTGTTTTAATTATGCTTACATACATATATCCTTGGTGTAAAATTTGGCTGAGTACTGCAGTAATAAACTGGTTCCTTCATTACTGTGAAATTGTGGATGGGCTAAAATGTGTTGAAAATTTATTTTTGAAATTATTTACCCTTGAAATTATTTTGCCCTTGAATTAAAAAAAAAATCTTACTTAGTCTGTCTGTTGTCACCTTCAAGAGGTAGTAGTGAATAACTACCTTTCCAGGTGCATGTGTATCCTTTATTTATTGTTAATGATAAATTATTTTGTATGTGTGAATAAATGGATTTCATAAAACTTCATTTGAATGGTCTGAAGTTTGGGGGAGGAATTTATAGAAGACCTGAGCTTGTGGGAGAGGGGAGAAGTATGAGTTCCAAGAGAGAAGGTTAAATTAGTTAAAGAAAACTTAAAGATAAAAACAATAAGTCCTCACACATGGGGCATATAATTTGGGGCGAATTTTCCCCCCTGTTACCAGAGACAGATAGGAAGGGTTGCATTTTGAAAAATATTCAGAATGCCTGTTACTTGACTCCATGAATACAGTTTGAGTGCCACAGTTACATTGAAAGTTTTATTCCTTCTCTCTCAGACTTGTATATTATGTTAGGTTTTAAGTTAGACTAAACAAATGAAATTGTGCTAATAATTTTGCCAAAATAAAGTTTACAGAGGCAGTTTACTAAAGTTACCCTTCTATATTCCAGAGGGTGATGAAATGCTTTTCCCCAAAAATTTCAGTTAAGCTTGGATTCTAAGATGCATTTTACCTCTACTAACTCAAAGAATTTTGGAATATAATTAAGAATTAGTAAAGGCATCAGAATTGTCTAAACTCTCTGCACCCCAAACCTGGTTCTCTGGGTCTTGGATCAGTTTGTATAAGAGATCACCTTTTACACGGTCTTGAAGTGGTTAGAGATGGTAAAATTCTGTTTCTGAAATGTTATTTGGTGCTCTGGTGGCACGGTACCTAAGGCATTTAACTGCTATCCAGATGGTTGGTGGTTCAAATCCACCAGCCACTCCATGGAAGGAGGACGAGGCAATCTACTTCCATAAAGATTCACTGCTTCAGAAACCCAGTGGGGATCCCTATGAGTAGAAATCAACTTGATGGCAGTGGGTTTGGATTTTTATAAAGTGGTCCCTATGAAACCCAACACATGTAAGAGTTTATTTACTGATGTGGGTTTAACATTAGTCGTTTTAAGGGGAGTGTTCCTAGCGTCCATGAGTGATTTATCGCCGAGCCTCAAAGTGGAGACAGTCAATGCATGGATCAGGATATCAGTGTAGATAACGGTGATTTTGACTTTCTCCTTGTCCTATCTCCTATTCTCTCTTATCTTCAAAAACTTTTATCCCCAGTCCCCATATTTTGCTTCTTTCAGAAGTTACTCAAAGACTCCTGCCACTCTCCCTGTGAAGCCACAATTCCATCTTTTTCATTATTATTATTATTTTTTAATTGTGCTTTGGGTGAAAGTTTATAGAGGAAATTCAACAGTTTATACACATTTTGTTTCATGACATTGATTGCAATCTTTATAATGCAACAGCTCTCTTCTCACCTCTTCCCTATGGTTACCTTTTCCCTGTGTGCTTCTTTCCTGGGCATTCCTGCCCTGAGTAATTTCGCTGTGCAAACACTGCCTTTCTGATCTCCTGTGGTTGATTGTTCTAAGGAGTGTACCTGCCTGGTATAAATGTTCACCTTATACTTCTGTCTTTTGTTTGGCTGGAAGCCGTAGAAGTGAGTTCAACTCCAAGCCTGAAGCGTCACTGGGGGCCATAGGATCAGCCAAATTTCATCTTTCCTTATATTTCCCTTGTAATCCACCTTCATTCTGAATGATTTCTTTCAAAATGTGGCAGAGTACCTTTATGCCACAAGCTTATTGTGTGACCTGGTTTTAGCAAACTCTGATAAGCCTTTTCTCTAGTACAGTTTGGAGGACAGAATTCTTGAATTGATCCTAGATTCTTCTCTAGGATTGACTTTTATTTCAGTGAATGCATAATTTAACAAATATTGACCTAATACAGTAGACCTAGTATTAAGTTCTTGGCTTATAAATGAAAATGATTCCTAGTCTTTGAGTTATTCTAGTATAACTGGGAGAGCTCTGGTGGCATAGTGTCTAAGGCATTTGACTGCTAACCAGAGGACTGGCGGTTCAAACCCACGAACCACCCCTCAGTAGGAAGACTGGGCAGTCTACTTCCATAGAGATAACTGCCTCGGAAACCCAAAGAGCGGTCACTATGAGTCGCAATTGACTCGACGGCAGTGAGTGAGTGAAGAGAGTGTTACTAGGGTGGAGGTGGTAGTGATGTTCAGATATAACTATAATATAATATGCTAAGTGCTGTAGTCGAGTGAACAGGGAACGATAATACAGATGATGATTAATTTTATTCAGAGATAACATGTGACTCATTTTTATTACTAGTAGTGCACCAGGTAGACAAAATGGGGAAAGCAATTCCAGATAGAGGAAACTGAAAGAACAAACTGGAATGAACTAGACACGGTTGAGGAATAGTTAATAGCCAGTATGTCAGGGATGCAGGGTAGGTGGTAGAGGGTGGGTAGGTGGTAGAGAGTTGAGAGAGTTTGATCCAGAATACTTTTGAATAAGGTAATGAGACATCAGATTTGTGTATTAGGAGAAGATAATTCTGGAAGCATTATAAAAGCTGAAGTAGAAGACGATAAGTCAGTGGACAAGGACATTAATTAAGATTTATTGTAGTATGTGATTCTGGTTCCCAAACACAACAGACTATTAGAATTACCTAGGGAATATATATATATATAAT
>NW_006921880.1:3963074-3963589 GCF_000298275.1 Orycteropus afer afer
ACACACACACATACACAGATCCTTTAGCCCCATACATATGCATTCTTAATGTAAAGTTTGTATTTTTCAATTCATGAGTTTCTAGTTGGTTCTTTTTCAAATCTGCTATATCACTTTTTACAGTTTACAGCTCCCTGCTGAAATTTCAAGCTTGGCCTTTGTCTCCTTTCATAGTAAGTATAGTTATTTCATAGCCTGTGTCTGATAATCCAATGTCTGGAAATCTTATAGGTCTGTTTATATTACATATCATTTCTGCTAATTTTTGCTTATTGTATCTTGCCTCTGTGTTGAGTGCTTGACATAGTATTTGAAATACATGTAGAAAACAACTTGAGAGTTAAGATGATACCATCCTTCAGAAATTTTAATTTATGTTTTCAGGTGCCTGGTGACATTAGCTATCTAGTTTTTTGGTTCATTCAGATGATGCAAAACAGACGCAGCCTGTCTTGGCAATTTTTCTTTCTATTGTTGTTGTTGTTGTTGTTGTTGTTATGTGCCGTTGAGTCAGC
>NW_006921880.1:3963689-3972792 GCF_000298275.1 Orycteropus afer afer
GATTGCCCAACCTTCCTTCCGAGGAGTGGCTGGTGGGTTTGAACCGCCAGCCTTCTGGTTAGCAGTCAAGTGCTTTTAGCCACTAAATTGATTTTTAAACCAACCTTGCATTCCTGCGATTAACTGCATTTAGCACAGTTTTATCCATTTCATAGATGGCCACATTCGATTTGCTAATATTTTAAGGATTTTTACTTTAATATTCATTGGGGATATTGGTCTGGTCTGTAGTTTTCTTTTAATATCTTTGCATCATTTTGGTATGAGATAATGCCAGTATCATTGAATGAATTAGAAGTTGTTTCTTCCTTCCCCCTTTTCTGAAAGAATTCTGTAGAATTGATGTTATTTCTCTCTTAAACATTTCATAGAATTCACCAGTGAAATCATCTAAGTCAGAGTTTTTCAACCTTAGCACTGTTGGCGTTTTGATCCAGATAACTCTTTGTTGTGGGAAGCTGTTCTGTGCATCTTAGGATGTGTAGCAGCATCCATAGGAGCTCTGGTGGTGTAGTGCCTAAGGCATTTGACTGCTGACCAGAAGGCTGGCAGTTCAAACCCACCAGCCACTCCTCGGAAGGAAAACTGGGCAATCTACTGCCATATGGATAACGCCTCGGAAACCCAAGGAGGGGTTGCTATGAGTCGAAATTGACTCGATGGCAGTGAGTTTGGTTTTTGGTTTGATTAACAGTATCCCTAACCTCTACACAGTAGATGCCATTAGCACACGCACACACACACACACAATTACAGCAACTAAAAGATCCCTAGAAATTTTTTACCCTGGTTGAGGAACCACTGATCTAAGCCACACCTGGTGAAAGGTCCTTAGCTACAAGGTTAAAGAATTCAGTTTTATCCAAAATACTTCTCAAGAAGGTACTGAGACATCAAATTCATGTAATAGAAAGATAATTCTGGAGATAGAAATTGAATTATAAGAGAGTAAGTCTGACAATAAGGACATTAATTAAATTTATTGTAGCTGTCTGTGATTGTGGTTCCTATACTTTTTTTTTTTTACTTGTTCTGGAGCAAATTTTAATTGTAAGTTTAATTACTTTAATTGATGCAAGGCTTCTCAAATTTTCTATTTCTTAAGTCAGTTTTGGTAACTTGTGTCTTCCAAGAAATCTTTTCATTTTATCCATGTTGTTAAATTTATTGGAATAAAATTGTTACAACATTCTCTTGCTGGATATATAGTGATGATCTCTCTTACATTTATGATGTTGATAATTTATGTCTTTTTTTTTAACGGTTTTACTGAAAGTATCAATGTTGTTGATTTTTTTTTAAAGAAATGCCTTTTGTTTCACTGATTTTTATCTCTTCAAGTTAATCTATTTTGCCTTTTAGTTTTTTGTGTCATATCTACAATTCCATTGTCAAAAATTAGGTCTTGAAGCATTACTCCTATGTTTTGTTCTAAGAGTTTTATAGTTTTATGTTTTACATTTAGGTCTTTGATCCATTTTGAGTTAATTTTCATTTATGGTGTGAAGTATGGGTCCAGGTTATTCTTTTTCATGTGGAGATCCAGTTGTCCCAGCACCATTTGTTGAAGAGACTATTCTTTCCCAATGGATAGACTTCACACGCTTTTCAAAAATCAGTTAGTATTGGTTTATTTCTCGATTTGTACCCTGCTGTTTTACTGAATTTATTTATTGGCTCTAGTAGCTTTCTTGTGGATTCTTTGGGTCTTCTATGTGTAGGATATATCATCTGCATATAGGGATAGTTAGACTTCTTCTTTCCCAATATGGATACTTTTTATTTCTTTTTCTTGCCCAGTTGCTGTGGTAGGACTTCCAGTAACAATATTCCAGTGGGGAAAGCTTAGCCATCCTTGTCTTGTTCCTTATTAAGGACAAAACTCTTAGTCTTCTCCAGTGAGTGTGTTAGCTGTAGGTTTCTCATAAATTCCTTTTATCATATTGAGGAATTTCCCTTCTATTCCAAGTTGAGTTTGTGTTTTATTTTTTAAATCAAGGAGGGGTGTTGAATTTTGTCAACTGCCTTTTCTGCATTGATTGAGATATCATACAGTTTTTTCCTTTGTTCTATTAATGTGGCATGTTACATTGATCGATTATCTAATGTTAAACTACCTTTCCATTCCTGGAATAAATGTCATTTGGTTATGGTGTATAATCCTTTTAATATGGTGTTGGATTTGGTTTGTTAGTATTTCATAAAGGATTTTTGCCTCTGTATTCATAAGGAATATTGATTGTAGTTTTCTTGCGGTGTTTTTGTCTGGCTTTGGTATCAAGGGTAATTCTGGCCTCATAGAATGAGTTAGGAAGTGTTTCTTCCACTTTTCTTTTTGGAAGAGTTTAAGAAGAATTGGTGTTAATTCTTTTAAGTGTTCTGTAGTATTCCTAGTGAAGCCATCTCATCCAGAGCTTTTTGTTGTTGTTAGGAGATTTTTGATTACTGATTCAATCTTTTCACTTATTACAAGTCTGTTGAAATTTTCTGTGTCGTCTTGAGTCAATTTAGGTAGATTATGTGTTTCTGGGAAATTATCCATTTTATCTAAATTATCTAATTTTTTGATGTACATCTGTTCAGAGTATTCGGTTATAATTCTCTTTATTTCTGCTGGTTATACCGTCCCCACTTTATTTCTGATTTTATTTGTATTCTCTCTTTTCCTTTGTCAGACTAGCTAAAAGTTTGTTGATGTTATTGATTTTTATTTTTTTAAGCCAACTTCTGCTTTTGTTGGGAGCTCTGGTGGTGTAGTGCCTAAAGCATTTGACTGCGACCCAGAAGGCTGGCAGTTCAAATCCACCAGCCACTCCTTGGAAGGAAGGTTGGGTGATCTACTTCTGTAGTGATACAGCCTCAGAAACCCAAGGAGGGGACACTCTGAGTTGAAATCGACTCAATGGCAGTGAGTTTGAGTTTTGGTTTGGTCTGGTTTTGTTCTTCTATTGTTTTTATCTTCTCTGTTTCATTTATTTCTGCTTTAATCTTTGTTATTTCTTATAGCTTTGTGCTTAATTTTCTCTCCTTTTTCTGGTTTGTTGAGTTGTAAAATTAGGTTATTGACTTGAGATCTTTTTCAAGTAGGCATTTACTGCTATAAATTTCCCTCTGAGCACTGCCTTCACTATATCCCGTAAGTCTTGGTATGTTGTGCTTTCATTTTCCTTTGACTCTTAAGTATTTTCTGATTTCTCTCTTGATTCTTTCTTTGACCCTTTGGTTATTTATTAGTATGCTGTTTAGTTTCCCTTTTATTTTTTTTTAATCTCTAGTTTCATTGAAATGTGATGGAAGAAGTTACTTAGTATGATTTTAATATTTTAAAATTTATTGAAATTTGTTCTGTGACCTAGCAGATGGTCTGTTCTGGAAAATGATCCATGTGCACTGGTGAGTGTGTATTGTTTTGTTGCTGAGTTTTCTATACAGGCTGTTAGATGTATTTGATTTATAGTGTTTTCAAGTCCTCTATTTCCTAACTAATCTTCTTTGTAGATGTCCTGTCCATTATTGAAACTGATGTATTGAAGTCTCTGTTATTGTATTGTCTATTACTCCCTTTAGTTCTGTCAGTGTTTGCTTCATCATATATTTTGGGACTCTAATGTCAGGTACTTACATATTTATAATTATTGTATCTTCTGGATGAATTGACCCTTTTATTTTTTTCCTTATAACAGATTATGACTAAAAGTTTATTTTGTCTGATAGCAATTTAGCCACCACAGCTTTATTTCGTTTTTATTTGCATGAGATTGGTTTTTCCCTCCTTTTACTTTCAATCTGTTTGTATCTTTGGGCCTAAGATATGTGTCTGTAGACAGCATATAGATGAATCTTTTTTTATTTTTAAATCCATTCTGCCATTCTTTGCCTTTTGATTGGAGTGTTTTATTCATTTGTATTTAATATAATTGGTAAGAAAAGTGTGGTAGTTATATTTGTGTGTCAACTTGGCTAGGCTTGGTTGAGTGGCTGGGCAGCTGGATGTATTCCCCATGATGAGACTTGGTAATCAACTCCATGGTGGAATCTACAGTGAACAGCTGAGTAGCTGCCTTAGAGAATGTGGTCTGCTTCCTGTATATAAAGAGAAGCCTTGAAGATAGTCACTAGCTTATGACATGCTTGGACCCTGCATGTAGCCATGTCACTGTTCAGCAACTTGCCATGCTCTGCCAACCTTGGGACTTAAAATGGAATTAAATTAATGGCCTGCTGTATGATTTGGTAACATTGGAACTGTGTCTTTTTACTGGTCTACCTTGGGTTTGTCTGCCTCAGCAGCTAGCAACTGTCTAAGTGAAAAAAATGCCTCTAGCTCCAGTGGGCCAGGAGCAGGAGGCAGAGCTGGACCCCAAGGTTAAGGGGTTTTCACCTCGCCCCTAGGGCCTGGCACTTTGAACTTGGACTTAAAGCCTCCAAACTGTGAGAGAATAAACTCCTGTTTGTTAAGGCCATCTCATTTGTGGTTATGTTTCTGTCAGAGTGGTACTAGGTAACCAGAACAAAAAGCCTTCTTCCATTTTGGTATTTGTTTTTTGTGTGTCATACCTTTATTTCTGTCAATTTTTGATTTATGTTCTTTGAATCTTTTTTATTAGTTGTATATACATTTAAAGAGCCCAGGAACTCTGGTGGTGTAGTGCCTAAGGCATCTGACTGCTAACCAGAAGGCTGGCAGTTCAAACCCACCAGCCACTCCCTGGAAGGAAGGTTATGCAATCTACTTCTGTAGTGATAGCACCTCGGCAACCCAAGGAGGGATCGCTGTGAGTCAGACCTGACTCGACAGCAGTGGGTTTGGTTTGGTTTGGTGGCACAGTGGGAGCTCTGGTGATGTAGCATTTAAGGCATTTGACTGCTAACCAGAAGGCTGGCAGTTCAATCCCACCAGCCACTCCTCAGAAGGAAGATTGGGCAATCAACTTCCATAGTGATACCGCCTTGGAAACCCAAGGAGGGGTTGCTATGGGTCGGATCCAACTGGAAGGCAGTGAGTTTCGTTTTTTTGTTTGTTTGGTGGCACAGTGGTCAGGCGCTTGGCTGCTAACCAAAAAGTCAGTGGTTGGAACCCACCAGCCATTCAGTAGGAGAAAGATGTTACAGTCTGCTTCTGTAAATACCAAAAAAACCAAACCAAACTCACTGCCGTCAAGTCAGATCCGACTTATAGCAACCCCTCCTTGGGTTTCTGAGGTGTTATCACTACAGAAGTAGATTGCCCAACCTTCCTTCTGAGGAGTGGCTGGTGGGTTTGAACCCCCAGCCTTCTGGTTAGCAGTCAAGTGCCTTAGGTACTATGCCACCAATACAGCCTTGGAAACCATGAGGCAGTTCTACTCTGTCCTATGGGGTTACTGTGAGTGGCGATCGACTCCATGGCAATGGGTTTGTTTTTTTGGGGGGCGGGGGAGCAAGGGGATTCACATGTAGGATTTTTTAATACTTCAGGGTGAATTGACACCTTTATCCTTAATGAAATGTCCCTTTTGTCTTGGTAATACTTCTTATTCTGGAGTTTTTGTCTGATTTTAATTTAATCACTACAGCTTACTTTTTACTTAGTGTTGGCATAATACTTCTTTTTTCCATTCTTTTACTTTTTAGCCATCTTTATGTTTAAAATGGATTTCTTTATAAACTTGGGTCTTGCTTTTCTAAATAATCTAATAACCTCTATTATAAATGGAGTGGCATTTAATGCTACTATCAGTATGATTAGGCTTATTTATTATCTTGATATTTCTTTTCAAAATGTTCCATCTGCTCATTTTCTTTTTTCTTACCTTTTTTTTCTGAGAGGTTAAAGGAGGTTTTTTTTTTTTTTTTCATTTTGTTTAAATTTTTATTATGATTTGGGTGAAAATTTACAAAGCAAATTCATTTTCCATACAACAGCTCACATACGCTTTGTCTCTTGTCATTGACTGAAATTTCCCACAATGCAACAGTTCCCCTCTCACTTCCTCCCCATAGTTACCTTTTCCCTGTGTGCCTCCCTCCCATGCAGTCCTGCTCCCTGAGCTGTCTCCCTGTGCATGCACAGCGCTTCTGTTCTCACATGATTGATTTCTCCAAGGAGTGTATATAACTAATATAAATGTTCAGCTCATATGCCTGTCTTTTGTTTGGCTAGAAGGCACAGGAGTGGGTTCACTTCCAGACCTGAAGGGCAGCTAGGGGCCATAGTCTCAGGAGTTTCACCAGGCTCAATCAGGCCAGCAAACCTGGTCTCCCTATTTTTCCCCCCATGGT
Source organism: Orycteropus afer afer (assembly GCF_000298275.1). NCBI lineage: Eukaryota > Metazoa > Chordata > Mammalia > Tubulidentata > Orycteropodidae > Orycteropus > Orycteropus afer. The sequence goes on from NW_006921880.1 coordinate 3,969,951, forward strand.
TTTGAGTTTTGTTCCACATTGTTCTGCCACTCTATCCAGGATCTCCTACATAGATCCACTCTTGAATGGTTGACAGTGGCAGCTGGGCACCATCTAGTTCTTCTGATCTTACATTCATATAGGCTGAGGGTCACATGGTATACCAGTCCCTTGGACTAATTGTTCCCATGAAATCTTTGGTTTTCTTCCTTCTTCTTTGTTCTGGACTTGGATGGAGAGAAGATCCATCATTGCATCTAGATGGCCGCTTGCAAACTTTTAAGATCGTAGTAGCTACTCGCCAAAGTAGGATGTGGAATAATGTTTTTGGGTAGTATGTATGCCAGTTGAGCTTGATGTCCTCTGCGGCCATGGTCCCAAGCCCACAGGTCCAACTACTAACTCCCTCTGGGTAGCTGGTTGTGGCCAAGAAGTGACTACAGCTTTGTCTCTTGTCAGGTCTACTATATACCTGGAAATTCTTACAGAATATACTATGTTGTTTTTTAAAGTAATTTTTAAATGACTACTTACTACATTTTGCAGTTTTGTGGTTATACCTCCAGGAATCCTTAACTCACTTTGTGTTAAGTATTGTCTTTCTCCAACTCCAGTTAAAGAAAAAGAGAAAACAAAAAAACACATCTATCAGTCCACCTCCCTACCCAGCACTGATTGAGATAATTTCAACATAATATATCTTCTCCAAATAGTGTTTTGCTGTACAAATTTAGCAATGAGAAAGCACCCGTAATATAAGAAATATTGTTAAGCAAGTATACTCCTTCTTTGCAGAGAGATTATTTTGAGGAAACTATATTTTCCCTTTAGGTATATATAGTATTTCTTTGCTTTGGCATAGTAAGTGTTTCTATCTTATGCTCATGAATATTAGTGAAACAGTTGCCTACCATCTCTTGATCATACTTAGAATGGGTAGTGACTCAAATTTTTATTCAGGAGATAGAATAAATTATTTCTTCGGATATTTGCCAGCCTGTCCTAGCACTGATTTTGTCTACTATCCTAGCTACTTCAATTAAAAGTTCCTGTTTCATACAATAGAGTATTTTGAATGGAAAATGAATTAAATTTAAAAATTAACTGGTTTCATCACATCCTATAGAATATATCCCACATGTTAAAAGAAAGAACTAAATGTCTCTTACTTTACATTTTGCCTGAAGCTACAATTAACTTACAAGAGGTCAGTAAAAATTTTATTGACAAAAAATTAAATAGATAAGATATAGTATTTTCAGACAGTGAAGGTATTATAGCCAGCCTTATTGACTGATTCTTGAGTGTTTTGCTGATACAGTAGTTGCTTTTAATGTTATACAATTTTATGATAACAACCTGTAAAATCGCCAGTATTTAGTTAATTATTAAACTATTGTTTTTAGAAATAGTTGTCATTGAGTCAGTTCCAGCTCATGACAACCCCATGTCTTACTCAGTAGAACTGTGTTCCATGGGGTTTTAAGGTTGTGTGTGACCTTTTGGAAGCAAGTAACCAGGTCTTTCTCCTCGGGCACCTCTGAGAGGGTTCAAACTACCATCCTTTTGGTAAGAAGTTGAGTCCTTAACTGTTTGTGTCACTCAAGGCTCCTTATAAAAATCTATATATGTATGTATATATATAAGCAGCTCTGGTGGTGCAGTGCTTAAGGCATTAGACTAGTAACCAGAAGGTTGGCAGTTCAAACCCACCAGCTGCTCTGTGGAAGAAAGATGAGGCAGTCTGTGTCCATAAAAATATATAACCTTGGAAACCCAGTGGGGGTTTCTGTGAGTTGAAATTGATTTGATGGCAGTGAGTTTGGTTTGGTTTGGTTTATATGTCATATAAGAGATTTTTTATTACATGACAGGTATGGATTTAAAGTGAAAATGTCTTTAGAAATTCTAACTATGAGATTTTATTTGATTATTGAGTTTTATTTTAATGAAGTCTTATGTATTCCAGGGAGCTCTAGTGGTATAGTGCCTAAGGCATTTGACTGCTAACCAGGAGGCTGGAGGTTCAAACCCACCAGCCACTCCTCAGAAGGAAGGTTGGGCAATCTACTTCCGTAGTGATACTGTCTCAGAAACCCAAGGAGGGGTCACTATGAGTTGGATCTGACTCGATGGAAGTGCATGTATGTATTCCAAGGAGCCTTGGTGATGCAGTGGTTAAGACACTTGGCTGCTAACTGAATGGTTGATAGTTCAACCGACCAGCTGCTGTGGGAGAAAGTTGTGGTAGACTGCTTCCTTAAAGACTTACAGCCTTGGAAACTATATGGGGTAATTCTCCTCTGTCCTATAAGGTCACTATCAGCTTGCTGGCAGTGGTTTCAGTTTGGTTTTGTTTCTTATGTATTCCAACTACTACTCAATAATTTGAGCACTATTATCTTTATTTATTTATGCCTCAACTTAAGAATTACTTAAGAGTATCTGTTGTTATTATAAACATTTTGTGTTCCCATTATAATGGACACCTGTTTAACACTCAGCATCAATTCTTCCTTCTTCAGTTGTAACATCAACTCAACTTTCTATGGGGAACCATTTTCCCTTTGTTATTGCAGTGGTTTGCCTCAGCTACATGAGAGGGTCATAATTGACTTAAACTAATTGATAAAACTTCTTGCTCGTGCCATTATGATTGTTTTTTGAATGGAATATTTACTGGCAATGACTAGGAAGGATGCGTTCTTCTCCTGTTACTAGAAGAGCAACTGGAGGATCTTTGAATATGATATAAGGATATGACAGCTGGCATTGCTGCAGTCACCTGTGATTGCAAGCAGCAGACGAGCCTCCAGATGGAGCCTATTGTTATTTGCCGTCGAGTCGGCCCCGACTCATAGCG
>NW_006921880.1:3973347-3977957 GCF_000298275.1 Orycteropus afer afer
GGGTTTGAACCGCCAGCCTTCTGGTTAGCAGTCAAGTGCTTTTAGCCACTATGCTACCAGAGCTCCTTAAGTAAGTTTAGTGTTTGGAATATTCAGTCCTATGATCTGGTAGCATAGTCCCTAAGGCGTTTGGTAACCAGAAGGCTAGCAGTTCAAACCCACCAGCCACTCCTCGGAAGGAAGGTTGGCCAATCTACTTTCGTAGTGATACTGCCTTGGGAACCCAAGGAGGGGTCCCTATGAATCGGGTCTGACTCAACAGCACATAACAACAACAACAACATGATCTGGTGACTTCACCTAAACCTATTTGAGTTTTGTTTTCTGTCTTACGTAATAAAAAAGCATTCTAACTAATAAATAGGATATCACCTGTGATCAATTTTTAAGGTATTGCTATTTAAAATTTTAATATTTCTGATGTAATTTGTAATTTGAATCACATTAGAATAACATCTCCGTTCAGCAAACCTTTGGCTCACTCAAGCTATCTAAGTCTGTTATAAATTAAATTGTGTTTTCCAAAAAGTTATGTTGAAGTCATAACCCCCCATACCTATAAATATGACATTGTTTGAAAATAGAGGTTTTCTTTTATTATGTTACTGAGGTCATACTACAGTACAGTGGGACCTAAAACTAACCCCTTCTTGCTGGTGTCTTATGAAAAGGGAAAACAGATATGGAGACATATGCATAGGGAGAAAGACTATGTGAGGAATTGTCTGTAAGCCAAGGAATGCCAAGGCTACCAAAAAGGTAGGACCTTCCCCTAGATCCAGTGCCCTGATTTAGATTTGTAGCCTATAAAACTATGAGACAATGTAATTCTCTTTTTTAAAGCCACTCACTTTGTGGTATTTTGTTACAGCAGCCTTGGGAATCTAAGACAGATTTTATACTGTGTTCTGGTGATGATAGATTGAGATTATGTTTTTAAACTTTTTTTCATTATCTGTAGAAATTTATAGCACTTTTATGCTAAGGGTCTGTGATAAGAAATGCTAGAATACAGTTTATTTATTTATTTTTGGTATATAGTTTCTTAAGTATAAAATATTTGAGTTACATTTCTTTACAAAGCTCAGTCTTAAAGTAGATATATAAATGACATTTTAGCTACATCATTGCAAGTCATCTTTTATAGTAAATGTATACATACTAAATTACTTTTGTATAAAATTTTTTTCATCAGAGGTAGGTTATATCCAAACTTTCAGTGGCTCTCCATTGTTTTCATATTGAAATCCAAACATTTTAGCCAATGAAAGTCCCTTGTAATTTAACCCATGCCTTTCCAACCTTATTTTCTCATCATGTTAGATTGATCTTTTTCCCTAATCCATGCTGTTACTAGTTCCTTCTGCTTGTTATTTCCAGTCCTTTCTGCCATCATGTTTGCCCAGTTCTTATGATTCCTCTTCTTTAATAAAATCTTTGTCACCTTTCCACCATGGCTGTAAATGATCTATCTTACAAACAAACTCTACTTTGTTATTGTAAGAAAAGCAAACAGTACTGAATAAGGTGAAACAAATCTCTCTTCATTCTTCGTGCAGCCCTCCAGAAAAAAAGCCTCGTACTAGTTTAGATTCTTTGCTATCTGTCTATGAATACTTCAGCATATATAACTAGTTGGCTGTCATATCATGTGGCTGTCATATTGGAGAGTGCAATTGTAGAGGCTTAAATCACATTTAAGTTTTGAGTTTTCTTTTGCCAAGAATACGTCAAGAATGGCGGTATATACTTTGTACTGCATCATAACAACAAACATGGTCTGGTGGTTTCTTTTTGTGGTGTTAAGATGATCATTGATTCAGGTATTGTCAGCCTTATCTACCAGTTTAAAGTTCCCTGTGATTCTTTAAGTGAGTGAACGTTTTTATGTGTCTCATTCTTTTAAACTGTCGTAGATAGCTATTTCTCTGTCTGTTGATATAATAGGATATTAGATCAGTGAGAGGCCAGGAAGTGGAGTTAGAGTATCTGCTGCTTTCTAGTTGTATGACATTGGTTAAGTGCCTCACAGGGTGGTTTCAAGGGTTACATTTGCTAAATGTTTAAAACAGTACATGGTAAATGTCAATAGATTTTAGCTGCTTTTCTTGATATGAAGTCCCTGAATGATACAAATGGTTAAGTGCTCGATACAAGCCAAAAGTTAGAGGTTCAAACCCACCCAGAGATGCCTCAAAAGACAGGCCTGGCGGTCAGCTTGGAAAGGTCACAGCTGTGAAAGCCTATGGAGCAGTTCCACTGCAATGTAGGGTCACCATTAGTTGGAATCAACTTACTGGCAGCTAACCACATTATTATTAATATGTTGGTTTAGACTTTCCTATCTATTCATTTGGCATTTGTCTGCATAGAAAATTCTGTATTAGATAATTCTTTCTGGCAGTGAGACCAGGTCACATAGTAGGAAGACAAAGTACCATTGAAATGACAGTAAACCCAGCATCAAGTAAGATCTTACTGAAAATAAGCGTCTATGATTTTTAATTAAAAAATAATAATAAAAGCGGCATGTTACATGGGAGATATAGACAGCAAAGATGAACCCTACAGTATGCATTGTCAGTGATGGCAAATATTGATGTACAGCTGGATAGATGGGTGGACAGGCTGAACAATTAGATATGTATTTGCAGGGGGAAGTGTGCCCATGACCATGTATAGGGTTGGCAGGCAATGTTTCTACAAGTGTATTTTTTGTTCTGTAAGAATTTCCAGGTATATAGTAAAGCTGACAAGGGACAAGATTGTAGTCACTTCTTGGCCACAGCCAGCTACCCAGAGAGAGCGAGTAGGTGGACCTGTGGACTTGGGACCATGACCATAGAGGACATCAAGCTCAATTGGCATAACATACTACACAAAAGCATTGTTCCACATCCTACTTTGGCGAGTAGCAACTGGGATCTTAAAAGCTTGCAAGCAACCATCTAGATGCAACGATGGATCTCTCCACAGCCAGAGCAAAGAAGAATGAAGAAAACCAAAGATTCATGGAAACAATTAGTCCAGGGGACTGGTACATCATGTGATCCTCAGCCTATACAACTATGAGACCAGAAGAGCTACTAGATGGTGACTGGCTACCACTTTCAACCACTCAGTTGTTGTTGTTGTTGTTGTTGTTGTTATGTGCCGTGGAGTCGGCCCCGACTCATAGCGACCCCTCCTTGGGTTTCCGAGGCAGTATCACTACGGAAGTAGGATTGCCCAACCTTCCTTCCGAGGAGTGGCTGGTGGGAGGGGGATCTATATAGGAGATCCTGGATAGAGTGAGAGAACAATGTGGAACAAAACTCAAAATCATGGGGGGGAATAAAAGGGGACCAGGTTTGCTGGCCTGATAGAGCCTGGTGAAACCCCTGAGACTATGGCCCCTAGCTGCCCTTCAGGTCTGGAATTGAACCCACTCCTGTGGCTTCCAGCCAAACAAAAGAGAAGCATGTGAGCTGAGCATTTAGGTAGATACACTCCTTGGAGAGATCAGTCATGGGAGAATAGAAGGGGTGTGTATACATAGGGAGATAGCTTAGGAGGCAGCAGTGCATGGGAGGGAGGGACACAGGGAAGAGGTAACTAAGGGAAGGCAGTCGGAGGGGAGGTGTTGCACTGTGGGAAGTTCCAGTCAAATGTCATGAGACAAAGTATGTGAGCTGCTGTATGGAAAATGAATTTGCTCTGTAAACTTTACCCAAATCACAATAAAAATTTAAAGGAAAATTAAAAAGTTCATTTAAAAAATTTTTAAGTAAATATTGGATGACTATTAAAAATAAAAAAAAGTGTCATGTTAATCTGGAAAAGAAGGATTGAACATAATTACATATATATCCTAGAAGGTTGTTGTTATGTTGTTAGGTGCCGTCAAGTCATTTCCAACTCATAGCGACCCCATGCACAGCAGAACGAAACACCAGCCGATCCCGTACCAGCTCCACGATCCTTGAGCCCATTGTTGCAGCTACTGTGTCAATTCATCTCGTCGAAGGCCTTCCCCTCTTTTGTCGACCCTCCATCTTACCAAGCATGACATCCTTCTCCAGGGAATGGTCCCTTCTGGCAACATGACCAAAGCAGGTGAGACGAAGTCTGGCCATCCTCGCTTCCAATGAGCATCTTGGCTGCACTTCCTCCAGGACAGATCTGTTAGTTCTTTTGGCAGTCCATGGTACCTTTAGCATTCTTCGCCAGCACCACAACTCAAAAGCATCAACTCTTCTTCGGTCTTCCTTGTTCATTGTCCAGCTCTCACATGCATAGGAGGTGATTGGAAATACATGACTTGTGTCAGGCGCACTTTAATCCTCAAGGAGATATCCTTGCTCCTCAGCACTTGAAAGAGTTCCTTCGCAGCCAACCTGCCCAGTGCTACATGTCGTCTGATGTCCTGACTGATGCTTCTATTGGCCTCGATTGTAGAACCAAGCAACGTGAATTCTTGGACAACCTCAATCTTTTCTCCATTTATCGTGATGCTGCTTATTGGTCCAATTGTGAGGATTTTTGTCCTCTTTATATTGAGATGTAATCCATACTGCAGACTGTGTTCCTCAGTCTTCATCAGTAAGTGCCTCAAGTCATCCTCACTTTCA
>NW_006921880.1:3979272-3982710 GCF_000298275.1 Orycteropus afer afer
GTCTGTTCCACAATCAGCTCCTGGCCTTGTTTTGGCTGGAGATATTGAGCTTTTCCACTGCCTCTTGCCACAGATGTGGTTAATCTGATTCCTGTGTGTTCCTTCTGGTGAAGTCCACGTGTACAGCTGCCATTTGTGTTGTTGAAAATAGGTGTTTGCAATGAACAAGTTACTGGTCTTGCAAAATTCTACCATCCAAGTTCCAGCATTATTTCTGTCACCAAGGCCAAATTTTCCAACTATCGGTGATTCTTCTTTGTATCCTAGAAGGTTGGAAAGTAAATTTCAAAAAAGCTAAAAAACAAAAAGTATGATTCCCCTCCCCCATGTTGTTATTGTTGTTTGCCATCGATTCGGACCCAACTCATATGGCCCTCCTATGTATGTATATGCATACTTAATCGTGGTAAATATATATAACAGAACATTTACTGTTTCTACAACCTTCACATGTATAGTTCAGTGACATTAAATAGGTACATCATGTTGTTCAGCCATCACCACTTCCAAATTTACCACATGGTTTTGACTCTGAAAAACTGTGGTACTTTAAATGAGAGTTAATAAAAATAAACACACATAATCCTGAATACTTTGAGCAGGGAGAAGTCTCTGAAAGCCCAGTGTGGTTATATAAGGCAACTCTCACATTAATAACACATAGATTTAGTAGACGGATAGAGAGATGCAGAACTAAAGATAATTACTAAACAATAGTACAAACCTTTATGAACAGTGGCAGGACCCACAAAGGAAGCTGAAGTTCATAGAAAATGTGTCACACAACATAAATTGTTTTTAAAGGTAATATCTCAAGAAGAATAAGCTTCAAGAAGATTGCCAAATTTTTAAGAGGGATGGAATCATCAGTTCATGTTTTGCAACTGTATGATTCAGAGGGGAGAAATAGTCTTTGAGTTGGAAAAGATATAGTAATATGATGAAAACAGTACAGGCATGGTCATTAAGCAGCTGGTCAGTGAAACACCTGAATAATACATTCAACTCTTCATTTAAATTAATGTCCTCTCTAGTGGCCTGTGGCAGTTCTGCTTGTGAAAGCATAGCTTGATTTTTTTTTTTTTTTTTAAAGAAAGGAGAAAATCTGCATTCTAGAATTTGCAAGCCAGTAGGCTTGTTACTGATCTTTGGCAAATTTCTAGAGCAAATTTTCAGCAGGAGTTCGTGGACATTTATAAAAGAAGGCTCTACTAGAACAATCATGGGAGAAAGAAGGGCTGTTTATGCAAAGGGAGATAACTCAGGGGGCAGGAGTGCATGAAGGGATGCACACAGGGAAGAGGTAACTATCGGGTGGAAGTGGGAGGGGAGCACTTGTGTTGGGGTAAATTGTAGTCAATGTCAGGAGACAGAGTGTATGTCAACTGCTGTAGGGGAAGTGAATTTGCTCTGTAAACTTTTACCCAAATCACAACATAAAAAAAAAGAATGCTCTAATATAAAAATTTAAATGTGTCCACCAAGAGTATATCATGGCAAATTAACTTCATTTTTTCAATAGAACTGTCACTGTAGATGAATTAGACAACTACTATAGACACCTTAATTTTATTTATTTTTTTATTATTGTGGTTTAGGTGCAGATTTACAGAGCAGAGTTTGCTTTACATTCAACATTTCATTACATTTGGTTTCACTTCCCATTTACCATCCCCAACCCTAACCCACTCTCCTCCCCTCCCTTCCCAGTCATCTACACCCCCACACACACCGCAACCCGTCATAGTTATGCACTCCTGTGTGTCCTGCATTTCATCCTTGCGAATGTCGCCCTTCTGGTACCCTGTGGTCGATTGCTCCAAGATTATGTGGGTGCATCACCCTGGGTTGAATGGCGTGTGTGTACGTCTTATTTATTGTTGGGCTGAGAGCCAGCTCCTGGGAGTGAGTTTTATTCCAGGGCCGAAGTGTATCCCCGGGCCATAGTATTGGGGTCCCACCGGACTCCATCTGACCAATAATTCTGGTCATTATTGAGAAAGACCTTAATTTTAGTGAAGCACTTGACAGAGTCTTTGGACATACTTTTACATAAGATAAATTGGTGAAGTATTGTTTGAATTTAAAGTGAGTAGGTAGATTTGTAGTTGTTAGATTTACAGTCAGTTGAAATTCAAAACCAGCATTTGATTACAGATTCATTGTCACCCTTGAGGGAGATGTTCAAAGCATCATAACTAGATCGTCTGTATTTTGTAACATTTTCACCAGTGATAATGAGTATAGGCTTATCTGCTTGTACATTACTCAGAGTTGAATGTGGATAGCAGATAACATACAAAGCAATCAAGAACCTAACACATTAATTGATCTAACACATTTCTATTTCCCCCATCTTTATGTACTTTGATATTTTGTATGTAATATAAATTCATAATTTAGATTGTGTGAGGGGAAAAAAAGTGAATTGTATTTCTTATCTATTATTATTTTTACCAAATTAGTGTAGCAATTGTGTGTGCCCTTTTCTCGTTATAGGATTGCATCTTTAGTAATACAGATTTAATAATCCAAACAAAAAATGGGAAAAAAAAATCTCTACATAAAGAATATTTTTATTTACTCTAGGAATATGAAGCACGAACCGGGAGGACGTGTAAACCACCACCTCAGTCTTCAAGACGTAAAAATGTTGAATTTGAGCCCCTGTCTACCACTGCCCTGATTCTTGAGGATCGACCATCGTAAGTGCTTTAATGTTCATCAGTAATGTTTTTATATTTTAAACTTAAATTTATTTTTGTTTACTATTTCACTTAAAGGAGCCCTGGTGGCAAAGTGATTAAGCGCTTGGCTGCTAACCAAAGGTTGGCAGTGTAAACCCATCAGCCATTCTTTGGGAGAAAGATGTGGCAGTCTGCTTCTGTAAAGATTATAGCTTAGAAACTCTATGGGCAGTTCTACTCTGCCCGACAGGGTCACCGTGCGTCAGAATTGATTCGACAGCAAGGGGTTTTTTATTTTGCTTAAAAGATGATGAGAAACTAGATATAGAAAAGGATGTCTTTTTTAAGAAGTTATTTTAACCCCAGTCATATGTTTTAAAATGCAGGGGAAGATTATATTAATGATGTCCAAGCCTGATGGCATAGTACCTAAGGCACTTGACTGCTAACCAGAAGGTTGGTGGTTCAAACCCACCAGCCACTCCTCAGAAGGAAGATTGGGCAATCTACTTCCATAGAGATACCATCTCAGAAAGCCAAGGAGGGGTTGCTATAAGTCGGGAGACGACTCGACAGCATATAACAACAACATCAAGCCTTATGAAGGATTTTCTAGATGTCTCTATGAGCCAATGTAGGATATACATAATCTTTGTTTCTACTTCAACCCTACTCTGCCCTGTCTGACCTTACAGTAGGGCAATTATCTTTCCTTTCTTGACCACGCATCTTTTTATTTTATTTATTTATT
>NW_006921880.1:3984328-3990009 GCF_000298275.1 Orycteropus afer afer
GCAAGATGGTATCTCATTGTTGTTTTGATTTGCATCTCTCTAATAGCTAATGATCATTGACCATGCATCTTAATACCCAACACAACATTTTAATTTCTTCTCATCTCTGCCCTTGACCTCTACCAAACTCATCTCTGCCCTTGACCTCTACCAACCTGTTTTCCAGTGCATTGTCTCTGATTTGTTATCAGACAGAGCAGCTCCCCTAAAGCCAAAAGCTCTTGGTTCTTAACTTCATTTTCCTTCCTGGGTTCTCTGGATCTAGTTTTTCTTCTGCTAGAGTTCTCTTTCCTTCCAGTGTAAAAAATCCTACATTTTCTTGTCATCTTCCTAGGTTGGAGATTTTCCTACCCATTTTCCTAATGAGCATAACAAAGGGATCTAGGAATAAACACAGGTAGACATTGCAAGAGAAGAAAGGCAGGATATAGAAGTATATTATTTTTAAAATTTTGTTACATTCTTTCATGCTAAAGAATTATAATACTGATACTCTTTTATTGGGATTTGATGAATACATTCATGGTGCATATATTCATTTCTCTATAGTTAGAAAAAAAAAATTTTTAAGAAGAATTTAGTTATAAGAACAAATCACAAAGTTGTATTTCTAACTTGCTGCCAGGGAGGAGAACTGAACCAGGTCAATTCAGAGACTCATTTTATAGTAGAAACATATATATAGGAAAGCAAGAGGGGTTAGATAAGTAAGAAAAGAATAGCTGAAGATCTTTAGACGCTTGACTGACATTCAGCTGAGTAGGTGGATAACTAAGTTCCCAGAGAACTTCCTTAACCTTATAAAAATTCATCCAAAATAGCTTGAACTAAGAATTAAACTAGGAATATTAATTTCTTACCAGAAGAATTTTATGAAAACATCATGCGGAAAGTTCTGCTCTGGACAGTTTTTGAGACAAAATTTTCTTTATACCATAGTTGGTTTTATAATCAAATCTGTCTCTTCTGCCATCAGGCCTTTCCTCATTATTACCCTTACTTGGAATGCAGTCCTCTGGTGGTGCCATGGTTAAGGCCAAAAGGTCAGAGGTTCAAACCTATCAGCCATTTTGCGGAAGAAAGATCAGGCAGTCTGCTTCCATAAAGATTTACAGCTTTGAAAACCCCTTGTGGGTCTCTATGAGTTGGAATTGACTTGATGGCAGTGGGTTTGTTTGTTTGTTTGTTTGTTTTCTCATCTCTCCAGTCCTTTAAGGGTTAGGCTTTATCTTTTCTATCAGATCTATGTGACTTCTTTAACCTTCAGTGATACTTCTCAAAACTCTTTTTATTGTAACCTCTACAAGCAGTTACTCAAAATAATGTTTTATGTAATTGTCTTAAAGTAATATGCTAGACTTAATAATTTTATATAAGATTTCAGTGTAGCAAAAAAAAATTATAACCAATTCTGACTCATAGTGACCCTATAGGACAGAGTAGAACTGACCAAAAGAATTTCCAAGGCTGTAAATCTTTACAGAAGCAGACTGCCTTATCTTTCTCCCATGGAGCGGCTGGTGGGTTCAAACTACCAAATTTTTGGTTGGCAGTCGAATGCCTTGACCTCACTGCACCACCGGAGCTCCAATTAAAAATGTACAGACAGCTGAAAAAAGTACCATGCTTTTTTTCACTTACTGGAAATTTATATATTAATTATAAATGTCATTTTTGTTGTTTATGTGACTTTGACTTTGCTCATCTGTTATACAGAGATTGAATTTGATCTCTGCTGTTCCACTCAACTCTGAGATGCTGTGATTTAATCAACAATTTGTTCACTTTTTTTAGAATTTGGAGGGTTTTTTCTTTTGGGGAAGTTATTTATGTGACTTACATTTATGTAATTCAAATAAGCAAGCAAGCAAAGGATTTCTTTCCATAATGTTGGAATATGGAGGTGCCTATTTACTCATTCCTCTTCTTTCTACTAAACCAGTTGAAAAATAGATATAGGGAAAGATGAGGATGAAAACATAAATTTTATTGAGGATAAAATCAGGAGTACATGGATGGAACCTGAGTCCCAAATGGCACTTTATACTTTATCTTCCCTAGAATAGTCTCCTAGCAGGTTAGAGCCACCTAACATGTACAGCTAAGGAGCTCTGGTGGCATAGCGGGTAAGACATTTGCTGGCTAACCAGAAGATCATTGGTTCAAACACAGCAGCTGCTCTATGGAGGAAGATGAGGCAGTGTACTTCCTTAAACATTTACAGCCTTTGAAACCCAATGGAGGTCACTGTGAATCGGAATCAGCTTGATGGCAGTGGGTTTTGTTTTGTTTGGTAACATGTACAGTCAATAGTGACAACTGGAGGAGCTAGAGCAGAGACCTCTGTAATCTGTAGACCTCTTTTGTGTCTGCGTGCAGCAAGGTTCATGATAGCCTGTCTTGCGTTTGAGTTTTTAAAATCTATTAATAATGTCATTGAACCATGAGTTGGCATCTGTGAGAGGATAGAAAAATTCTTCCTTAGCGTGGAGTTGATGGTGGAAACTTCCTCTTCTATAGGTCAAAGTGATAATGTGAGAAGAGGAGGACTTTCTCTAAAGGGAGTTTGCAAGTTGGTGCTATTGTTTCCTTTCTTGTCATCCATAATTTGCAGAACTGTCCAGAATCATTTACTTTCATATGTTTTTATAGTTGAAAATTTTCTTTACATGTGGAGCAGTTAAAGTGTTTGCTCATCTGAGATTTCATTTAAAAGGATACTAAATATAGGAAATTCTGTCATTTCATCCTCTTGTTAATTTTCTTTCCCTATCCCTATCCTAAGGAGCTCTGGTGGTGCAGTGCCTAAGACATTTGACTGTGAACTAGAAGGTTGGTGATTCAAACCCATCAGCCATTCTGTGGAAAGAATACCAGGCAAATCTACTTTCATGAAGATTTACTGTCTCAGAAACCCAGTGGGGGTCGCTATGAGTCAGAATTGACTCCATGGCAGTGGGTTTTTGTTTTGTTTTTATCCCTATACTAAGTCCGCCTCAAAATAAAGACAGCCTTTAGGAGGACTATAAGAGCATCTGTATGAACTGATTGTGTTAATGAGCCTCTTCTGTTTTTAAATCATTGATGCTTACAGTACTGTCTTTTTTCAGCACCAGTGGGTAGAGCTACCTCCTTTTCTCTTCTAGTTTCGTTCCTCAGTTACTACTGTACATACTAGTGCCAAATACAATAGTAGAAGTCCTTAGAGAAACAAGTGAAAAGTGACAAAAAGTAAAGTGTAGGTTTTTATGTGAGACCTTTGGAAACCTGCAAATGTTCATACCATGTATTTTATAAGCATCCTTTGTTATCTTATATATTCATTAATGGTTTCTTGTTTTGACTCCATAATTAATTGCCACTTCTGTAAGATGTAGAAATCATATTTTAAACCCTATCTGTAAAGTAATAGCATCTGAGTCTGTCTGTGTTCGGAGAACGAATGCGAATTGGGAACAGTGCAAGGCTAGTTGCTGTGAGATGGAGGTCTTGGTTCTGCTGCCATGTCTCTGTCGTCCCTCCTCACTGTCTCAGTGCAGGCATTGCACATCCAGAGGACAGGCTTCACTCCTGCCTTTTCTTTCTTGATGATAGTGAGATCCCCCTTTCTGTCTCTCTTACTAACGAGATTTTGATAATCATGGTCTTAAGATGTAGCTTTATGTTTACTTAAAATCTGTCTTCTTTGTACTTATGCAGTTTAGTTCCATGCCCTTACGTAAATGATCTGCATGGTAGATACTGTTCTCCTCTAGAGTCAGACCTGCACAGTCCATTATCGTAGCCACCAGCCATATTTGGCTATCTAAATTTAAATTTAATTAATTAAAATAAACTTTTCAGTACTTTAGGGACACATTTCAAGTGATGTGCGTAGTGGATGTTTTGTTGGACAGTACTGAAAACCCTATGGATTGCATTTCTGCTCTTACACACATAGCGTTGCCATGAGTTAGAAGTAACTCAATGGAAACTTCTTGTAATTTTGTTATAAGCTGCCGCTGAGTTGTGCCCCACTCATGGCAGCCTCATGCACAATGGAACAAAATGCTGCCCAGTCCTGTGCCATCCCTGTGATTGGTTGCAGATCTGATCATTCTGATTCAGAGGGTTTTCATTGAGTGAATTTTTGTGTGTGTGATTTTGGTGAAAGTTTAAAGGGCAAATTAATTTTCTGTATAGCAGTTCATATATATTTTGTTTCATACGTTGATTACAATCCCCATAATGCAATAGCTCTCTTCCCACTTTCTCCCTGTGATTACCTTTTCCCTGTGTCCTTCTTTCCTATGCATTCCTGCCTTCTAAGCTATATCCCCGTGCAAATACTGCTCTTCTGATCTCCCATGGTTGATTGTTCTAAGGAGTGTACCTACCCAGTGTAATTGTTCACTTTATACACCTGTCTGGCTGGAAGCCACAGGAGTGAGTTCAGTTCCAGGTCCAAAGGGTGACTAAAGGCCATAGTCTCAGGGGTTTCATTGATGTCTGTCAGACCAGTAAGCCTGATCTTTTTGTGATTTTGAATTTTGTTCCACATCCTTCTTCCACTCTATCCGGTGTCTTCTACAATGATCCCTTTCTGAGTAGTTGACAGTGGTAGCTGGGCACCGCCTAGTTCTTCTGTTCTCAGGGTCATACAGGCTGAAGTTCACATGGTCCACTAGTCCCTCGGACTAATTGTTGGCATGTATCTTTGGTTTTCTTCATTCTTCTTGCTCTGGACAAGGAGAGACCAATTGTTGCATCTTAGATGACCTCTTGCAAGTTTTTAAGACCTCAGTCACTACTCACCAAGTAGAATATAGAACAGTGTTTTTATGTAATATGTTATGTCATTGGCTGAGTTTTTGGATGTAGATTGCCAGGCTTTTCTTCCTAGTTTGTCTTAGCCTGGAAGCTCTGCCGATACCTGTTCAGCATCATAACACCATCCAAGCCTCTAGTTACCAACAGTTGATGGCTGTGCTTGAGGGGCATTGGCCAGGAGTCCAACCTCAGTCTGCTGCGTGGAAGGGAAGAATTTTACCACTGAATCATCACTGCCCTGTGGTTTAATGTTAGTGTCGTAGAATTAACTGGGAAGTATATTTGCCGGAAAAGTTTACATGTAATTGTTACTCATTCTTAAAAGTTTCATAGAATTTACTCATGAAGCCATCTGGCCTTTTTCTTTGTGGGAAGATTTTTATCTACAAATCCAATTTTATTTAACCATGCAGGGCTATTTTGGTTATCTGTTTCTTCATGAGTGAGTTTTGATACCTGTGTTTAGATGAATTCACCCATTCCATCTAAGTCATTGAATTTATTGGCATAAAGTCATTTACAATATTCCCTTATTATCCATTTAATATCTGCAGGATCTGTAGCAATAGCATTTCCCCCTTAAATTCCTATTATCGGGTCATTTGTGGGTTTTTTTCGTTCTTTGTTTCCCCCGGATCTGTATGGCCAGCAGTTTATCTCTCTCCCTCTCCCCAAAGAAAACCAGCTTTTGGTACACCAGTGCTAACTGTAGCATTATTTATAATAGCCAAAATGCAGAAACAAGAAACAACCCAAGTGTCTACAGGATAATGGATGCCCTAAATGTAGCATATGTTCATGCAGTAGAATATTGTTGTTGTTAATGTGCCATGGAGTCGGACCCGACTCATAGCGACCCCTCCTTGGGTTTC
>NW_006921880.1:3996441-3998991 GCF_000298275.1 Orycteropus afer afer
AAGGATCAATTGAACATGAAGATATAACCATAATAAATATTTATGGACCCAATGAAAGAGCCCCCAAATACATAAAGTTTTTAAGTTTTAGATAATTTGTAATTTAATAATTTTAACATAACTTTTTATACAGCTCTGAGAACACGATTTGAAGTTAAAATTTGCTTTTGTGATAAAGTCTCCAAAAGATTTCTTCAGAGTCCTTATTTGTGTCTCATTTTGCCAGGTACATCAGTGTATAATCTAATATTTGTGCATTCACACATTTATTGGAGCTCTGGTAGCACACTGCCTTAGGCACTTGACTGCTGACCAGAAGGCTGGCGGTTCAAACCCACCAGCCACTCCTCGGAAGGAAGGTTGGGCAGTTTACTTCCATAGTGATACCGCCTCAGAAATCCAAGGAGGAGTTGCTATAAGTAAGATCCAACTCCACAGCACATAACAAAAACAACAGGAGAAAAACTAGCATGAGGATAATTTAATAGTATTTACTTACTAACTACTGTTAGTTCAGAATAAACACATATATTCAGACAATAGTACAGCTATATCTGTCTTTAGACCTTTGCTTTATTGGCAGCTATTGTATTTTCCTTTAAGAACCAAAAAACCAAAAACCAAAAACCAAACCCACTGCTGTCGAGTCGGCGGGTCCAACTCATAGCGACCCTCTCTTTGTGTTTCTGAGACAGTATAACTGCGGAAGTAGATTGCCCAACCTTCCTTCCAAGGAGTGGCTGATGCATTTAAACTGCCAGTCTTCTGTTTATTAGTCACATGCCTTAGGCACTATACCACCAGAGCTCCTAAGATTTCAGAGAATAGAATATTATAATAGAACTATAGTTCTGCTTTATGCACTACTTTGGAAATGAAATTGATCCTTTAATTTTAGAATAAATACGAGTTAGAAGCCAGTTATACTGAATGACCTATTACTTAAACATTAGTTTATTTCACTATATAATATTGGAACTATTTCCAGTATGTTCAGTAGATTTTTATTTCCTCTTAACATTGACTTCCTATCTGATTAATATTTAAGATAGTTATTGATAAGATGGTCCTCACAGCATGCTGTAATAGAGAGAACATGAAATCGGGAAATCGGAAGACCACAAAGTTAATCCTATTTGATACTACTGTCTGGATGTAACTTTGAATAGGACTAATGGCCAGTTTCCTCAGCTGTAAAATGTTGAGGCAGGTGGATTATATTAGTGACTTTCAAGCCTCTCCTGCCACCCCTTTTTTTTCTTTTAAATAGTGGAGCCCTCTTTCAAGAAAGCTTGCATAAAATCTGAATACATAAAACAAAGAAAGTGTAGTTCTTTGCTTGGCCTCCTGCTGCTCAAGACAGTTTTGAGACATGTATGAGACATAATTTGTAAACAGTTTAGGTTGCTGATCTCTGACCTCTCCACTGGTTCTCAAATTATATAAATACTGATTTACAACTCATTTATTTCTCTCTATATTTGAGGCATCTCTTGTTTCAAAATTGTGACCTCTGATCCTCTCTGAAAATGTTGTGTATGTATGTGTGTGTTGGGGGATTTTTATTTCAGTGTGATTGACACTATGAAATACCATATTAAAAAAAGGGTGTAACAATGCTGTTGGTTATAATCATTTGTTAATGTCATGTGATTTTATGTCAGGAAATTTATAAACTCCTTGTATGAAAAAAAGGTATTAGTTACTCATAGTTGTTATTTTTCACATAGTTAATTCATGACATATTTTACTTTATATATTAAGTATAATAGAAGTGTGTAATACAGTAGTCTATTTAAAGGATTTTTCTGGCCTTTGTTCCATTTACTTTTGTAGCATAGGAGAGGTTATTTTAAAATTATGTTAACCAAGTTCATTTTCTGTATCTCCTTCTCTTCATTTCTTTCCTTGTTACTATTATCAGAATATTCTTTTTGAGAAAGGTCTTTTGTTGAATTAGGTAGAAGTAGAAAGGGATTTTGATCTAGCTCATTTATACTGAAAACATTCTTACTTGTTTAAAACAGAAATTAAAGAAGCACATAAAAGAAAAAAAATAATGAAAGAACGATTTAAGCAGGAAGAAAATATTGCAAGTGCCATGGTAATCTGGATCAATGAAATACTGCCCAATTGGGATGTAATGTAAGTAAGCAGATTTTTCCTGAACTCCAATTTGCTCCAAAGATCTCATGCTTCCAGTTTTATATTTTATTATGTTCCAGCATGTTTTTTATGTTTTGGCCAATTATACTACTAACCAATATCTGAGTATTTCTGTGCTTATCCCTGTGGCGTTAGTTTCATGGATCTCTCAATCTCTAATCTCCCTTACTGATGACTCTTTATACCTGTCAAAAATCTTACTTATCCTTTGAGTCCATCTGAAATGCTAGTTGATCCGTGAAACTTTTAAAATCTTATCAGTTACCATATTTTCTTAATTCTAACATTCCCTCAGTTCTAAGATGTACTACTTATATAATAAATTTTCTTGAAAGAAAATATTAAATATGTACATTGAGTATAAGTTTATTAAATGTTATTAAA
>NW_006921880.1:3999091-4002408 GCF_000298275.1 Orycteropus afer afer
CCCTAAATGTAGCATATGTTCATGCAGTAGAATATTGTTGTTGTTAATGTGCCATGGAGTCGGACCCGACTCATAGCGACCCCTCCTTGGGTTTCCCAGGTGGTATCACTATGGAAGTAGATTGCCCAGCTTTCCTTCCAAGGAGTGGCTGGTGGGTTTGAAGCACCAACCTTCTGGTTAACAGTCAAGTGTGTTAGGCACTATGCTACTCTACCATAAAGAGAAATTAAATTCTGTTACAGTAAAACCTATGAAAGTCAGAAACTGTATAAGGCAGAAACCTGTCAGAGAAGGAAAACTCATAGATTTTCCACAAATAGAGAGTGCTAGAAAAATGGCAAGACTGTACTCTGTTAAAGGCAGAATACTTGTGAGACCCAGAAAAACAGAGCAGTCCTATAGAGTTCCAGCTCTCAACAGATTTCACAGTATGTGCTGTGACGTGGGTAAACCTTGAAAGCATTATGCTAAGTGAAATAAGCGAGACACGAAAGGACTAATACCATACAATCCCTTTTATGTGAACTATCTAGAACAGGCAAATGTGTAGAAACAGAAAAGAGGTAACTGGTCATCCAGGACTAGGGGGAGTGGGGAATGAGGAGTCATTACTTAATAGGTACAGAGGTCTTGCTTGGTGTGA
Organism: Orycteropus afer afer; assembly: GCF_000298275.1. Lineage (NCBI taxonomy): Eukaryota > Metazoa > Chordata > Mammalia > Tubulidentata > Orycteropodidae > Orycteropus > Orycteropus afer. The sequence goes on from NW_006921880.1 coordinate 3,999,735, forward strand.
TGAAAAAGTTTTAGAAAAAAATAGTGGTGATAATTGTACAACATTGTGAGCATTATCAATGCCACTGGATTATACATTTGAAAGTGATAAAAATGACAAATTTTATGTTGTATATATTTCACCACAGTAAACCAACAAGGGAAAAAACTTTGTAAAACAAGTTAAAGCTATAAATTGCCTTTTGAGTACCCTTTTAGAATTATCCTACAAATGCTGATGTGTTGTTTCTGTTTCATTCAGTTAACTACTTTTTGGTTACAGAATATACTTAGTATGATTTCAGTGTTTTTAAATTTAGGAAAACTTGTTTCATGGTGCAGATTAAGGTCTGTCTTAATCTTGGTTGGAGTGCTCTGTATATGACATTTACACCTACGTCTCATTTACCAATCCCGTTATCCGACATTTTGCATTTAAGACAGTTTTGAAAACACTCTCAAGTGGTGCCTCCAGTGGTCTTGGCCCCATGTGGAGCTATGGCTGGGCCCAGTGTGCCCTCCACAGGCCATCCCAAACAATATGCTGGAAGTCTCAGCAACAACTTGGCCATGCAAGGGACAGCAGCCAACTGGCTACAGGATACCTTCTCCTCTTCATCCATGACATTTCAGTCCGGTCACAGAAGGCACAGGATGACAGTGGTATGACACTAGGTTGCAGGTGGGCAGGGGGAGGCTAGACCAGGGCCCAAAGATGCCAGTGAGGTTGGTCGGGGGACGAGGGAATTGGGAGGAAGAGAGAAGGCCGTGGAGGGCTGAGGGGCCAAGGAAGACAGAGGATGAGTGGGGTCCCTGCCTAGGGCAAATGTGAAAGGAAAGGGCAGGTGAAGGATGAGCAGGCTCCCTACCTAGAGTTTGCAGGGGGCGGCAACAGGTGGTAGGCAACACCTACCTACTATTCCCAAACCCCATGGGCTCCGCCACGGTAAGGGAGGGAGGCTGGCTGCATCCCAAAACATGCTGAGGGTGCCTGACGGGTGGTGAGCAATGGGTAGGAGACACCAGTACTGAAGATGGCAAAGCCCCTGACTCTTGAATAGTGCTGATTTCACATGACGGCCTGGTTTTTGAAACCTAACCATGTTAGTAAGTGGGAAGTGGGTGCAGTTTCAAGTTGATTGATAGTGTTGTTCATATCTTCTGTATCCTTAATGATTTGCTGTTTACTAGTTTTATTAATTACTGAATGAGGATTGTTGAAATATTCCAATGTAATTTTGTATTTCTGTTTTTCTTCTTTAAATTCTAGCAAATTTTCTTTAAGGTAGTTTAAAGCTCTATCACTAGGTACATGCATCTTAAGGATTGTGTGTCTTCTTGGGTAATTGACTCTTTGTTTAAGAACTTAGCGTTTTACCCCGATAATATTTTTGCTGTGAAATTTCTTTTCTCTGACATTAATATAGATGTCCAGGCTTCCTTTTGTATAGTGTTAACATGATGCATAATTTTCTAACCTTTTACTATTAACCTCTGTCTTTACATCTAAAGTGCATTTTTGTAAACGACATATAGTTGAGTCTTCTTTTTTCATTTATTCTCACAATCTTTGCCTTAATTGGAGTATTTACATTTAATGTATTATTGATATAATTGTGTTTAAATATTATTGTCTCATTGTTTTATGTTTGGTATTTGTCTCTCTTACTTTTTTTTGGATAGAATATTTCCTTAACATTTAATTTCTTCTGTAATTGGTGAATTACCTATACCTCTCTGTGTGTGTGTATGTGTGTGTTTTAGTAGTTCTCTTGAGTTTACTATATATGTATATATATCTTAATTTTTCACAAACTACTTTGAAATATCATTATGCCATTTTACATATAACTTAAGAACATTGTAGCAGTTATTTCTCCATTCTTGAACTTTCAGCTATTGTATCTACATTTAATTTTTACCTATATTATAAATCTCACATCACATTTTTTTACTATTTTTTCCTTCAAGCCTTCTATTATAAGAGTTTGCATAGCTCCAGATTTTCATCTGGTATTATTTTCCTTATGCCTTAAGGACTTCTTTTAACATTTCTCTTACAGTGCTGGTCTTCTAGTAGTGAATTCTTTTCTCTTTGTAAGGGGCTATAAAAAGGAAGGAGTTAATAAAATTAGTCTTTTAAAAATTGACTTAACTAATTTTCTTTTTCAGAAACCTTCCTGCCAAATCTGTTGAAGAAGCTTTACGTCACCGACAAGAATATGATGAGATGGTGGCTGAGGCTAAAAAACGAGGTATAAAGTTTAACCCCAAATGGTATAATTTACTGATTTTGTGTTGGTTAATTTCAACAGGAAGATGGATGCTGAAATTGATCAAGTCTGTCTTCAAGATGAGGCTGAATTCTTATTTTTCTCTACTATTTTTTATAACTAAAAGTATAACTAAAGTTTCATAACTAAGTTGGTTCTTAAAGAAGTATGAAATGTCCTATCACGGTCATAGTTATGTAAGTACTTTCACAAAACTAATATTAGAATAAAAGAACAGACTATCTATGAAGATATTATTCATGACTTTGTTCATGAATTTCACGTCTTTTAAAGTTTTTAAGTTTTAGAGGAGGCGGGGCAAAATGGCGGACTAGGCAGAAGGATTGCACAGACCCTCTTCAACAAAGAAAAGGGAAACCAATTAACACAGACACAGAAGATAATCTTGGACCCCTGAGCCTT
>NW_006921880.1:4008447-4010189 GCF_000298275.1 Orycteropus afer afer
TATATTTTGACCCCCCACTTATCTTAAAGGGAAGCTCAGGTTCAGAGAGGTTAAGTGATTTGCCCAAGGTTATATAGTTAGTGAGTGGTTCAATCAGATCTGAATTTAGGTCACTCTGACTTTAAAGTCCACACTCTTAGCAGACTAGGGTCTTACTCATATAGATATTTTGTTATTTTGTTTCTGAATTGGCACAGTTGATACTGAAATTGTATTTGGTACTGAATTTTTTATATCCCTTTTATTCTTTTCTTTTGGTCATAATTGTACACACACTTGTGATTCTCTCATTATGTCCTTGGTATAAGTGGCAACTAAAGAAGGCAGCTCTGTTTGAATTACTATCATCCCTTTTTGGAGTGCTATATATTTATAGCACTCTGGTAGTGCAGTGGTTAAGGCGTTTAGCTGCTAACCAAAAGGTCAGTGGTTTGAACCCACCAGCCCACTCAGTGGAAGAAAGATAAGGCAATCTGCCTCCATAAAGATTTATAGCCTTGGTAACCCTGTCAAGGTGACTAAGAGTCGGAATCGACTCTATGGCTGTAAGTTTAGTTTTTATATATTTGTAAAGGATCCCTGGTGATGCAGTGGTTAAAGCGCTGGCTGCTAACCAAAAGATGGGAGGAGGTTTGAACCCACCAACCACTCTGTAGGAGTTTGCTTCCATAAAGATTTACAGCCTTAGAAACCCTATGGGGGAGTTCTACTCTGTCCTGTAGGATCGCTCTCAGTTGGAATTGACTCAGTGGCAATGGGTTTGCTTTGGGTTTATATAGTTGTAAAGGAGCCCTGGTGGCACAATGGTTAAGTACTCAGCTGGTAACCAAAGGGTCAAGGTTTGAACCTACCAGTCATTTTGCAGGAGAAAGTCCTGACTATTTGCTCCTATAAAGATTATTGTCTAGGAAACCCTATACAATAGTTTTACTCTGTCCTGCGGGGTCACTATGAGTCAGATTGACTCAGCGGCACACAACAACAACAACAACAACAACGTATATTTGTAGGTTTTTGTTGCCTACAAGCATAAACTCAAAGGAAAAAAATGCTTCACGTACTTATTTATGTTCTTAAATCATTCAGTTGCTTGGCCATAGACTAGGTGAACCATCATGCAACTAGTATTTTTGATATAAAAAGTAACTTTCTCCTTTTTTCTCCCCCTTTAATTCTAGGCGTAGTACGAGAAGAGTTCGAGAATTGTGGTGGCAGGGATTGCCCCCTAGTGTTCGTGGGAAAGTTTGGAGTCTAGCTGTAGGAAATGAACTAAATATCACTCCTGGTTTGTATTCTATGTTCAGTTACTCCCACACATTCAAATAGCCATCTCCAGAGTTACAAAGCAGATAGTAGATTGGCCATTTAAAAAGACGTTGCCATGTATAATGTCATTTTAAGAGCATGCTTCACTTCTCCTCCCTCTAAAACCTAGTATCATTTAGTAAGTAAGTTGTTATATTTCATGCTATATAAAAGATTTGTGGCTTTCTTTTCCTTCACAACTATGAATGATATTCTTGACATCTGAATATTTTGTTGTTGTTATCTGCTGTTGAGTTGGCCCCCAACTCATAGCAATCCCATGTTATAGTGTAGATAGCTTTAAAAACTTCTGGGGATTCTAGGTAACAGTGGATGAATAAGCATATATGAGAAAAAAAAAGTCTGGTTACTGAAAGGTTTCCCCTTTACTGCCCCCCTCAAAAAAACATAAATACTGGGAGAAAAAAAAAAAAAAA
>NW_006921880.1:4010949-4012920 GCF_000298275.1 Orycteropus afer afer
AAATGAAAATGAATGAGAATTAAGATATGATAGAAAATAATTTGGAAATATTTATCAGTAACCTCAAAAAACATAACCTTTGATCTGTTTATCCCAATTTTAAATATTAATTTTAAGGACATAATCAGGATTGAGTATAAAAGCTTTTCTGTAAGGATGTTCATTGTAGCATTCCGTCAGCATTACATATAATTGGATAGAATTATAACAAAATCTGTGTTTATTTTTAGTCTTAAAAGTAATTCCATCTTTGGCATAGTATGATTATGTGATTTTTAAAAACCAACTTTCACAAATACTCTACAATGAGCATGTTATTTTAATAAGAATTTTTTAAAAGTTTTAAAAATAGAATCTAAAGGAAGAGCTTGAATTTAGCTTAGAAAAGGTTAGATTCTTCATGACTTAACTGTTCATTCCAAATATAAACAAAGGTTTCTTTGTTTAACACTTGTTATAAGGAAGTGTTTTTATATTACAGTCAGAGATTTAACTTAGATTTTTAAAAGCCTTGATAGTAAAGATTATTGAATGTAGTAGGATTGTTTAAAGGCTTTGAACTTGGTTTTACAGTATCAATTCTTCTGACTCTAATTACCCAGAGTTAGGCCAAACTTTAAAGATTGAGGGCATAGTTCTCCACAACACTGCCATCACTTCAAACACTAACGTCACATTTGGAGGTTTCTAGGCCACCTGCATTTCTAGCCAGTTGGCTAAAACTTTGGGAGTCTCTGATAGCCAGCCCCTCAAGACAGCAGCTGCCAGCTCAGGGGTTACAAGGATGTCTATGCTTATTACCAACTGGCTATAAATTCAGCAGTTCCTGCTACCACCTCAGGTTCATTAATTTACTAGAATGACCCATGGAAATCAGGAAAGCATTGTACTTAATGACTATAATTTTATTATATAGCAAAAAAGGATACAAATTAAGGCCAGCCAAAAGAAGAGATGCATAAGGGAAGGTCTGGAAGGGTCTTAAACTTAAACCTTCTGTGTTCACTCCCTGTGGAGTCAGGTCACATCACCCTCATGGCAAGTTTGATGGGTAGTCAATCAGGGGGAAGCTCATAGGGGCTTTGGTGTTCAGGTTTTATTGGGTTTTTATCAGGTGGATACGATCAGTTGAATCATCAGCCATGTGATTGAACTCAGTCTCCAGTCCTCCTCTTCTCCCCTGATAACATGTAGTGGGTCTTTCTCAAATGGCCAGCCCACAGCATGAGTCAGCTAAGCATAAACCATCAGCTGTGGTTATGAGGCCTCCAGGAGTAACAAGACATTCCAGTCACTCAGGAAATTCCAAGGAATTGTTGGGTATTTATGAGTTTAGGAACGGAATGGGTACTCTTTCCCTTTTCTCATTTGTGGTGGGAAAGATGGTAAATTTTGAACAAAGTAATTTTTGTATACCCTTGTTTATTTTTAATGGCTTCAGTAATTTGATTCTTTATCGGTTATATTTGTTTTAATCATGACATTCATAACCACTAGAGCATAGTAACCAAGAATAAGGGCTCTGAAGTCAGGCAAATGTGGTTCAAATCTTGGTTCTGTTGCATATTAGATTTGTGACCTTGGGCAATTACTTAACATCTAGAAGTCTTAGCTTTCTTCATCTGTAAAACAAGCAGTAGTATTAGCTCTCTCAAAGGATTGTGTTAACAGTTGTTATTGTTAACATACAATTACAGTGAAAGTGAAATTTGCTCTAATGTATATAATATAATCATTATCAAGTCAGAAAGTGAAACAGAGACTAAAATCAAAGGATTCTCTGTTCTGTATGGAAAATGAATTTGCTCTGTAAATTTTCACCCAAATCACAATAAAAAATTTTTTAAAAAAAGTATTCTGTGTTGAAGTGCTAGAGACATCTGCTTTACCATTCTAGATTTCAAAATAAGTGTGGTATGAGCAGCCAACCGTGGATTTGAACTGAGATGCAAGTCTTATTATCATAGATAA
>NW_006921880.1:4013265-4015793 GCF_000298275.1 Orycteropus afer afer
TTTTTTTTTTCTTTTTTGATTTTCTCTTTCCAAGCCATTTGTAGGAATGAAAAGAGAATAAAAAGAAAGAAGAGATCAGAATAATAAGAGTCTGGTTGAAATTTATCTAGACAGCTAAAATAATGATCCATGATTGGGAATCTAAAGGATGCTTGTTATAGTGCTGTCATACTTTGAAATACTCTGCAGTGGTTTGGAAAAAAGCTAAAACAGGTCTATATCTACTAATAAGGAACAACTTCCATTATAACAAAGCAAGATGCAGACCATGGCATGTCATACGCTGCAACTTTGCTCTTATAAAGCAGGATATGTTCGTGCGTGTATATTTTCATCTTTAAAAGGGTTCGAGAAATTTCCAGTAACTATAGTTATATTGGAAGAAAGGAGTGAGAAAGGAATTTATTTCTAATTCTACTGTTTTATACTGTTTTAATTTCTTAAAACTGTTTACCTTTAAAAACCAAACTCATTGCCATTGAGTGGATTTTGACTCATAGCGACCCCTCCTTGGGTTTCTGAGGCAGTATCTCTATGGAAATAGATTGCCCCCAGTCTTCCTTTAAAAATAAAGATTAATTGGAAGCAAAAATATTTTCTTGATATGACAGACAATATATAAATGTTGGTGTTTGGGCAAGCAATAATTTTTGTTGTTCTTTTGTCACTGAAATTTATTACTTTTATGTAATTAACAGTGTTGTTGTTGTTAGTTAGAAAATGGTTAGTTAGAAAGTAAAGAATTAAAGCTTAAGAATTAAAAAAAAAAAAAAACTTCTGTTCCTGAGTAGTATTGAGACACTGCATGTACAGTAGTAGTAGTCTCAAAAAAATTCTTGGGCATTTAAATTAAGGATAGAGATTTTTGTACATAGACCCTTTGGCCAAATCTGTGTGGAATATAGGTAGCTTTAGATAGCAGTATCATAACGGGGAAGTCAGTTTCAGGAGAGAAAGAAAGAACTAGCACTTAGAAGGGCCTATGAGGTACCAGTAGCTTTACAGAAATTACTTTGTTTCATTATTTTCCAGTTTACAGATGAAGAAAGCTGAGTTCCAGAGTGGTTAAGTAACTTTCCCAAATTCCACAGGTAGTAAGTGGCAGAGCTGGAACTTGATTCTAGGTCTCACTGACTCCAAAAGTCATGTTTCTGCTGCTCCATCATGATACTCCTTTCACAGAAGCATCTCTTCATGCCTTGTGCGTACGTTCTGTATTGTTACTATGTAGCTGACAACTTGGCGATAATTTTACTGTCTTTCTGGCTGTCATACTTTTGGTACAGCAGGTGTTTCATTTTGCCACGTTTTGGATGCCTGCTACATTAGGGTTACTTGACCCATAGTACTCACTGCAGTCGATTCTGATCTGACTCTTAGTGACCCCTCCTTGGGTTTCCAAGGTGGTATCACTACGGAATTAGATTGCCCCATCTTCCTTCCTAGGAGTGGCTGGTAAAGAATAAAAAGCTAACATGTAAATATATGAATATATTGCTTCCCTATTTATGAACTATTGTCTTTTTAATTTTCTTTTCCAGAACTTTATGAAATCTTCCTTTCAAGAGCAAAGGAACGATGGAAAAGCTTCAGTGAAACAGGTTCTGAGAATGATACAGACGGTGTGAATTTTTTTTTTTTTTTTGTAAATAAGAATTTCAGGGTAAAAATTCAGCCTCTGAAAATAATAGCCTGATTTCATACCATATCTTAGGAACTGCAGCAATTGTTTGACATATGTTAGTCTCATTTAATCTTACCAGCCATAGTAGGTGGTAATATAATCACAAGTTACGTAAAAAACAGTTGAGGTTTAGCGTGGTTAAATAACTTGTAAGCAGTAAAGATGGAGTATAACCCAGGTTGTCAGACTCCAGAGCCCAGGATTTTAGTCACAGCAGTTAAGGCTAATGGGTGAGGTATTTTTAGGCTAAGCTCTTTCTGAACCTGAAGATAGATGTCTTCACACCTCACTTTTACTTCCTGTCCTTGACCTCTCCCAGCTGACTTGCGCACACTCCCTAATGTACTACCAGCAGTTCTTACCTTGCCTTTATCCTTTGTTCATTTAACTCACTCACAGTCCCCAGCTTTCCTTCTACCTTCATCACTTTTTCTTCCCTAATAATTTCAGGGAAAACTCTTCATATCCTCATTTATTAAATTTAGGTAAATTTACTCAGCCAGCTATTGTCCTTAAATAATGAGGAGCTATTTGTCTGCCAAGGAGCTAGTGGCACAATGGTTAAGTGCTCAGCTACTAACCACATGGTTGGTGGTCTTAACCCACCTAGTGACTCCGTGGAAGAAAGACCCAGTGATCTGCTTCTGTAAAGATTGGAAAACCCTGTGGGGCAATTCTGCTCTGTCACATGGGCTTGTATTAGTTGAAATTAACTTAATGGCATCTAACAACAATAACGTTTGTCTGCCAGTCACTTTTCTTTTCTGCATTTGCTTTATTTTGTAGAAAGTAAACCCCCTTTTCTTGCCTGTAAATAAAATTCTAAAACTAACATAATTTAGGC
>NW_006921880.1:4016713-4026980 GCF_000298275.1 Orycteropus afer afer
TTTCTCTTGCATTGCTCTCAGCAGTGCATGTTTCATACATCTCTCAGCTGGCAATGAGATTTCTTCTGCCTCTAGGAGGGGTCCTTTTGAGCCTGGCAGAGTGGCAAACTAACCGATTCAATTAATTCTATACACCTGGGAGAGAGTTAACTTCCCAGAAAATTACTTTGTGCTACTTGCAACAGAAATACCCCAAGTAGATAACTTTAACAATCAGGAGCTACTTAGCAAATTCCACTATGGAGTTTACAAAGACTTAGGGCTAGAAAAGCCATACTGTATAATTTACTACACCACAGATGCATTGTTCTATTTACATTAGTATTTCTTATTTCTTAGATGTTCATAATTTACACTTGTCATTTAACTTTTTTGGTTATGACTTTTTCAAATACTGCTTTTGCCCAGTCTCTCTGTACTCTCCTTCTGGGACTCTAATTACATGTATGTTGCACTGTTTAAAAGTATCTCACAGTGATTTAAAAAAAGAAAAACCAACAAACTAGAAAATAGCTGTTGTTGGTGAAGATGTGGAGGAACTAGACCCCTCAGCCATTGCTGATGGAATGTAAAATGGTACAGCTACTATGGAAAAGAGTTTGTTGGTACCTCAAAAAGTTGACCTATGTACATAGAACTACAGTATGATCCAGTAATTTCAACCCCAGGTATATATCCAGAAGAAGGGAAGGCAGGAAAGCAAATAGAAACCTGTAAAATAATATTCATTGTATCATTTTTCACAATAACCAAAAGGAAGCAACTGAAATGTCCATCAACAGATGAATGGATAAACAAAATACATATACACATAATGGAATACTATCAGCCATAAAGAGAAATGAAGTCCTAATGTGTGTAGTGATATGCGTGTACCATAAAGACATCATGCTGAGTGAAATAAGTCAGTAACAAAAGGACAAATACTGTATGATGTCACTTATATGAAATAAGCACATATATAGAAAACAAAGATTATTAGCAGTTATCAAAGGTGGGCAGAAGGGGAAAAGAGTTTTTGCTTAAGTGGCCATGAGTTAATGGTGGTGGAATGTCTTGGAAAAGACGAGTGAGAATGATTGCACAACTTGAAGAATGTAATCAGTGTCATTGAATTGTACATGTAGAAATTGTTGAGACAGTGTATGTTTGTTACATATATTTTCTCTACATTTTTTTTTTAAAGTTCCCCACAGGTATCTTACACACTGTTTGAAAAAATTCTTTTTACTCTCTGCTTCAGTTTGGATGACTTTTTATTGATTTATAATCAAGTTCTCTAATCCTCTTCTGCTCTATCCAGTCTGCTATTAAATCTGTCTGGCAATGAGTTTTTCATTGCAGATATTGTACTTTATAATTCTAGAATGTCTACTTGGTTATCTTTATAGATTCTATTTCTGTGTTGAAATTCTTCTTTCTCTACTATACATTTTCCCCCGCTTTTTCCTCTATTTTCTTCCACATATTTATAGTCAGAGCTCTTGTCTGTTAATTCTAAAACTTCATTATCTGCGAGTCTGCTTCGGTGAACTGGATTTTCTCTTGATTATAAGTCACATTTTCCTGCTTCTTTGCGTATCTTAAAAGTTTTACTTTCATGCCAGACAGTGTATATAAATAGAATGTAGAGAATGAAGTTGATGTTTCCCTCTGGAGGAAGCATGCTCTTCCCTGTTACATATTTGGATTACCACTTGATCACATTAGTCCAGTCAGCAGTTAAACTAGGTTGGGGCAGTGTTACAGTTTTCGATAGACTTAGTTCACTCTGGGTTTCAAATTTCTTGATAAGAAGAACTGTCCTATTTTGATTGCAGGCCCCTCTGTCCATTGAGACTGTCTTTGGGTCATTTGGATTGATTTCATTGTGCCTTTCCTGCATGGTCTCATATACTACCCCAGCACTCAGCAGAAGGTCTATAGGGGAAAACCAGATACACATTCTGGGCTCCTCCATATTCTTATCTATCACACTAGCCCTATTTGGCCATAAAGAAAACTCTTCTGGTTTCTCTTTCCCTAAGCAGAGTACCTTTGTCTATGGCAAACATCAGCCTAAGTCCATGCCCAGACTCGGCAAATTCTCCTAGGAGAAAAAAGCCTCTTCCTTTTATGCGATTTAAATTCTCTATACTTTTATGTATCCACAGCTCTCTGATGACTTTTTTTTTTCCTCCAAATATATGATTTTTGTAATTTATTTTTCTTTTCCTAGTTATTATGGTGGGAGCAGTATTCTGCCCCTCCTTAGGCTTCTGTCAAAACTGGAAGCAGAAGTTCTTTACCATATAACTTTTTGATATATGCATAGATACATATTTCTTCATATAAGAAGAATTTCCAGCAAAAGTTATAGAGCATTTCATAAAATTTCCTGATTATCCAGCTTTTAATTTTCCTTAAGTAATACATATGCTATGTGATTATTCTGTGTTCACAAGATTGCACTTGTCACAGAGAAGTAATCATTTAAATTTTCTCTACTTGGCAAATGCAGGTGCACCTGTTGCTGATCGGGAGGCCAGTCTGGAATTAATTAAGCTGGACATTTCCCGCACTTTTCCATCTCTCTACATCTTTCAGAAGGTGAGGGTTTCTGACCAGCTTATAGCTATGGTTGTGTTTTTTAAAAAAGGCAAAGCTATTAAAATTAGGCAACTTGATATATTAAAAAAAGTGAAGCTAGTAGGAAGGAAAAAGGTAAAAGAATTTATATTATTTTATTCCACTGACACTGCAGTTAGCATAGCACACATGCCTTTTATGTAGTATACTTGATGAATTTTCAATAAAATTATTTTTTTTGTTTTATTTTGCCTAGTAAATCATTAAAATATGAAGAATTTTGTCCACAAATTTAAATGTTTTCAATACCTACCTTACAGAACTGCCACTGAAAAAGGAACAGTTTTTTTCTTTTTTTGTGTGTATCGAGGCTGTTAGGAAGTTGCTTATACTTCAGGAGGAAAGATTACATTTATATGTACTTTATACATGTAATTCCTATCTTTAGATTGATAAAGTAGAATGAGATAAAACTTTTTACTGTTAAGATTAAAATGATTAATATAGCTTATTATAATAGCTTGATGGTTGTCTTTTGCTAAAATTGCATTATATAAAATGAAATAGCCTCTTGTATTGTGCTGAAGGGAAAGGTCTTCAAAACTGGACACAAACTATATAGATTGTATCCATCAAGTAAGTTTGGCTTTTCTGTTGCTGTTGTTGTAGGAGTAAATAATTTTTATTAATACCTCAGATAACATCTTGATAGTGTATTTAGGATATTTTTGACAATTGTTAAATACACTAACTAAAACGAGTAGTCATTTAGGAAATGCTTGAACTTATTAACATTAATCATTATTCTAATGATTATTTGTATAGTTTCAAATTGCATTTTTTTCTCCTAAGGGCGGCCCATATCATGATGTCTTACATAGTATTTTAGGGGCATATACATGTTACAGACCTGATGTTGGCTATGTAAGTATTTGTTTCTGTCTGCTTTTTTTCTCAAATATAAATATTTTATCCCTACTTTTATCAAAGTATCATAATCTTGTATTATCTCCCAAATGTCTATATTGCTATGTCTCTTTTTACTTGAGTCTATTGATTTACCTAGAGTATCAGTCTTCCAATCTCCTGCCAGGGGCTATTAGAAAAATAAGATTTATGATAAGGTTTAAAATAAGATTTTATAATAAGATTATAAGATTGGCTGCCAGCTTTTTGGGAGGGCAGCTGGAGATTTCACCATTCAGTTTGTAAGCTTTTTGAAGTACTCCTCTTATCAGTGTGATGCCTTGTCCCCGACCCCTTCCCAACCCCACTATCCCTGACTGCCTTTAGAGAATACACCTCTTATGTTCTGCCAGGTTGAGGGAGAGATAGGCACCTACCCATACAGGATAGGGGGTAGGATTTGTTCCTTTTTCAGAGTTTCAGTCAATTCTGTTCTTTAGCCCTTCCCTTCAATTTCAGAAGTCCCTGATAACTTCAGCTCTTGGGCCTTCCAGGGCTTTGTGGCTGGGATTGGCTTGCTGCTTATTGTCTTCCTTCTCTGCAGATACTTGAGTATCAGCATTCTCCACTTTAAACTAAAAATTCCAAAATGTGCTTGACATCTGTTATCTATGATTTATTTCCTGTCCCATTTTGTTTGTCCTTCTGGGTTAATATTATTATTTTTTCTTTATTGTCATTTTAGTTAGATTTTGGGAGGGAACAAAGAAAAAAATGTGTGTTCAGTTTGCCATGTATAACTAGAAATCAGGAAACTTTCATCTTCTCACCTTTACCTTAAAATAGAGAAATTTTAGAGAGTTCACTATAGGGTAGCTGGCTGGTACAATTCACTTTATTTTGTTGTGTGTTCATTCATTCATATACTCAACAGGTATTTATTATGTTCTTATTACTATATATATGGAGCTCTGGTGGTGTAGTGGTTAAGGCATTTGGCTGTTAACCAGAATGTTGGCAGTCGAACCCTTCAGCCATTCCACAGAAGAAAAATGAAGCAGTCTGCTTCTGTAAAGATTTATAGCCTTGGACATCCAATGGGGGTTGCTATGAGTCAGAATCAACCTGATGGCAGTGAGTTTTTGAGTGTTACTATATATAAGAAGGGAGCTCTGGTAGCATAGTGCCTAAGGCACTTGACTGCTAACCAGAAGGCTGGCTGTTCAAACCCACCAGCCACTCCTTAGAAGAAAGGTTGGGCAATCTACTTTGGTAGTGATATCGCCTCAGAAACTCAAGGAGGGGTCGCTATGAGTCGGGTCCGACTTGATAGCACATAACAACAACAATATTTAAGGAGCTCTGGTAGTATAGTGGTAAATCACTCACTGCTAACCAGAAGTCAGCGGTTCAAACCTGCCCGCTGCTCTGAGAAAGATGAGGCAATATACTTCTATAAAGATTTACAACCTTGGAAACCCTATGGGGCAGTTCTACTCTCCCCTAAAGGATTGTTTTGAGTTGGAATCAACTCAGTGGCAGTGGGCATTACTATATATACCCAGGCATTGTTCTAGGTACTTGGGCTCAGTAAACAAAAATAACTTTCTCCCATTATGGTTCTTAAAATTTAGAAAGCGGATACAGACAATAAACAATAAACATAAAAATTAGTAACCCACAGGAAGCCACATATTATATTAAAAGGAGATAAGTGCTATGGAAAACATGTAGCATGGTAAAGGGGGAAAGTGTTAAGATTAGGGGTGGGGCAAGCTGCAATATTATAGAGGGTAGTCAGATAGTCTTCATGGAGAAGGTGAGATTTGAGCAGGGGCTTTTCTTCAAGCTCTGCTGCTTATGTACTCTGCAAAAGAACTGTAAAACTCTGCATCTCCTTCACATTTTATATTGGCTTTTAAATTTTTCATAAGATTTAATAATTACAAAATATTTCATTTTTAGCACTTGTTAAATATTGACACTTTAAATTAAAAATCATGTTACTTTTTAGAAAGTACCCAATGAAATTTCATGTAGACCTTCCATTTTAAAAATATATATAAGCTCTTCATTAGTCTTTCACATACTTGCTTTTTTCCTCTGAACTTACATTTCTATTTCATTTCTCCCACAGAATTTTATTGTAATATATCTTTGCTTGAAAGTCTTTTAATGATCACCTTCGTGTACTTTTTCTGACTAATGGTGACCTCATCTGTGTGGAACACAGCCACACTTCATAGGGTTTTCAATGGCTGTGACTTTTTCAAAGCAGATTGTCAGGCCTTTCTTCCTAGGTACCTCTGAGAGGGTTTGAACTGGTAACCTTTAACTTTTCAGTTAGTAGCTGAGTACTTGACTGTTTGTGTCACACAGGAACTCTATAAATATATAAATGAATTAAAGTTTAAAAATCAGTTTTATTTCTGGTGCCATAATGTTCTAAATATTAAAAGTTTTTTTCTGATTTGTGTTGTTATTTTAATTTTTAGTGCACAACTGATCAAAACAACAAATAGAGAAATCAGATAAACAATAAATACAGAAATGAAAAATGATTTTTTTCAAATGATCTCAGGTCCTCCTCCAGTTTTATTAAAATCCAAAGATTGCTAGCTACCTGCATTGCAAAAACATTATTACCAATCATTAAAATCATTCATCTTCTGTTTCAGGAGAGTGAATAAAGAAGGGCCTTTATTGAGACTAAAACCTATTACTTCTACCCTTTACACTTCCACTCAAGAGGTACCCTGTTTAACCTGATAATACACAGAAAAAGTTGGGAAAATGAAAATACTGTTGCTGTTATTACACTTTTGACAATGATAATTTTTATAATATGTTCTAATTGTATTCTTTTAATACATATTTTACCCTGGAGCTGCAGACTGTTTAGCTATTATAAACTATGTATGTATGGAAAAACATATTTTAGGATGTGATTTGATTAAACAGGTTTTTGACTACCTTACTGACTAAACCAAAATCAAAAACCCACTGCCATCGAGTTGATTCTGACTCATAGCAAATTACTCCATAGTGCTTGCAAGGCTGTAAATCTTTACATAAGCAGACTCCACTTTTCGCTCCCATGGAGCGGCTGGTGGGTTCAAACCACTGACTTTTTGGTTAGCAACCAAGTGCTTTAACTGCTGCACCACCAGGGTTCCTCCTTAATGAATAACATGTGCTGAATCTATAAATAAATTGCACAAAAGTTTAATCTGTGGATTTTATTCAGTGTATCTTAGAAAAAATAATTATTAATCTTGGTTTACATTCCAGTTATAGTAAAAAGAACCAGTAGCACCAATATTTACTGCTTTTTCCATTCTCTTTATTGTTCTCTTGGGACTTTCCCTGAAAGGCTATGCATTCTTTGATAATAGATATGGTATGGAAGAGGTGAGATCACTAAATAAAAATTGTTATTACTACTCTCCATTCTACCATATACAGGCATACCTCGTTCTGTTGAGCTTTGCTTTATTGTGCTTCACAGATACTGCATTATTTAAAAATTGAAGGTTTGTAACTATCCTGTATTGAGCAAGTCCCTTGGCACCATTTTTCCAATTGCATATGCTCACTTCATGTCTCTTTGTCACATTTTGGTAATTTTCACAATATTACAAACTTTCAGAATGCTATTGCACACTCAGTAGACTGTCAAGCCCCAAGCCCACTGCCATCGAGTTAGGTCCAACTCACAGTGACCCTCGTTGCATATCCAAGGCTGTAAATCTTTGCAGAATTAAAGATCTTCCTCCCATGGAGCAGCTGGTGGGTTTGAACCACCAACCTTCTGCTTAATAGTCAAATGCCTTATACACTATGCCACCAGAGCTACTTTAATAGACTACAGTATAGTGGTGGTCTGGAACCAAATCAGCAATATCTCTGAGGTATGCCAGTAATGGAATTCAGTTTTATATACCATATTTTTATAAAATAATGAGTGTTACATGGTTTTTGCACACTGCAGAACCCCTCTCACATTAGTTTCCTACATGTGTTATATGCATATGTGTGTTATTTTGGTGGGTGTGTTATATATGAAAAATATGGTATATGTGAATGACAGGAAACCAGAAGCTTTCCCCAAACCAATATTTACAACCACCCCTTGTTTCTGGTTTCATGCCTCAGAGTAATTTGCCATAGCAAGTTCTGGAATGGGTGAGGATTATGACTTTCACTTGCTACTGTGAGGGTAGTAACATTCTCAGGCACATCATTGGGAAAGAAAGCATATGTAAGTTGAAGATTTAGAAGTGAATTTCCTTAAAATTATTCATTCCAGTGTACTCTTTGAAAAGTCTTTATGTATCTTCAAAGGTACATTTATCCCAGTTTTAAGACTACCATCTTTAAATTAACTGAGTTATTAGTTTTCACTAATAAGAAAATAGTTATAGGTCACTTTTGTGTAGAGCAAAAATCTTTGGAGACTAAGCAGGAGAGAGGCCCTTCGAGTATTTTGCTTACTGCTACCTCTCCTTTTGCCTCTGTGCCTATTTCTTAATGCTTTGGTTGTGATTTGCATAGATGACTCCCTCATCTGGCCTTCAGTCTTCAGCCCAACATCTCCATCTTCTTATAGGACATACCCACTTGTGTATCCAGTAACTATAAACACTTTGGAGGAGTCTTTATCATTTTTCAGTATCTGAGTTCCAACCTCATTCTAATATCTGTGACTGATTCCATCATTTGTACGGTTATCAAGACTCACCCGCTTATTATCACTTATTCTTTTCTCTCATTTTAGTGACATATTGATAAATCCAGTTAATTCTTACTTTAAGAATTAATGCTTTCCATTTGCTCTGTAAACTTTCACCCAAATCACAATAAAAATTTTTTAAAAATTAATGCTTTCTGGTGGCATTATGAAAAAATACTAGACTTTAGTAGCAGGCAGATTTGATGAGTTGAAACAAACGCTACTAGTCATGAGTTTTGTGATATTTGGATGATTATTTGATGATTACTTTTCAGAGTTCCTTTTCCCATTTGTAAAATGGAGATAATACTACCTCATATTATCATTTGGATAAAGAATTGTGTGGTACCTCATATGTAGTAAAGAATCAACATATGATAGCTGTCTCATTGACTCAGAGATGCACATTGGAAAACATTTTGCCATCTCTGAAATGGGAATGCATGTTATAGTCATCAGTCAGGCAGCAGTTGAGACATGGCTATGTTGCCTGTACAAACACATCACTATTTGCAGATTAGTTGTCAGTGGCTTGGAAGAAAATCTAAGAATTATTAATAGAGCAGTTTGAAGAAATTAGTGCTTTTGTTCACATTAAGAAAGAAGAGAAAAACATAAACATTATGACTAAGTCAATAAATAATACAGAATATTCAGAGGAATTGGACTCAGAAGAAATTGTAGAAATAACTTCTTTTATTTTTCTTAGTTTCCTTTCATGTATACAGAAGAGTGATACATGGTAAATCTGAATGAGCTTTACATAACTCTTGAGTATACGTAAGATAAAAACTCTTAAGTGATAAAGCAGCCTTATACCCTCATTTAATGGACAGGACTTTTTTCTTTTTTAGTGATACATAAAATAATGATGTAGACAAATAAAATAATGATGTGTCTTATAATGAACAGCATCTTAAATTCAATTAAGTATAGGTTTAATCTCTTCTGTTTGCTATACTATCATTCGGTTACAGATGGTTAATGCATTGACCCTTCATCCACTCACCAAATATTGTAGTATTAAGAATACAGTGATGAAGTAGATAAGATACGGTCTCTGTGTTCATTTCCTATTGTTGCTGTAGTATATTATCACAAACTTAGTGGCTTTAGACAATGCAAATTTATTATTTTACAGTTCTGGATCTCACGGGTCCAACCTGGATTGCACTGGTCTCAAGTCAAGGTGTTGGCAGGGTAGCGTTCCCTCTGGAGGCTCTAGGGGAGAAGCTATTTCCTTGCCTCTTCCAGCTTCTAAAGGGCACTTGCCTCGTTTGCCACATAAACCTCTGCCTTCATCTTCAAGGCTAGCAATGTAGCATCTTGAAATCTCTCTCTGATCTCCTCCCTCCCTCTTATAAGGACCCACCCTGATAAAACAGGAGAATCACTCCATCTCAAGATCCTTAAATTAATCCCTTCACCAAAACCCCTTTTGCCATGTAAGGTGGCAAGTTTCTGGGGTCTGAGGATTAGAATGTGGATATCATCTTTGGGGGAGGAGGGTATTCTCTGCCTGCCAAAGTCTCTGTCCTCATGTAGTTTATATTCTAGAAAATCAAATAGGTAATTAGTGTAGAATCTGCAAAGAGCACTGAGAAAAAGCCAGAAAAGTAGGAGGAAAATCAAGAGATATTGGATCACAGAAACTAAGGAAATTTTGCCAGCAGGGTTGGAAAGCACACATTGGTTTTTGCACTAAATGTCATTGATGATCCTGGCAAGAGAAATTTCAACATAGTGATAGTGTAGGAAGCCAGACTGAAGTATGGTAAAGAGTAAAAACTCAAAAGCAAAACCATTGCTGTCAAGTCTGTTTTGACTAATGTCAACCCATGTGTTACAGAGTAGAACTGCTCCACAGGGTTTGCATGGCTGTGGTCTTTATGGAAGCAGATAACCAGGCCTTTCTTCCGTGGTGCCATTGGGTGGGTTCAAATTGCCTACCTTTTTGTTAGAAAGAGTAAAAAAGGAGTTGAAAAAAATAGAAATAGTGATTGTAGGCAACTGTTGCAAAACATTTGGCTTGAAAGAGCCCAGTATACCAATCTCTGCTGT
>NW_006921880.1:4027520-4079095 GCF_000298275.1 Orycteropus afer afer
GGAGCAGCTGTTGGGTTTGAATTGCCAGCCTTCAGGTGTACCACCAGAGCACCTTAATGCTTTTTAAAGCCATGCCAAACAGACAAGATATCATATTAGGGAGAATTTGTGACTACTGGTAGGTTTTCTGGTTTTGCCTTTGTTGGGAAGGAAAAAACAAATCTTGGTTAATTCTACTTCTTAATGTCACTTTTGTAATATTTCAGCAGTACAATAAAATAAACTATATAGAATTTTTATTACAAACACATTTTGGTTAACTTCGTTTTCTTTTGAAGGTGCAAGGGATGTCCTTCATTGCAGCAGTACTCATTCTCAATTTGGAAGAGGCAGATGCTTTCATTGCATTTGCAAATCTCCTGAATAAGCCATGCCAGTTGGCCTTTTTTCGTGTGGATCACAGCATGGTATGGACATTTGGAATGGATCATGTTTTCCCTTAACTGTAGGTTTCTATAGTCTGAACTTACTTTTTGATTGAAAAACAATAATTAGGAGACTAAGATAATCTGGTTTAATGTGAACTTTTCATTGAATTACAGCTTTAGAAATGCTTGATGAGAAAGAAGGTTCAGTAAGAGATGCTAAGCAAGGTTTTCTGTTGAGTTCATTTAGAGATTTAATCTCTCTAGCTCTAGAGTGGGAGCTCTGGTAGCATAGTGCCTAAAGTACTTGACTGCTAGCCAGAAGGCTGGCGGTTCAAACCCATCAACCACTCCTCGGAAAAAAGTTTGGGCAATCTACTTCCACGTTTGATACCAAGTGATACCGCCTCGGAAACCCAAGGAGGGGTCGCTATGAGTTGGGTCTGACTGGACATCACATAACAACAACAACAGCTCTAGAGTATACTCTTTCATAATCTGATCGATGTTTCTGTCTTAGATGTTGAAATATTTTGCGACGTTTGAAGTATTCTTTGAAGAAAATCTCTCCAAACTATTTCTTCATTTCAAGTCTTACAGTCTTACACCAGACATATACCTGATAGATTGGTAAGTCATGACATATATTAAAAGGAAATAAAACACAAATTTTTATGTGTTTTAGGAGCTAGGATAAATCTCATGCACAGAATCATGTAGTTAGAAGACTCTTTCCTTACAAATAGAGAAGTCGCTACATTTTTAAAAGAACATTTGGTTAAAAGCATGGACTCTGGGTTGAGATCTGCATCTCCCATTTTGTGTTTCTGTTTTCTTATCTATAAAATGAAAATAATATCCATCTCTTGAGTTGTAGGGAGAATGAGTGTTTTACCTGGATTATCTCGTTCTATGCGTAGTACCACTTAGCTCTCAAGAGTTAGTCGCTATTATTTTATTATTTCTAAAACACAAGGGCCTATGATTCTTATAATAATGGTTCTTTACAGAGGGCTTTCCTTTTTTCCAAGGCTTTATCCAGCTTTCTAACAGAGCAGTGATGCCTTATTTAGTGCTAATGTCGTTTTTTTGTCAAATACCAGCTCTTTTGTATTGATTTGCAGGCTTTTCCTGGGACTGTGATCAACAGTAGCCAGTTGACTGCAAAATAGGAGTGAAATTTTTTTAGAGAAATGTAGCAGTTGAACTTAAGATATGTTGTTTAAGAGTACGTGTGGAATATTTAAACTTTAAATCCTAAGCATGCCAAACCAATGGCTTTAGTGTAAATGATGGTGAGCTTTCATGTGGAAAAATAAATAAATAGATAATCAATCAATAAATAATGGCATCGATAAACTATGATGTCTTCTCAGTGGCTTGGGGCTTCTTTTATTTGGGCTTTTTTTTTTAATTAAAACTATGTTATTTTTCAATTATTCTCTTCCCTTCCCACTAGCAACATTAGAGTTCCTATGAGAAGGATCCAAGACAATGGGGGAGAAGAAAGATTTTCATATCATGGGACTCAGAGAACCAAGATCAAATACTAATTCTGTGAAACAACCAAAAAAAAAAATCTCAATTATTAGTCTGTAGGAGTGATTTGAGTATATCAGAATCAAAACTGGTATAGGGGCAGGTGGAATAATAACGAGTGACTACTGTATGCCAGCAGCTGTGCCGAGGCACTGCTCTCACCCTTCCTTGTTTGGTACAGTGAGTGAATGTTCTACCAAGAGTATACTTTTTTATTACATAATTAAATATGTACTTACAATTTAAGAAGTAGACATGGATTATTGTTTCATTGACTTAGATGAGTTCATTACATACAAATCCCAGAATCATTTAAGCAAGAAAAAAGAGGAATAATGAGTATAAGGGTATTTTCGGGGGGTAAGTCTTTAGTTTCTCCCCCTCAAGTTCCATCAGCACTGCCTCAGACCCACCATCTAAATTTAAAAACTGTATACTTTCTTTGCCAAGGCAACTTTAAGACAAATCTTCTAGCAACTTCCCCCCATTTCCCAACAAGAATGCCACCCCAAAGCACCACTGAATAAAGACTCACATGATCAGACATTGTCAGGAAGGATGGGAAAGACTATTCTGGTGATTCTGTTGGAGGGTTTGCATGCTCCAAAAGAAGTAGTAGGTAAAGCTCGGTGGAGGGGACAGTGCAGTGGATGTTTGTGGAAAGGGAATCGAAAGGAGAGAAGTCAGACTGGATTTCTGTTAGGTGCTAAAAGATGCTATGTGGGTTCCTCCTAAAGTAAGAATGATAAGTAGCTTTTACTGAGCACTCTGATGTTCAGGCACTGTTCTAAACACTGTACATTTATTAACTCCTTTAATTTTCAGAACAATCCTGAGAAGTAGGTAGTATTTATTTCTTTATTGATGAGGAAACTGAGGCACAACAAGGGAAAATAACTTGCTCAAAGTAACACAGCCTTTAAGTGGCAAATCCAGGGGTCAGACTTGAACATTACGGTTTCAGAGTCTATACCTTTAACTGCCAGGCTGTTCTTTCACTCTGGTTTGTATTAGGCCTTACCTCTACGTAAGGTTGTAAATTCATGTACTTTCGTTTATTATTTAGTTTCCTACTGTTTTCGAAGGAAGGAACTATGTCTTATTTGCCTTTTTATTACTAATTAAACACTGTTTTCATAGAGATGCTTAATGAGTGACTGAATAAATGAATGTAGAATTTCACTGTTTTTCTCTCTAATTTTAGGATCTTCACATTGTATAGCAAATCACTACCACTTGATCTGGCCTGTCGAGTCTGGGATGTGTTTTGTAGAGATGGGGAGGAATTTTTATTTAGGACTGGATTAGGAATCCTCCGATTATATGAAGATGTTCTCCTGCAGATGGACTTTATTCACATAGCACAGTTTCTAACTAAATTGCCAGAAGATATTACATCAGAAAAGCTATTCGGCTGTATTGCAGCTATTCAGATGCAGAATAGCACCAAAAAATGGACTCAGGTAGGGTGATAATTTCCTACTTCTAATAGTTGTATTAAAACAATCATTTGACTTCTTGTTAAAAAAAAAATGTATTTCTCAAGTGTTAGTTCTTAAATTTAAAATAAATACATTTAAAAGTATATCTACTTTAAAAATATTTTTTTGGCTTTCATAAAGCAAGAGTTAAAACAGATAGCCCCCATCCCCCACTTTTTTTTTTTCCAACTTTCCAAGCCTATAGTTTTATTTCTGTATAAATTCAATACCGTTTTATGAGTTTAAGGAAGAACAGCCATGATAGCCATGCATTTGCCAGAGCATTTATATAATTATTTCAGTATTTCAAATACAAAACAATTTTGTTAGACACCCGCTATGTACAGTGGTTGAAACGGGGTGGTTCAGTGCTAGAATTCTTGGCTTCCCTGCAGGGGACCTGGGTTTGATTTCTGGCGAGTGTCTTTCATGTGAAGCCACTACCTGTTTGTCAGTACAAGTTTGTATGTTGCCATGATGGTGGACAGATTTTAGCAGAGCTTCCAGATTAAGACATACTAGGAAGAAAGGGCTGGCAACCTACTTCTGAAAATCAGCCAGTAACAATGAAATGGATCATAACAGTCTGGTCCACAGCTGATCGTGGGCATGGCACAAGACCAGGAGCATTACAGTCAGCTGTGTGTGAGTTGCCAGGAGTCCGGGGCCAACTTGGTGGTGGCTGACAGCAAAATATACAGAGTTTGCAGTAGAAAGAATATAATGTATGATCCTGGTTTTTGTTTTGTTAGGGAAGCAAACATACTGCTAGTCTAAGTTAAATGACATAAAAGATAGCATTGTCACTTGCCCCATGAATAATATAGACAATAAACATTATAAGTTCATGGTTTAATTGCTTATGAAAATGAGATATAGGCATATTGGTCTCAAAAAAGTTCTGTTACCACAGAGTAATTTCAGAATGTTTGCCAAGTAAATTAAAATTGGAATCTGATCATACTGCATAAAATTGTATTTAAAAATACAAGAGAATTTGAGAATGGCATTTTCTCACAGGACAGAGTTAAGTATACTAAAGCATTGTCATACTCATATTGTTGATGTTAGGCGCCCTCGAGTCAAGTTTGACTCATAGTGACCTGACCCCACGTGACAGGATATGTCCCACAGGATTTTTTAGACTGTAATCTTTACGGGGACAGATTGCCAGGTCTTTCTCCCTTAGGCCCCCTAGAATTATTTAAGTATCTTTAATCTGAGTGGTAGTTTTGCGAATTAATCTTTACTTTATGTAATTTCAGGTCTTTGCATCTGTAATGAAGGATATCAAAGAAGGAGACAAGAACAATAGTCCTGCTCTGAAAAGCTAATCTTCAAAATGAACACACTAAGTGAAATATTAAGAAGCTTTTTTGATAAAAGTTTTTTGTTTCCTATGAAAAAAAGCATATAGGACAATTTTGGAGAAATCCAAAAGAATGAAGAGATGGAAAACTGTGTATTTTGAATTTCATGGCTAAAGTAATGAAATGCCTGTTGACAGTATTATTAAAAAGTATTTTGTAGGAGGAGCCATTTTACAAAAGAAAAAGTTTAAGTAGCTGGTTCATACTCCATAATTTGGAGTGAACAATTTAATGCAATAAATTTTTAAAATCGTTTTGGAGATACTTCAACTTTTTACAACATCTTTTCTTTTTTAATAATTACCACAAAGGCGCATTTGGAGGTCAGAGCAGAAGTGTTAAATACAACTTTAACCTCCAAATACTATTTGAAATAAACGTTAGTACAGATGTTATCTCCGGTTCTGTCCTCAAGATTTAGACCAAGAATAAGCAATTTTGGTGGCAGAGTATTTAAATCTCTCCAATTGTCATTTTGCTTCATTCACCAGTTGGGGTAAATTTAGGTTATCTGGGAGTGGAAATATTGGTGAGAGATTGTCTAACATTCATTGAAGTGTTCTTATGCAATATTGTGTCTATTTGTTTTTAGAGAAATTGTTTCTATCCCTTAAGGAATTTGTATCTCTCAAAGAATTTTAGCCTCTCTGTTTCCAGTGTAAGAAACTGTTCATCTAGTAATTTAACACTAGGAAAACTAAATAACTGGAAGAAGGAAAATTATTTGCACTTTACTGGACTTAAGACTTGACTTTGGGAGTAAGTCCATAAATATAAATGAGATTTTTTACTGATAAGAGTAAAAACTAATGAGTTCTAAGAGTTCTTAAGTAGTGGGCTACTTGGCAAGACTTTAAATATTTTAGTTAAAATTTCTCCACTATCTAGAGAAACAAAATTTAATTCCAGTTTGAAATTTGAAATCTTAATATGTAGTCAGTTCCTGACTTGTAAAACATTGTGCATAATTTTCTAATCAATGAAAACAAGAGTAAAAGAAAAAAAGGTAAAATTAACTTTCTCTAATGAGTCTAACTTTGATGATTTTGTGGATAACGAAATTGTTAATCATTGGTAAATTGGCATTAAATTTACTATCATAATACAAATACTTAATTTTGAGTCTAAATCACTTGAGTATTATGAATGATATCTTTATAACATACTATTTGGTTAATAATTAGATTTATAGTGTGCTTTCATGTTGCAGTTTGAGTTGAAATAACACTTAAGCACACTATTTCTGTTAGTGATACATAGTCTTCAAACTAACAAGCCTGAGATCTTTGTTAGTGTACTGATTGTCTCTTTAGGACTATGGGGCCAGAGCATGCCCATGTATGTTTACTCCCTGGGTCCTTTTAGCCTAGGGATTATTAGGGGGACCCTCAGAAGCTAAGTCCTGTCATAGGGGCTTGTTTAGTGGAAACCAGTAGTGTAATAAAATATTGAGGAAATATGCAAGGTCTTAATAAGTTTTGGGATGACCATTTAACTCTGGTAACTACTACCTTGGTATTGATGGACCTGATAGAGAGATTGTAACTCCTGGCAGGAATCTCACTGTGGTTATACTACATGCTTAAATTTAATCTTACATTTGTGTATTTGTTTCCTGAGTTGGATCTAAGTTACTGTATTTCTTTTTCTTATTTTTATTATTGTACAGTTTCTTTAACTTTCAAATATAAATGTATATATAATGTAAATACAAGGAATTCATTAAAACCACTAGTAACAATTACTATGTAAATAAAACTTATAAGCAGAGTAATTACTTGAAATGAGTCTTCATTACTTTTGGGATATTGGGCTTGATTAATTATACCTGGAGAGAAAAAGGAACAAACTTTTTTTTTTTTTTTTTGTAAATTTCTCTTCCAAGGGATGCTTTAGGCCTTCAGTCTCTTTGCACTTACAGTATAATATTGTGTTACATCTTCCCTTGAATCTCCTGTACAGACAATATGTGCTTATTCACATGGTCAGTGTATTAAAGTGTGAATATATATATATTTTTTTTTTTTTTAATTGTGCTTTAGGTGCACGTTTACAGAGCAGAGTTTGTTTTACATTCAACATTTTGTATATATTTGCTTTCATTCCCAATTACCATCCCCAATCCACTCTCCTCCCCTCCTTTCCCAATAACCCTCCCCCCGCCTTGCCCCTCATAGTTCGGCACTCCTGTGTGTCCTGCATTTCCCCATGTGAATGTTGCCCCTCTGGTGCCCTTGGTCGATTGTTCCAAGGGATGCATCTCCATAGAGTATGTGGGTACGTCACCCTGGGTTTAGTGGTCTGCATGGATGTCTTATTTACTGTTGAGCTAAGAGGTAGCCACTAGGAGTGAGTTTTATTATAGGCCCGAAGTATATCCCAGTGCCATAGTATTGGGGGTCCCACCAGACTCCAACCAATAATTCTGGTCATTATTGTGTTTTTGGATTTTGTTCCACATTTTCCCTCCCACTCTATCCAGGATCTCCAGTTTTGATCCTTTCCTCAGTGGTTGGCATTGGCAGTCAGGTACCATCTAGTTAGTCTGGTCTCAAGATCCATCATGTCATAGGCCTGGTTGCTTCCAAATGCCATTGATTTTTTGCACTCTTCTTCACTTCCGATGATAGGAGACCATTAGCTGCATCTTAGATGGCTGCTTGAAAGCTTTTTAAGACCCAAGTTGCTACTCACCAATGCGGGTTGTAGAACAGATTTTTATGTATTTTGTTGTGTTTAATTAAAAAATAACTTTTCCTAAAATCCTCAAGGTAATATGAAATTTAATGTGATGTTTCATTTGTTTGCGATGTATATACAGCAGTTTCTTACTCCATTTTTCCTTTAGCCCAAGTCTATATTACAGTACTTAAATGCTACTGTTGTTGTTGTTGTTGTTATGTGCCATCGAGTCGGCCCCGACTCATAGCGACCCCTCCTTGGGTTTCCGAGGCAGTATCACTACGGAAGTAGGATTGCCCAACCTTCCTTCCGAGGAGTGGCTGGTGGGTTTGAACCGCCAGCCGTCTGGTTAGCAGGCAAGTGTCTTAGCCACTATGCTACCAGAGCTCCCTAAATGCTACTAGAAGACTCTAATGGGAGCTCTGGTGGCTTAGTGCCTAAGGCATTTGACTGCTAACCAGAAGGCCAGCGGTTCAAACTCACCAGCCACTCCTCGGAAGGAAGATTGGGCAGTCTACTTCGTAGAGATACCGCCTTGGAAACCCAAGGAGGGGTTGCTCTGAGTCAAATCAACTCAACGGCAGTGAGTTTGATTTTTTTTTTTTTTTTTGGTTTAGAAGACTGAGGAGCTCTGGTGGCATTTGGCTGCTAATCAGAAGGTCAGTGGTTCAAATCCACCAGCTGCTCTGTGGGAGGAAGATGAGGCAATCTACTTCTGTAAAGATTTACAGCCTTGGAAATCCAGTGGGGGTTACTATGAGATGGACTCAACTCAATGGTAGTGGGTTTGGTTTGGTTTTTTAGGAGATTCTCGGAAGGAAGATGGGGCAATCTACTTCCGTAGTGATACTGCCTTGGAAACTCAAGGAGGGGTCGTTATGAGTCAGGTCCGACTCAATGGCACACAACAACAGCAACTAGAGCCCCGGTGGCAAAATGGTTAAGTGCTCAGCTGCTAATGGAAAGGCCAGTGGTTTGAACCCAACAGCTGCTTCACGGGAGAAAGATGTGGCAGTCTGCTGCTGTGAAGTTTACAGACTTAGAAACCTTATGGGCATTGCTACTCTACCTATAGGGTCCCTATGAGTAGAAATCAATGGAATGGCAATGAGTTTTTTTAGTAGAAGACTCTAATAACTAGCATAGTTTTTTAAAGCTTTTTCTGATTACTTTTGTATCAAAGACCTTCATTTAACATTACTAGTTTGAGTATATTTGCTTGACTTTACGGAAGTAAGGTAGCATTTGCAAAAAGCATTGAGATTTCCAAAGCTTTTAACTTCAAGATAATAGCTTAGGAGTGAATACTGTTTTTGTCTGGAAAAGTCAACTCTTTCAGAGTCTACACTATTGGAAAGTATAATTCTAAAGTATATAATCATGAAATAATTTATAATGTCATATAGTTTACTTTGATTTTTCATTTCCTATTTTTGTTTAAATAATATAAAACTATATTCCAAGAGCAAATTCAGACAGCAGAAATTGGTATAAGGGGGCAAAAAATACATGAGGTAGCATTGGAAAAGCAATCAGACTTTATTTTGCCATGACTAAAGATAATGTCAGAAAACAAAGTCTTAACTTTGGGAAAAAAAGTAACTGTGTAATTCATATAACCTTGCTCTTTGTCAAGACTGTGTCCAAAATACAAATTTCCAGATGTGGTAAAGCCTCACCAATTAGAAGTTCACTGATCACAACATGAGAAAACTAAAATGGAACAGAAATTTAAAACAAGATTTTAGGGAAATGAGCTACTTTAGAGATGAGTGGGCTATGTGATACTTCAAATGAATGCATGAACATTTGTGAACCCCTATTTAAGTGCCAAACATTCAGTGCCTCTTCATATTGTAGTAGGTTTCATAAACTTGGAAGGCTTGGGAAGTTAGCAAAAATAGCATAGCTTTCCAAACACTTGCCATTGATACTGGCCTTTCCTAGTTCCCAATTATAATGAGGTTTTAATGTGTACATTTCATTCTGTGGGCTGGATTTATTTTCTGATAAACACCAAGAAGGAAAGTTGACTTTTAAAATTGCATTGCAAATGTTTCATTTGTTTGAACACTGAAGTAAATGGAACTTCCATGGTTTTATTTAAGGTAAAATGACTTGTGCTATTGCCGTGTATTTGGAAAATCATTTTTGAAATAAAAATGTAAATGGTAAACTGATGCAGACTTGAGGGACTATATAAAAACTGACACTAATGGGATATAAGCATTTTTTCTCATTTTTAGTCTTCAGGCATAATACTATCATAATAGTATTACAAAAGCAGAAAGCGAAGCTTCATATTTTCCTGATCTAGGCAATATTGATAATCAATTTTATAAGTTAAAGATGTATTTTGATTACTGTGTAAAACCCAAGGCTTTTAACTTTAGTATCTATATTTTTAAGACCTTTTGAAAGAGAAATATTTAATTAATTAAAACCTTTGTACATTGTAAAAGGCTTTGAGGGTTTGTGTTTGGACTTTAAAGAAAGAAGATAAATTGGAAAGCATTTGAATGACAAGATTTATTCTATCTGCTCCTGTGAAAATTAGACTAGAAAAAACCCTGTGAGTTCTGCTGTGTCACAGGGTCACTATGAGTTGGAATTAGCTGGAGGGCACCTAAAAGAACAACATTGTAAAATTATACTAGGTGATTTACATAAATTGTGTTGCAATAAAGTAATCTCATTACTTTGTTACAGTATTTCTTCTGATATGATTTTTAAAGCCCCTTAAAAATTAAACTTAGGTGAGCTCTTGAAAATTAAACAATTTGCATCAAATTTTTAGACTACATTGTCTTATGATCTTTAAAAGTATAAATCCAATCCTGTCATGTCCTTGCTAAGACACTTATGGTACTTAAGGTTGTGTGTCAACTTGGCTGTGCCATGATTGTCAGTGGTCTAGCAGTTATGATGTAGTCATCCCCCATGATGGGATCTCAGATAATGTAATCACCTCCATGATGCTGAGCAGTCAGTCAGTGGAAAGGGAATTTCCTTGGAGTGTGGCCTGCTTCCAGTATATATGGACATCCTGGCAAAGCTCTCTGGCTTTTTGCTGAGTCTGGATCCTACATCTGGCTTGTCATCATCTGACCTCTGGTTCTTGGACTTGAACAAGTGACCTGTGTATTGCCTGCTGATTTTGGGATTGTTGCCTCCTCAGCCTCTGAGCCAGCAGCCTGCCATCTTACCCGTCAATCTTGGCTTCCTGAGTCTCTGCAGCCAGCAGTTCCATGACTCAGGAGAAGCCTCTAGCCAGATGTCTGACCCAAAGACTTGGGACTTGCCAGCCTCCAGAGCTACATGAGCCATTTCCTTGAAATAAATTCTCTCCCTCTCTCTATAAGCTTCACTGGTTTTGCTTCTTTAGAGAACCCTGCCTAAACCCTCTAATGGCACTCCTCATAATAAAAATCCAAACTCTACTATGGTCTACACAAGGTCCTACCTACTCTGATTTCTGCCTATTTCTCTAGTTCCAATTACCACTAAACTTTACTACAGTGCAATGGACTTTTTGCTATTTCTCAATCTGCCAGCCTCCTATCTACCCTAAGGTTCTGTTCTGTTCTTGCTGTTCTGTCTGTCTGAAATGTTCTTTTTCCAGGTCTTTGCATGATTTATATTTTCTTCATTCAGGTCCCTGCCTAAAGTCACCTCTTTAGAGGATTTTTTTTTTTTCCTGAACATCCATCCTCAGTCACCCTCATAACATTACTCCACTTCATATTTCTTTATAGAATCTATTATCACTAGTTGACATTGTTTTATATAGTTGATCCTCTGTGGTTTCCACTATAGTAATCTCTGTTAGTTGAGAAACATTATCTTGTTTACCACAATTACTACTGCTCAAAATAGTGCCTGGCACATGGTAGGTATTTAATAAAATGGAGCTAATTAGCCTACCCATGACAGATATGGGTGGGTGGATTGTTTTTACTTTGACCCATTCCTCAGTGAATTTACCTCTCCTTTAATTTTTTTTTTTTTTTAATAGATTATGCAGTTTGCCAGACTCATTATTTCTGGTTCATTGAAATTTCAACATTTAAAGGTTGGGTAGAGGAGAGAATAAACCTTAGAGATCAGAAATATCAGGAGACCATGGGTCCAGAAAAGGCAAGGGATGAGAGTGTCTTCACAAGGAGTGATTCACGGTATCATGCTGCAATAACGTTGAGAGGAGGAGAGAGATGTCCACTAAATGAAGCAACATGGACTGATTACCTTAATGGACTGGGTAGTCTCACTAAGGTGTGTGTGGCTCTGGCAGCCAGACTGAAATGGTTGAAGAATCAGTAGATGTTAAGAATTAAAGATTGCTACTGTAAGTGGTCCCTGAATTAATGACGTATTTGAGTTGCAATGAACTGCACTTACGACCATCCTTTTTGTCTTTTTTGTACATCTTGTTAGTACTATGTACTACATATAGGACAGCATGGGCGCTCTGGTAGCATAGTGCCTAAGGCACTTGACTGCTAACCAGAAGACTGGTAGTTCAAACCCACCAGCCACTCCTCAGAAGGAAGATTGGGTGATCTACTTCTGTAGTGATATTGCCTCCGAAACCCAAGGAGGGGTTGCTATGAGGTGGATCTGACTCCGATGGCAATGAGATTTTTTTGTTTTATAGGACAGCATGATAAACTGAACAGCTAAGTGAGCAAACCCCCTCCTCTTATTACCCTGACCTCCCTGGGGCTAGCCAAAACCAACCTGAGTCAGTTTGGCAGTCATTTTAGTCTCCTGGGTGACCTTTAGGTTATTAAGTGCCTCATGAATATTCTCTGCCTCTGGGTGGCATGTAGTTGCCATTTTTTATACATACGATGTCTGTAACGTACGTGTAACCCTAACTGCACCTGTGTAGCATGTAGAAGTATATGTACCCATGATTTTATATGACTTCTTGCCATGTGACTGTAAGCTACATAAGGGAAGCTTGAAGGACTCTTCATTGGGCATCCTTGGAGGCACTGTTGTTGTTATGTGCCGTGGAGTCAGCCCTGACTCATAGCGACCCCTCCTTGGGTTTCTGAGGCAGTATCACTATGGAAGTAGATTGCCTAACCTTCCTTCCGAGAAGTGGCTGGTGGGTTTGAACTACCAGCCTTCTGGTTAGCAGTTACGTGCCTTAGGCACTGTGCTACCAGAGCTCCTGATTGAGGCACTAGTCCTGGCTATTCCCTTCTTTGGTCAAAGAAATAAAAGTGCCGTTTTGTTCTCCCACCTCAGCCTCTTGTTTATTGGCTACGAGTCATGCCAAGCAGACTGCCATAAGTAGTCCTTGACTTAATGACATATTTGAGTTACAATGGAGTGGGTAATCTCACTGTGTGTGTGTGTTGGATCTGGCAGCCAGATTATCTTAATTGTCTGGGTAATCTCACTAAATTGTGTGTTGGATCTGGCGGCCAGACTGAAATGGTTGAAGGATGAGTAGATTAATTTTTAACCAGCAACACATACAGTGATCAGAACATAATTTGCTGATGTTATCATTATCAGTTTTCACTCCCAGATGTTTATACGTAATGTTTCCAACCCCCAAAGACAAAGATCAGATTTATAAACATGCAATAAAAGACAATAATAATGAAAGTAAGGGGAAAAAATGTATTTGACTTACATCAAAACCAACTGACAACAGAGTTGTTGGAACAGAACCCTGTCTTAAATCAGGGACTACCTACAGATAATTCTCCTAAAGTTAGGTGTAAGGGGAAAGAATAATCAGATAATAGCTGGAAGGGAAAAGGGGGTTCTCCCATTTCCTTTTTTTAAAATGGTAGATTGCAGTATTTAAATACTAATGGAAAGTGTCTTAGTTCTCTAGTGCTGCTGTAACACAATACCACAAATGAGTGGCTTTAACAAACAAATTTATTAAACAGTTTGTTGTTGTTGTTGTTATGTGCCCTTGAGTCAGACCCGACTCATAGTGACCCCTCCCTCCCTGGGTTGCTGAGGCAGTATCACTAGGGAAGTAGATTGCCCCATCTTCCTTCTGAGGAGTGGCTGGTGGGTTTGAACCGCCAGCCCTCTGGTTAGCAGTCCAATGCCTTAGGCACTATGCTACCAGAGCTCCTCTTAAACAGTTTGTTGTTTTGTTGTTATGTGCTGTCGAGTCAGCCCCAACTCATGGCGACCCCTCCTTGGGTTTCCAAGGCAGTATCAGTACGGAAGTAGGATTGCCCAACTTTCCTTCCGAGGAGTGGCTGGTGGGTTTGAACCGCCAGCCTTCTGGTTAGCAGTCAAGTGCTTTAGCCACTATGCTACCAGAGCTCCTAACTTAAACAGTTTAGGAGGCTAAAAGTCCAAATTCAGAGCAGGGGCTGGGTAGAAGCCCCTCTACCTTGGTCTTCAGCTATGCCTCTTGTTCCAGGCCCACTGGAGCATGCTGGAGGCTTCTCCTGCCTCATGTAGCTGCTGGCTGCTGAGGCTCATGAATCCAAGATTGGGAAGTAAAATGGCAGATTGTTGGCTCACAGGCAGCAAACCCGAGATTGGCAGGCAACACAACAGACCACCGTTTCAAGTCCAGGAACTGGAGATGAAGACTAAGACCAAATGCAATATTCTTTCTCTATATACTGGAAGCAGGCCACACCCTGAAGGCAACTCCCCTTCACCTGATTAGCTGCTCACAGCAGAGTCCACCATGGAGGGGATTACACCACATCCACTCTCATCATGGGGAATAACCACAGCCAGCTGCCAAGCCACTCCAAATCACAGTCCAGTCAAGATGACACACAACCTTAACTACCACAGAAAGGATTCTAGAAAGAGGTTTAAGAAACGAAGATCAGATGGGATCACGAATAATCTAAGACTCCTGAACAAGATACAGGGGTTGGATCCAGAGCATACCATGAAGGAAAGTGGAAAAGATGTTCAGAAGCAGGTAGGTTTGTAAGTGTGGTTTTGGGGAAGCTGAAAGGGGAGTTGTATCTTGTAGCTTTTGTTTACTTTGCGAGATAAGCAGAAAGTGGGACTGTCAAGAGTAAACAACAGGGAACTGTGCTGGTTTTCTTTTTTTTTTTTTTCCCCTATGATTGGGTGGATGGTGAATCCGTTAATATAAAAAGGAATCTAGAAGAGGAAGACATTTTGTTTGGGTAGGCAAAAATAAAGACTCGTAACAGACTTTTTGTGCCACTCCCCTTTGCCAACTCTTCCTCAGTCGTTTTGGCCTTTCTGATCCTGAAATTCAAGCATGCCCATGCTTATTCATGCCTTTGTTTCTTTGCACTACCTGTACCTTCTGCTTGGACTATTCTCCCCCTGGCTTCTTGACATTTGGTTCTCTGCCTAAATGTCTGTTACTTCCTCAGAGTGATCTGCTTATGTAACTAAAATAACTACCCAGTCACTCTCACATAACCTTATTCTAATATTTTGTGGAATACTTATTCTTAACTCACCCCCCACCCCCTGCAAGTATTTGCCCCAGTTCATGGAATGTAAGTTTCCTACCAACAGGGATCTTGTTGGGCTGTTTCTTTGCCCTTTCGCTCCTAGAACAGTTCCTAGTATCCAGGAGGCATTTGTAGGCCCTCAGGTAACAACTAATTAAATGAATGAATGAAACTTTTCACAGTCACTCTGAGGGGAGGGTCTGCACAAGGGCAAAGATGGGTTAGGAATGCACTAGTGTACTTGTACTAAATGTGGGTCAGATGTTAACTGACATTGGGGAATTCAATGAAATTACCTTGGGCTCCATCTTATATGGGACAAATCTCTTCCATTCTCTGGGAATTACATGGGAAGTTGAACTGGAGCTGATCATTGAAGACTAGAGTAGATGCTATAAAGACTAGAGTAGGTGCTATAAAGAACAAAGTATATAGAGATGGAGGGAACATTTTGGAAGGTGGGTCACAACTGATTTAAAAGATGAAACAAGGAAATATTTTCAGGGCATTAGGAGAACAAAACCAAGAGTCCATTCAACTCATAGCGACCCCTCCTTGGGTTTCTGAGGCAGTATCTCTACGGAAGTAGATTGCCCAGTCTTTCTTCCAAGGAGTGGCTGGTGGGTTTGAACCACCAGCCTTCTGGTTAGTGGTCAAATGCCTTAGGCACTACACCAGGAAAAAGCACTACAAAAGTCAAGGGAATAGAAATTTTGGAGAAAAGGCAGGTGCAGCTAAAACAGAACAAATAGAATGTAGACTGATACGTATTACGTTTTTACTAGAAAGTGGTCGAATTTAAAAGTAGTTACCAATAAAAACCAAAACCCAACCAGCTGCCTTTAAGTTGATTTTGACTCGTGTTTCAGAGAACTGTGCTCCACAGGGTTTTCAACAGATGTGATCTTTCGGAAGATTACTGGGCCTTCCGAAGCATCTCTGGGTGGATTCAAACTGCCAA
This sequence comes from Orycteropus afer afer, assembly GCF_000298275.1. NCBI lineage: Eukaryota > Metazoa > Chordata > Mammalia > Tubulidentata > Orycteropodidae > Orycteropus > Orycteropus afer. Next base: position 4,043,361 of record NW_006921880.1, read on the forward strand.
ACTTTCAATTAGTGCATTTACTCATTTCTGCCACCCAGTGATTTCAGTTATTAATAAACTCAAAAAATAAAAAAACAAAAAAAACCACTGCTATCCAGTGGATTCTGACTCAGAGTGACCCCCTTTGGGTTTCCAAGGCCATAAATATTTATGGAAGTAGGTAGTCCAGTCTTCCTTCCACAGAGTGGCTACTGAGTTTGAACCGCCAACCTTCTGGTTAGCAGTCAAATGCCTTAGGCACTCAAAACCAAAAACCAAACTTACTGCCATCGAGTTGTGGTGTTGGAAAAGAATGCTAAGAGTTCCATGGTGTGCTAAAAAGACTAACAAATTTGTCCTGGAAGAAGTGCAGCCAGAATGCTCCTTGGAAGCTAGAATAGCCATACTTCATCTCACTTACTTTGGTCATGTTGTCAGAAGGGACCATTTCCTGGAGAAGGATACCATGCTTGGTAAAGTGCTGGGTAAACAAAGAAGGGAAAGGCCTTCAACGAGATAGAGTGACACAGTGGCTGCAACGATAGGCTCCGGGATAGCAAGGATCATAAGGCTGACTCAAGACGGGGCAGTGTTTTGTTCTGCTGTGCATAGGGTCGCTATGAGTCAGAGACAACTGTGTGGCACCTAACAACAACAACAATCTCTGCAGAAGTAGATTGCCCAGTCTTCCTTCCGAGGAGTGGCCAGTGGGTTTGAACCACCAGCCTTCTGGTTAGCAGTCAAATGCCTTAAGAACTATGCCACCAGAACTCCTTAAAAGCAAACAGAACAGTCAGAAATGTTCCTTCTGGCATGTGCCACAGCTCCTTCCAACCCTGCAGCAGTCAGCTCCAGGAGGCTACATTTTCTTTGAAAAAATATACTGAACTAAAAGTCAAAACACTTGGGCTTGACTTCTGATAGAAACAGGAGTCCACATTGCTATAGATAACTGGAGGCTTCTAGGCAAGTCAATTTATCCCCATTGAGCACCAATTTCTTTTCTGTAACATAGGAATAAATAGAATCTGTTTTGCCAACGTTAGGGTTGTTTGGAAAGTTGCTGAGCATGGTTATGATGGGAATGCATTGTGAACTCTTGAATTTCATAGAAATATGTCACTGCAGTTGGAGCTAGAAATGAAGGTAACAGGTGGGTTACATAGCTGGTATACCATCGATTCTGGTAAATTGGGGAGAAAAACTGAGGAAATAGTTGAAAGGGACTGGAATCAAGAATGGGTGAGTTTGGAAGTTGAAAGAAGAATCAAGTGACAAGAAAACCCCTCCTTTCTTAGGTCGACATCTCACTTGTCCATTTCGCTCGATTTACCACTGCATTCAGGTCTCCCTTACTCTCTATGACTTTCTTCAATCCTGCCATGATCTTAATTTCCTATTTCTTTTTTCTTCCAGTCTTACCCACAAAAGAACGCTCGCTCATCTGCGTCCTTTAGAGGATTTTCACTCAGTACATGGCGGATGACGGCAAAGCTAACATTTGTGGTGTCTGACATTCTCACCTGGGCACTCACATCTTTCCTACAAGAATGATAATCACTGGGCGATTTATTTACATCAGCCAAAGCGTGTGACAGTGCGTTGCAAATTGCTAAACGCGCTACTAAACTAATGGGGAGTTCAGAATCATCATCAAACACCGGAGGAACTGGGACCCTCAGCGGCTAGCTTACTTGCTCAGTATCAATAACAGCGCTACTTAAAGGCTGAGTTCTGCAGCAGAACTCAGGTTCCCCAGGTTCGCGCTTCAGCTAAAGCTCGCCGTCCCCTCAGGTTTCAAGCCCCTTGCCACTGAGTGGATTCCAACCCATAGCGAACCCATAGGAACTGCAAAGTTGTAATCTTTCCCCTGCAGGTGAGGACTGGTACCTTGAACGACCCAAAAGAAAACCAAACTTCGCCTAATCTCGCGCTGTAGGCTCTAGAGGCGGCGAGGAGCACGAAATATCGCGAGATGACAGCGTTTTTCCCGCGAAAGGGAAGCGCGCGTTTTTCCCCGCTCAGAAGGCTGGGTCCGGCAGCACCTGTGAGGAATTAGCGCGCGGCGTTGGAGAAGCTGAGAGAAGGGGATCTGGTTCCCGGGTGTGTGTCCGGCCATGCCAGCAGAGCAAGCTCCGATTAGCGGCGGTGAGTGAGAAGAGCCTTCCTCCGGGCGCAGTGGCGTCCTTTACTGGGAGCAGCATGGAGGCTGCAGCCGAGCTTGGGGGAGGGAGCTGACCGCGGGCAGGACTGAGAAGAGGGGCAAGAAGCTGTGGAAGGGTGAGTGGAGGACACCCCAGACTCGCATTTACTCGCATGACACGGAAGATTTTGCACTAGAGAGCTGCGTTTTCCGGAGCATCCCGAGTTGTAAACGGGTCCTGTCAACTTGTTGATACTGTGAAGAACTAGGTGATGCCACCTTCTCAGCGGAGTTTTAACTTTTTTTTTTTTTCGAATACATTTGGCAAGGGTAGGGAGGGCGTTTAATGTAGTGGTTGTAGTAGTTGAGTGATTTTTTTCAACTACAAATTTAAATGTCTTCTGTCTTAGGTTCCTTAGCTTCAGATATGGTTGACCAGCCGGAGACGGCCGTGATTACCCCAGCCATGCTACAAGAGGAAGAACAGCTTGAGGCTGCTGGACTTGAGAGAGAGCAGGAGATGCTAGAAAAGGTAATTTGGAATCACGTAGAGTTCGTAGTGGTTAAAGCCGGGAGTAAACTAATGCTTCCTCAGAGGTGCCATTTATGTTCGTTAGTTTAGTGTGTAGCTGTAACAAACTTCAGAACGGCCTTATTTGTATGTTTACAGATGCTACCACTGAAAAGCCTTTTGCACGTGCTTTGAATGATGTGCTTCTGTGAGGTGTTCTCTTGGTATACTATAAAGTGTTCCTTCCCGTTTCTATTTTTATGAGCAATTCAAAACGCCTGTTTAGCCATTATAATTGCTTCCAAAATCTGTAGCCATCTTTCTTTTGTCATCTTTGTTTCCTTTTAAATAAGATGAATACCTTGAATATATGCCTGCTGGCAAGCATTAAACTCTTCAGCCCCTGTAATCATACTGAACTGGACTAAGGGTAGTAGTAGATGTTACCTGCAATCAACGCCTGAGCTAGAATCTAGGTCTGATGACTCCCTTACAGTTGAGTGCTGTTTTCTGTCTAAGTGATCCACTTGGTTTTTGTTTTCTTTTTTGGTTTCTTGAGTTGTCTATTGCTAAATAAGATTCTTTAGCTAAAAATGTGGCATACGGTTTCAGGGACTTCCTTGAATAATGTACCTGTTTTGTAGGTTACTAAAAACAGTCGTATCCTCTGGCAGATTCAATCAGGTATATTCTGAAGCTCTACTGTACCACTTAGGGAGCCTGATGAGCCTGGGCAGCTAACTGAAAGGTGGACAGTTTCACTTCGATTATATCAGGTCTCCTATGGGACAAAAGACCTGTTGATCTATTCCTGTAAAGATTACAGCCTTGGAAACCCTATGAGCCTACTTTATCATACTGGGTCATTATGAGTTGGAATCTCCTTAATAGCAGACAACAAGAAAGACAATGATAGCTCTTACTTACTGCCTACTAAGTGATTTGCTTGTATTTCTTTAGCACTCCCATTGATGAGTAGTATGAATAGGTACTTTTATTGGCCCATTTACAAATGAAGAAATTAAGGGAATTGGGATCACACACAAATTGTCTGAACTCAGATTCAAACTCATACTGTCCCTCTCTAGAGTTCCTGTTCTTTAGTGCTGTGCCTCCCTCAGGAAATGTACATTAATTTAAAATTGAATTAACTCCAACATAATCACAAAAGTACTTAAGCTGGGGGAAAATGAATTCGAATAGTAATGAATCATTTGGTTCCTTGCTATTTTATATCAACAATAGTGATTTTTTTGCATGTTTATTATTATTGTTAACATTTAATGAGCATATGATTCACTCATTTGAATCCTTGACTATCCCATGAAGTAGACATTGTCATTAAACTGTACTGTTTCTGTTATTAGAAGTACTAGTTTAATTACTAGTATCCCAAAACTCCAAAACTCACTGCCTTCTAGTCGATTCCAACTCACATTGGGTTTCCAAGGCTATAAATCTTTATGGATGGAGCAGCTAGTAGGTTCAAAGCACAGACCTTTTGGTTAGCAGCCAAAATGCCTTAACCACTATACCACCAAAGGTCCTTAATTACTAGTATACTTACTATTAAAAAGTATTCTATGAAGCAGATCCATTTTCTTTTCATTTACAAGAAACTGAGGCATGTAGAGGTTGCTTGGGACACCACAAAGAGTAAGTGGCAATCAAAATTCCAGGCTATGTAGTTCTAGAATTCGTACTTTTAAGTTACCATGTTATACTTACACTCTAATAATACTAGTTCTGTTATTACTTGTCATTCAACAACTCAGTCAGTGTGCTGTCAACTCAGACTCATAGCGACCTTGCAGGTCAGAGTAGAATTGCTCATAGGTTTTCCTAAGCTGTAATCTTTACTGGAACAGATCATTATAGCTTTTCTCCCTAGGAGTGGCTGATGGGTTCAAACCACCAATCTTGTTTTGCATCCGAGTGCTTTAACTGCACCACCAGGGCTCCATTGGTCATCCACATGAAACTAGAAGTAAAAATGACTTCTACTTTTAATGAACACTTTTGCAAATAGTCATCAAGTTTATTGTAATTGTTATCATTCAGGGACAGGTATGGTATCCTTCTACATCATAGAACCTGAAATAGCTTTAAATCCACTTAGAATCCTTTCATTAATAAAACGGTATTGCTCTTTTTGAATCTATTAATTAAGAAAATAAACAAACCCACTGCCATAGAATTGATTCTGACTGATAGCAACCATATAGGACAGAACTGCCCATAAGGTTTCCAAGGCCACATTTTATTCCTACCGAGGAGCTAGTGGGTTCAAACTACCAGACTTTTGGTTTGCAGGCTAATGCTTTAACTACAGCACCACCAGAGCTCCTTCCTTGTGCTAATACAAGGGTATAATGTACTAAAACTTGGATGTATTGTATTCCATTGTTACAATAAATCTTATGTGCAGGTATGGAAGGACTTTGGTTAAATGCCACCTAAAAAGGTTATTTCCTATGTGACTCCCTGGAGAAAATTCTAAGAGTAATTTTCAATCTTATTTGAGATTAAAAAAAAAAAAATTAGCTTTCTTTGGAGGCCATAAAACTCATTATACAAAAGTAAAGATTCTTTTTCTTTTGGGAGAATACCCGCCAGCTGCTCCACAGAAGGAAGATGAGGCAATCTACTTCTGTAAAGATTTAACCCCTTGGGAACCCAGTGGGGGTCACTATAAGCCAGAATGGATTTGATAGCAGTGGTTTGGTTTTATTTGTATAGTGTTATGGGCATATATTTAGAAGTGCTTAAAAGAGGAAGAGCTAGTTTAAGAGAAGCATTGACAGATTTTAAGGTTTGTGAAGAACCAGGAGGATGACTTTGACATTCATTTGCTAATCATTTTCTTTGACTTTTCACCCTATTTCCTTTTGAAAGAGGTCATTGTTAGTTTAGAAGACTGAAGTTTAACGTTGAAGTGTACGTAGGGGGAAGGGAGAAAGATCAGCTATGGAGATATTTCTTGGAGAGGTAAAAGGAAAATAGTTATATTGTGTAGACTGAAATAAAGTGAACTGAATTATGCTCCAGCAAACTAGAAAAGGAAAGTATTTTCCCCCCCTAAAAAAAAATCTGGGCTTACAGTTGGGGAGGACAGTGGGGTAGACAGTGAGGATTTTCTATACCTAGTGTCCACTGGCATACTCTCACTCTAGCCACTGAGAGATGTGCACTGCCAGGCACTCAGTGCTTTCCATAGATGGTGATATAGTTTATTTTAATATAACAAATAAAATTGCTAAGGCAAGCAATAGTAAAGATAGGAAGATTTACTACAAAATTATTTTGAAATATAGAAGACTGGATTTAAAGGTATAACTATTGGCATTGTATTATTCTAGTTATATTGTAAATTGTTTCACAGTAGCATATTAAAATTTTAATTATTTTAAAGATGTTACTAACTTACTCTGAAAAGGATTTAAGGTAGCAGTTATATCTGAAACTCAAAATATTTTAGCACTTTTAAGCAAATTAAGAAAGGCCCCTTAAATGGTTAAGTGTGTTGGCCGTTTGAACCCACCTGCTGCTCCAGGGGAGAAAGATGTGGCAATATGCTTCGGTGAAGATTTACAGCTTTGGAAACACTATGGAGCAGTTCAGCTTTGTCCTGTAGTGTCTTTATAAGTCAGAATCAACTTGATGGAAATTTTTTTTTTTAATGCTAGTAGAGAGGCTTGCAGTTGGAACCTACTAGCTACTCTGGGAGAAAGACCTGGTGCTCTGCCTCTGTAGAGATGACAGCCTGGGAAACCCTATCGGGCAGTTCTGCTAGGTCCTGTGGGGTTGCTCTGAGTTGGAATTGACTGTATCACACACAACAAAATGAAATTTAAGAGTTTAAAATCTAAGAATCTGTTTTTTAAAAGTCTAATTTTCATCTCCTTTTTCGTAATACCCATCTCATTCATGGACTGTCTATTGTAATCATTGTGTTGGTAATAGTAAAAGAAGTGCTGAAAATAAAATTTGAGAAGGTGTTAATGGATTATCTGTGGGTGGGATCATGTTTCTTTTTTTTTTTCAATCTCTATTTTTCTGTAATAAGCATGTATTACTTTTGTTAGATTTATTCCTGCATATTTATCTTATTTATTGTCCTTGCTTTTGCAGGAAATTTATTTTGAAAGAATAGAGAGAGAATATCTAGGAAAATAAAAGCTAATATTCACAACACTATGCAACCATACTCAACAGCACACAGTAACAACATCAACCACTGCCATGGAGTGAGATCCGACTCATAGCGACCCCTCCTTGGGTTTCTGGGGTGGTATCACTACGGAAGTAGATTGCCCAACCTTTTTTCCGAGGAGTGCTTAGTGATACCTAAATTACAAGGTCAGGTCTTAACCACTAAATTAATTAGATTATGCCTAGTCTAGATACCTCAACAAGCTGGAACAGCAAAACTACCAAGTTATCAGCAAGGTGTTGAGGCATTATTTAGAATATAAAAATGAATTTGTAGACGTACGTTCACATCAGTCTTAAGCTTTCATTTCTCTTCTTTTAATTTGAAATTGCCAAGTCCTAGGAGCAGGGTGAGTAGGGTAGTTAGGCTGTTGGTTTGTTTTTGTTTTTCCATTTATATTGATAGAAAAGCAGATGGCTTGGTCTCATTGAGATAGCAAAATACTGAAAATGTGCTGCTGAACAGTTAGATACCTTGGATAAGTTTTCCTAGACTGACATCTGTACTACTCTGTAAGGGTCCATGTAATTGTAAACTTCTAGTATGATTCTTAATGCTGTTACATAGGCCAGCATTGCTTAATGGAAGAGCTACCACAGTAACTGGACAAATGCAGAGCTCTGCTCTTCTGATGGTCTTTTAGACAGCTCATAATCATCTAATTCCTGAAATCTCTGATTTTTCTAACCATGGCGATTTCTATTTTGTACATCACAATTTACTACTAAGATGTGTTTTTTAATGTGTGATGTTTTCAAATTCTTTGATAATAGCATCTCATATATAATATTAAGTGGACAAGCATAAAAATTGTGTGTTTTCTACAATGTAACTTTATGTAATGCGTTTGCAGATTAGAGCCTCCAGTACATACTTGCTGATCGACTAAACTGGATTGGTGTTAAAGAATTAACATTTAAAAGATAATCTTGGCTAAACATCTGTCTTGAATGTTAGACAGGATGAATTGTGTTGGCAGTGTTTTTAAAACATTCTAGCTAAATTACCCTCTAAGGTAGTTCTTCATCTTGGCTTCATTTTAGAAGGACCTCAGGGAACTTTTAAAATGATACTTTTTCTTTACTATCCTATTCTGATTTAACTTGGTGGGCTAGCATGTATGTGTACTTGCTCAGGAGTAGAATTGCTGGTTGGTATGGTTTGCATATCTTTAGCATAAGGAGCCCTGGTGTGGTGTCACAGTGGTTGAGCGTTCGGCTGCTAACCAAAAGGTCAGTTGTTTGAACCCATCAGATACTCCGTGGAAGAAAGATACGGTAGTCTGTTTCCATAAAGATTATAGTTCTACTCTGTCCTATAGAGTCCCCATGAGTCAGAATCAACTTGATGACAATGGAAAAGCTTTAGTAGATGAATTCACACTATAATGTATCTTTTAATTCAAGTAGTTATTAATCTATACTAGGTTGATAAATTACTGGCCACATTTGGCCTGTACCTGTTTACGTTTTCATTGGAGCAAAGCTATACCCATTCATATACATATTATGTGTGACTTCTCTTATGCTGCAAAGGCGGTATTGAGTAGTTACAGCAGAGATCATATGGTGCGTAAATACTAAAATATTTTACTATCTGTTTCTTTCTCAGAAAAAGCTTGGGGACCATTTACCTATTCTGTTCATTTGTTGCTTTATGTTGTTAATCTTTATCTTTGCCCTCTGGTATTAAACTATTCTTGTCAGTGTGTCAGTGTGAATTGAGACGATTCCTCCCCAGACATTAGAATAAATAATGTAGACTCTTAGAAATGATCAATAAAATCAGTGCATAAAAGTAATATGGAAAGTAGAGGTTTTCAGTTGGAAACTATATGGAAGTGAATGATAAAAGTATGAGCATAAAAGAGAGCTAAGGGATAAGGGCAACACTTTGGGGGAACACAAAATACTGAGGGCAAAAAGAAGCAGTTTGTAAGAAATCCCCAGTGAATCTGGAGATTTAGCAAGTTGAAATATTTTGACTGTAGTTGTTAAATTTAAAAAATTCTGGCCAATAAGATTATTATTTTTAACTCTAATGGGTTTTCAAATAAAACTGGTATACAAAGTTTTTTTCTTTTTTTTTCCTGAAAGTATTTGATTGGTTAAAAACTTAAATCTAACTTTAATTAAATACTTCTTTTTCTAATTTTTAATATAAAAAATTGTTTAAGAACCCCTCAATTCAGTAGATCCCAGTAATCATATGTCCAGTATCTAAAGTTTCAGTATTTTGGTATCCAGTACATGTACCAGATTGCCTGTTGAACCCAAGAATGTTTTTCAGCTGCGTGTGCTAATTTTTGGTTTGGACAGTAAAGTATCCAAAAGAAAAAAATAAACTATCATTATTAAATGAATTTAATCTTTTAAAAATCTTTATAATCTTTAATGAGAACTATATTAAAAATCATTTATGTAGCCATTTTTGTTACATCTAATGCAAAAAAAAAAAATCAAGGATGTCAGAAAATTTATGGAAATTTTTTCTTTGGATAGGCTCGTATGTCGTGGGATAGAGAGTCCACGGACATTCGGTACCGGAGACTTCAACATTTGCTTGAGAAAAGCAATATCTATTCTAAGTTTTTATTAACTAAAATGGAACAACAACAATTAGAGGTAAGTATATGTGATTTACATATACTTGGTAGTGTAAAAAAAAATTAAATTTAAATTGCATACAATAAAATGTACACATTGTAGGTAAACATTTTGAGTTTTTCTAGATGTATACACTTATGTAACCACCAACACAGTCAGCATAATCTAGATTAGTGTTATCTTTTCTACAATATTACATAAATGAATTATATCCATACTGTTATTTTTGTTAATAGGCCATTCTTTTTATTCTGTTGTATGAAAATACCTTTATTCATTCATTCACCTGTTGACTTATTTTTATCTTGGTCATGGGTAATATTTTTTGCTCAAAATTATGAATTTTATGTTGTTTAATGCTGTTTTCTTTTTTGTTGTTTGTTTGCTTTAATCAGGTTTATTGATGTACAGTTGACCTCAATACAATGTAATACAATAAACTGCACATATTTAAAACATACAATTTTGTAAATTTTGATACTTTCATATACACACACACACACACACACACATACATGTAAAGCAGCCATCAAGATAAGGAACATGACCATACACTCATAAGATTCCCTCTGCCCCTTTTTAATTCTCTCTTCACCTCTTCCTGCTTTCTGTGCTCAGATAGTCATTAATGTGCTTTCTGTCACTATTAATTAGCTGCATTTCTGAATTTTAAATAAATGCAATATTACAATATGTATACTTTGACTTCCATTTGGCAGAATTTTGATACGTATTCATGTTTTTGGGTATACTTATACTTTGTTCCTTCTTATTTCTGAGCGTATTCCTTTGTATAGATATACCACAGTTTGTTTATCAGTTTACCTATAGATTGCCATTTATGTTATTTCCAGTTTTGGCTGTTGCAAATAAAGCTGCTGTGAGCATTCATGTTCAGGTCTTTTTTTTTTTGGGTGACACTTTACAGAGCAAATTCATTTCCTTAGAGCAGTTCATAACATTTTGTTTCATGAGATTGACTACAATTCTGCACTGTGTAAAAGCTCTCTTCCTACTTCCTCCTTGTAGTTACCTCTTCCCTGTGTTCTTCCCTCTCATGCATTCCTGTCTCCCACCCCCCATGCTATCTCCCTGTGCAAACACTGCCCTTCTGTTCTCCCATGATTGATCACGCCAAGGAATGTGTCTGTCTACCTGATATAAATGTTCACTCCAGCGCCCGTCTGTTGTTTGGCTGGAAGCCACAGGAGTGAGTTCAGTTCCAGACCTGAAGGGTAACTAGGGGCCATAGTCTCAGGAGTCTTACCAGGCTCTATCAATCAAACCAGCAAACTTGATCTTTTTTTTTTTTTTTTTTTTTTTTTTTTTTTTTTTTTTTTGATTTTGATTTTGATTTTTTGATTTTGAGTTTCATGTACAAGTCTTTATATGATCTTAAGAGTTTTATTTCTCTTGGTAAATACTTTGTAATGGAATGACTGGGTTATATGGTGGAAATATGTTTAACTTTTTAAGAAACTGTTCAGTTGTTTGCTAAGTGGTTGTACTCTTTTACATTCCTGTCTACAGTATGTGAGTCCCTGTTGTTCCACATCTTCACAAATACTTGGTTTGCTCGATCTTGTTAGTTTTATCCATTCTAATAGGTGTGTAGTGATACATCATTTTCATTTATATCTTTTTATGATTAATGATTTGAGCATCTTTTCAGTGTTTTATCCACAGTTGATACCTTTAAAAACTTACTGTCTTTTTGGTGAAAGTTTACGTAGTAAGTTAGGTTCCTGTTAGATAGTTTCCACACATACTATTCAGTGACAGTAGTTATATTTTCAGTGTGTCAACATTCTCTTTAATTGTGTTCTGGTTGTTCAATTTCTGGTACTATAGTTTCCCTATCCTCTTCTCATCTTTGCTTTAGAATAAATAATGATCTTTTTGGTTTCCTATAGATAGTTTTTTAGTAAAGCACCATTTTTATGGGTAATATCCTTCATTTTGTGTGTTGATCTGCTGTTTCACTTAAAGCTGATCTAACAGTACAATTTGGTTTAAGATTTAGAGAGTATCTTGGGGTAATAGTCTCAGGGAGTCCTCTGGTCTCAACTGGCCCAATTAGTCTGGACTTTTTTTTTTTTAAGAATTTGAATTTTGTTCTACATTTTTCTCTGGTTCTGTTTGACATTGTATATTTTGACCCTGGTCAAAATGGTCAGTGGTAACCAGGCACCATCTAGTTCTAGTTCTGCTGGTCTCAGGTTAGATGAGGATGTATAGGCTGTCAACCCTGTAGATTTGTACCTTCTCTGAGATTTTGGTTACTTTAAGACCTTATTAGTTGATACTCATTCCACTAGGATATAGAACATGAACTTTGTGAATTATATTATGCTAGTAGATTGAGTTGGGAGCTCTCGTGGCATAGTGCTTAAGAAGGCATTTGACTGCTAACTAGAAGGCTGGCAGTTCAAACCCACCAGCCACTCCTTGGAAGGAAGGTTGGGCAGTCTGCTTCCGTAGTGATACTGCATTGGAAACCCAAGGAAGGATCGCCATGAGTCGGATCCTACTTGACAGCAGTGGGTTTTTTTTTTTTTTTTTAGCTGACTGAGTTGTCCCATGAGACAATGATCCTAAATAAAACCTTCAAATCGGAAAACCATTCTTGGAAGGTGTTTGGTTATATCTGAGGAATATGTGTAGTTGTGTCTTCACTGAATATGTAACTGCACATACAAATCTATAATTACACGTACATATAGATACTTCTGTGTGTTCTCACGTATATATATACCTGTACTGACCTGTATACCTTAATGCCTATACCCATCCATATGTGATCATACACTTGATTTTTGGTTTATGTGGGAGATGTTGTCTTCTTATACACCTCAAATTCTTTAGGACAGGCATCCTTTTCTCTTGAGTGTTTTTAGTGACATCATTTACTTTAGTCATGCTGTGCTCACTACATCCACATTTGGTGCCATTTTCTCCCATTGCCATCAGTGTATCTTTACTAAAATGTGTGTTTAAATCTTTTGCCCATTCTTTTTACTGTGTTGTTTGATTTCTCATTATTGAGTTCGATATATAATCTAGGTACAAGTCTTTTAATGGATATGTGGGATTTGCAAACATTTGCTTCCAGTTTATGGTTTGTCCTTTCGTTAATAATGTGTTTTGAAGAATAGCAGTTCTTAATTTTCATGAAGTCCAGTTAATGAATTGTGTCTTCTTTGGATTTTACTTTTGGTATCATATCTTAAATCTTTGCCTAACCAAAGTCATGATGCTTTTCTTCTAGAAGTTTTACAGTTTACATGTAGGTAGTTATGTATTTTGCATTAACTTTTTATGTGGTGTGAGGTAAAGGTTCTTGTTAGTAGCTATTGAATCTGCTCTGATTTATAGTGTTCTTCTGCATAATAGAATGAAATGTTGTCCAGTGCTGTACCATTTTCATGACTGTTGGTATGTTTGAACTCATTGTGGCTGTATGTCAGTACGTCTCATTGAGGGTTTTCCTCATTTTCAGTTTACCGTACGTGATGTTCTTTTGTAGTAATTGACCTTTTCCTCAAGTTGTGTCGAGAGTGAGTGAGTTGAAGTCTCACCATTCTTGCTTTTAAAAAGTATTCTGGTTGTATTTTTTCTAAGATTGATTTGTTCGTTCTTTTTGCAGTCCACGTCATAGTCAGTTTTCACAGCACCATGTGTATGAGGTGATTGAAAAGACCATGGCTTGGGTAAGGTATACCATAGTCATTAAGGTGACATCTTTGCTTTTTAAACTTAAAGAGGTCTTTTTCAGCAGATTTCTTCAGTGCAACATGTTGTGTGATTTCTTGACTGCTGCTTCCGTGGACATTGGTTTTATAGAGATGCGTTTTTTTGGTTGTTGTTATTAGTTGCCGTTGAGTTGGCCTCTGACTCATGGCAACCCCATGTGTTACAGAGTAGAACTGAGCTCCATAGGGTTTTCTTGGCTATAATCTTTTATGGAAGTGTACACAGATCTTTCTTCTGCAGACATAGGGTCAGTTTAAACCACCAGTCTTTAGGTGAACAGCTGATTGCAAAACTGGTTCTGCTAACCAGCCTATTCAGTTATTTCTACGTTTATTGAAGACTTTTCTCCACTGAATTGCTTTTGCATCTTTGTCAAAAATCACTTGAACATATATGTGTAGATCTATTTCTAGATACTATTCTGTTCGATTGGTATTTGTCTATGCTATATGCTGTATATGAGAGCTCTGGTAGCATAGTGCCTAAGGCATTTGACTGCTAACCAGAAGGCTGGCGGTTCAAACCCACCAGCCACTCCTTGGAAGGAAGGTTGGGCAATCTACTTCTGTAGTGATACCGCCTCAGTAATCCAAGGAGGGGTCGCTATGAGTCGGGTTCGACTCAACAACACATAACAACAACAACTACTGTATTTACTGTATCATCTTGATTAGTATACCTTTGTCTTTAATGTAAGTTGGAGAACTTTGTTCTTTTTCAAAGTTTTAGCTTTTCCATGGCCTTTGGTTTTCTCTATGAATAGAATCAGCTTGTCAATTTCTTAAAAAAAAAAAAAAAACTTGCTGTAGATCAGTTTGGGGGAGTTAACATCTTAACAATGTTTTCGATTTCTGATTTTTCATTGCTATAATAAAGAAATATAATTGATAATTGTGTATTGATCTCTTAATGATTGTCAGGCTTTTTCTGTAAAGAGTCAAGTAGTAAATATTTTAGGTTACATGGACTTATGAGGTGAATAGTCATATAAGATTGTTATGTGTCTTAATGAATTAAGTTCTCAGTCATGAGGATGGCTTGGGATCTGACATTGTTTCTGTTCTGTTGTGCATGGGGTTGTCATGAGTTGGAGCCAAATTGATGGCAACTAACAACAAAATCATTATGAAATCATCCTCTTTAGTTCGAGAAAAATTTTTTTGCTCTGAAATCTAGTTTAATATTGATAATGCCACTTCAGCTTTCTTTTAATTAATATTAGCATAGTGTATATTTTTCCATTCTTTTAACCTATTTGTGTCTTTATATTTAAAATAGGTTTCTTTAGACTATCTATAGTTTGCTCTTTTCCTTTACAATGTATTTCCAACAATATAAAGAATGATCCTTTTAAAATATATCCGATCATGTCATCTTTATGCTCAAAACCTTCCAGTAGCTTATCTGCTTCACTCAGAATAAAAGCCAAAGTCTTTTTATTTTATGTCCTATAAGACTGCAGTAACCTGACTGCCTCCCCCAACCTCATTACCTTCCCAAAAGCATTTTAGTCAAGGACCTTCATTTGAGCCTCTAGGCCGTTGCTGCTAGCTATTCTCTTCCTAGACTCTCTTCCTTTACATGCCTGCATGGCTTATTTCATCATCATCTTCAGGTCTTGGCTTAAGTGATCTTTTCTTAATGAGGCCTGCCCTGACAGCCTGAAATGAACTTGCCACTTTGCACCTCTTCTGTCGCTCCTGTTTGATTCTTTCCGTTGCACCTCTCATCTAGCGTACTATATATTTATTTACTTACTGTAGTTATCGTTTGTCTCCTGACCTGAATGTATGATGATTTTAAAACTTGTGTAAATTGAGAGAATACAGTATATCTCTGCTTTTCCCCATCATCCACATTTAATGATTATCACTTGGGATTTTGCCACACATGCTTCATCTATCTTTGCTCAAGCCTTTTTAAAACCTTTTTGTGATCATATGAAACATACAGAAAAATGCAAAACTAATTAGTTATTATAATTTATTATAAGGCAAACACTTTTATCCACCGCTTGGTAATGATTTTGATTGTTTAGTGTCTTGTGTTTAAAGCTTCATTAGTGTTAGAGTAACTTGACCTGTCTTCTGATACTCAACACTCTGTGTTAGGTTTCTATTCCTAAGTGTTTGTAGAAGAATGAGAAATTGTTCTAGCTGCCTCTTTCTGGTGGCTCTTTTCCTGGCCTTGCTGGTTTCCTTGCCTCATGTTCTTAGCTGAAGATTGCACATCTTCAGAGTTTTCTCTCTGCAGCTCTCTCCTCTCTGGTATTCAACTCCGCAGCTGCTAACTGCCCTAAGTTTTGAACTTCTGAACTGTTGGGCTCTGTTTGCTTTCTGCCTGCATTATCCATGCCTGAATATTGCTTTCAGGAAGATTGTTTCCATTTTCTCAGTGTTCATTGTCTTTTGTCCAAAAACTATTGTTTATTGTTTGGTCTTGGTTTTAGTTGTTGAAGACAAGTGAGTAATCTATTCCCATTTATTCCATAAAGGCTTGAAGCATAGGTGCTACCTTAAATTTTCATATAGTTTCTTCATTGTGAATATAACTTACTTGAGAGCTGAGATGTGTGTTTTGTACTTGGCATTTTCTCCTTGTGACACTAAGAAATTATCTTACAGGAACAGAAGAAGAAAGAGAAATTGGAGAGGAAAAAGGAATCTTTAAAAGTTACAAAGGTAACATAGCAAACTAGGATTTTTTTATACATTACCTGAAATATTGAAGAAAATCTTTTGTATTCTTTTGACTTTTTTGACTATTTATTATTTTAACTTTCTTTGTCTGATAATCTTTGTTTATATTTAAAACTGCATGGAAACATGTAAAATTATTTTCTCGGTGGTTTAGATATGGAAGGAAGAGTAAGACAGTTCATTTTCTGTGGACTAACTCGCCAGCTTTTTTAGGAACTGCAATGATTACTGTTTCTACTTCAGATCTCCACTCTCATCATGTAAATAGCCTTTTTCAATCCTAACAGTAATAACAATAATCTAAATTTATAGCTTGCAGAATACATTTATATCTTGCTCATAACTGCAGCAGTAGGCTCAAATGGAAACTCTCAACATGTTGTATCTATTAATAACATTTCAGATAATAGAGTGTTCATCTCGGGACAGCTTGAACGTTAGGTGTGATCTTTTTGGAGGTGGTTTTAAGGTAAGGCCTTGATGGGAACAGTTATGCTGGTGAAAAGAGAAATAACAATGGTAATGTTTATTAAGTACCATAAAACCTGCAAAAGCCAGAATGTATAAGGTGGAAACCTGACAGAGAGGGAAAACTCATATATTTTCCCACTGAAATAAGCAAAAGAAGAGTAATGAGACAGCATCCTGTCAAAGGTAGAAAACACTGAAACACCTGGAAAAACAAAGCAGTCCTGTTGAGTCCTGGTTCTCACAGGTTGTATATTGTATTAGGTTTTATTCTATGCTTTACATGTGTTCTCTTAATCCTAAAAGCAGCTCTATTAGATAGTGGTACTATTATTATCCTCGTTTTACATAGTAAAGGGGTTTATGGAAAGAGAAATAAAGTAACTTGCCCAAAGTTATATAAATTTATAAATAATCCTATGAGGATTTGAAGGAGCTCTGGTGGCATAGTGGGTAAGGCATTTGGCTGCTAACCACCAGGTCGGTGGTTCAAACCCACAAGCCTACTCTACAGAAATGAGGCAACCTACTCCCATAAAGACTTATAGCCGTGGAAACCCAGTGGAGGTTTCTTTGAGTCAGAATCAACTCAATAGCTGTGGGGTTTTTTTTTTTTTTTTTTAATTTTAAAGTATGGTAGTTCAGTTCTTTTTAATTTTTTGGTGTGGGGATTTGAACCCAGGAACCTTCTTAGTTACAGAACCCACATGCAGCTTCTACACTAAACTCCCTTTATTGGGAAATGTGAGAATGCCAAGAGACAAAGTATATAGGTTTTATCTTGATTTTATCAGGATAAGTAGTATACTAAAATCTATTTGAGTCCAGTTATTTGATTCTTAGTCTGGTTTAGAGATAGTGTTTAAAGTACATAATAATTGGTATGTTATGAGAGAAATTGTAAAATCCTGTATTACAAATTGATTATTTAACTCAGTGCTGATTTTAGGGACTTACGTTGGGTTTTTGAAGAACATGTATTTATTTATAATTTTACTGGCTTAGCCATTTGCTCCTACTCTTGATCCTATTGATATGCTTCACATTGTCCCATCTAATTTTTATATTACAGTTTATGTTTTTCCTCTTCTAAAAGTACCATCCATTAAATTCTGCCTATTCTCTCTCACCAGTCCATTTTAATATTTTCTTTTTTAATCCTCTAATTTTTTTTAACTTAGGAGCTCTGGTGGCGTGGTGCCTAAGGCACTTGACTACTAACCAGAAGGCTGGCGGTTCAAACCCACTAGCCAGTCTTCAGAAGGAAAGTTGGACAATCTACTTCCATAGTGATACTGCCTCGGACACCCAAGGGAAGGGGTTGCTATGGGTCAGATCGGACTTGATGGCAGTGAGTTTGGTTTGGTTTGGAATGTTTTAACTTAAGTTTTTATTTGCCCTATTTCTTTGCCCTTTTTATTTTTCATACTTGCTTTCTACCTGTTCTTAATATAAAACCAAAAAAACCAAATTCACGGCTGTCGAGTCGGATCCGACTTATAGCGACCCCCCTTTGGGCTTCAGAAGCGGTATCACTACGGAAGTAGATTGCCCAACCTTCCTTCCAAGGAGTGCCAGTCTTCCTTAGGGGAGGAGTGGCTGGTGGATTTCAACCACCGGCCTCTGGCTGGCAGTCAAGTGCTTTAGGCGCTAGCCACCAGTGCTCCATTCTTAATATAATGTTTATCCAGTTTTCTCACTTTGAAACTTTATTTTTTAACAGTTTTTCTTTTCCTTTTATTTATCCCTCTCATTAATATTTTTATAGTAACTCTTTTTATTTCTATTTTCACTTGTATTTAACTTACGTATTTTCGTGAAAGATGAATATGCCTTTCACACCATGTGTATTGAATACTTTTCAGCATAAATGTGCAGTAACAGAAGATATATATGGAATTTAAAAATAAAATTCCTTCAATATGTTTAATTTTGAATTTTCCTTCCTATGTGGAAAAAAACTTTGAGGAAAAAGTAAGGCCTTTGGGGTATAGTAAGGAATTACAGACAAGTTATGTATAGGTAAATAATAGTGAAGACTATGGATGTGGTTCAGTTGCCATGGAGCATTTACTTCTCTCAAGTTAATCAGTGTTCTTTAATATGTAATAACATAAAGGTCCATAGAAGAAGTAATATTTTAAATCCTTATTTTGTAGGGTGAAAACGGAATTGAGGCAGGTGAAGAAAATCCAGGTAAATTTCCTTATTCTTGTTTTGATGAGTATGTGTTTATATTTCTGCTTTAATTGATTTCAAAAATTAAATTATACATATTTTTTATAGTCCTGAGAAAGAAAAGAGGAAGAGAAGATGAGTCATACAATATTTCAGAAGTCATGTCAAAAGAGGTAAAAATAATAGAGAGCACGTAATATTCAATGTTGAATAAAGCCTGTTGTTTTGTTTCTTCTTTCCAGTAAATATGTAGGTAACAAAACATTTGCCGTTTCAACAGTCTTCATATATACAGTTCAGCAACATTAAATGTGTTCATCATGTTGTTTAACTGTCATCAATCCTGAGTTTTTCTGTCATCCTTAACAGAAGCCCAGTGTCTACTCTCTATTGTTGATTTTGAACAATCTTAAAGCTGTAAGGATTGTAGTTACTTGGCTTTTCAGCTTCTTACAAATATTTCTATTGTTTTCCGTTGTTGCTGTGTGAATATAATTAATTTTGAGAATATTATTTAAAAATTAACCATAAATATATAAAGTTAATAGCTATAGAGAAGTAAGTTGGGTGATGCAGTGGTTACAGCATTTGGCTGCTAATCAAAAGGTTGGCGATTTGATGCAGCTGTTGCACAGGAGAAAGATGAGGCATTTGTTTCTATAAAGATTTATGGCGAAAATCTAGCACAAAGCCTAAATTACAAGCTCTGAAGATCCATATAGATCTCTGCCTATTAACATTTTGTGTGTGTGTGTGTATGTACATACATACTTTTTTTAACCCCTCTTTTTCTTACAGAAAATTTCAGACCTAAGCAAATAAAGAGAGGCTAGTACACTGAATGGTCCAATGTCCAGCTTCAGCAGTTTCCAATCTTTGCCACTCTTATTATTTTCTACATCCCAAATTACTTTGAGGAAGATCCCAGCATCATTTCATTACTATATAAATATTTCCATATGCATCGCTAACAAGTACTATTTTAAAAAACTAATCACAATACATACAACTAACACATTTTTTTAAAAAGTGATAATTTCTTAATATTGTCAAAATTTCCCCTGGGCTCCTATATTTTGTTTTTACAGTTGGTTGTTCACAACAGGGGCAAAAGAAGTAGCATAAATTACATTTGGCTAATGTCTCTCTGAAATCTATTTCTTTTATCTTTGTTGTTGTTGTTATTGTGGCAAGTTGTTTATCGAAGAAAAGAAGTCATTTACCCTAATTTCTTGCATTTTAGATTTTCCTTTCTGTATCTCAGTGATTTCTTTGTTCCTGTGTTTCCAGAATGTAAACTGATAGTTATTAGAGATTTGATGCAATTAAGGTTTAATTTTTAGCAAGAATACTTCATAGATGGTATTATGTTTACGTGTTGTGCTTCATTGCTACATTGCCCTCCAAAAAGATTCAGCTTATCTAGTAAAAGACAACTTGTCTGTCAGTCCCCTATGTAAAATCTTTACAGCTTTAGAATATGAATGTCTATATCCTTGGAAACCCAAGGAGGGGTCGCTATGAGTCAGGTCTGACTTGATGGCAAAACAACAACAACAATATTGAGATATACACACATGTACAAATATGTATATGTATGTGTGTGTTGGCCATTTGCTGATACATCCTATCATTCTATGTATCTTAAATTTGAGATAAGCTTAAAGTGTGTATTATAGTATTTCTTCACCTTTGTACTCTATACATGACTGAAATGTACCCTCACTCTTACCTGTGATTAAGCTCTGGGGACAACTTTTTCAGATAATTTAATGTTGTAGTATCTCCTAAGTCACTAAGTGACATTAAGTATGGTATTGCTTGTGTCCATACTCATAGCAGCTAGAAGGTATTTAGAAATCAGAACACTTTTTATTCTGTATTTTCAATTTATTTGTCTTTACTGCTTGCCAAAGATTCTAAACTCAGATAGATGTCTATCAGCTGAGCCCTAAAGTGGGCTGGAGTTCAGACTGTAGTACATTTGGAAGTGAATCTTTGAATAAATGGAAGTCACAATTTGACTCTAGAGCAGAGGATGCTGGACTTCTCTGTGAAAAGCCCAGATAGGAAGTGTTTGCAACATTATGGATCATATTGTCTATCACAACTACTCTATGCCTGAAAACAACCATAGACAGGCTATAACAAGTGAGCCTAACTTTTTTTCCACTTAACTTTATTTGCAAAAACAGGCTGTCAGCGGGATTTGGCCACTTGGCTGTAGTTTGTTGACCCCTGTAGTACTTAGAATAAGGATCCCTGGTGGTGTAGTGGTTAAAAGCACTTGGCTGCTAACCAAAAGGTCAGCTGTCTCAACTTATGAGCCATTCCGTGGGAAAAAGATGTGGCAGTCTACTTCTGTAAAGATTTACGGCCTTGGAAACCTTATTGTTGTTATGTGCCATTGAGTCGGACCTGACTCATAGCGAGCGACCCTTCCTTCGGTTTCTGAGGCGGTATCCCAATGGAAGTAGATTGCCCAACCTTCCTTCTGAGGAGTGGCTGGTGGGTTTGAACCGCCAGTCTTCTGGTTAGCAGTCAAGTGCCTTAGGCACTGCGCTACCAGAGCTCCTTGGAAACCCTGTAGGGTTGTTCTGTTCTGTCCTATAGTGTTGCTATGAATGAGAATTGTGAAATAGTACTGGAGGATTGTTGCCACATGTGAATTTGGAATTAGCCTAGTCAAATATATTTTGATGTTTTTTTTTTTAAGCTGGAAAATTCAAGTGTTTGTGGAAACACCTCAATTTAAGTGTTACTCAATAATTCTGAATTCTGTAAAAGACAGTGAGCTAAGCATACATGTCTACAGACTTGATTTTGCCCAAGAGCCACTAGTTTGAGGCCTCTAGATTAGTAAAGTCTCCTGTTACTTTGAAATTGTCTATTTCTCTTTTCAAATCTGCTGAAGTTTGATTTATGTATTTTGGCACTCTTTCATTGGGTATATAAATATTTATTATGATTATATCCTATTGTTTGATTGGCCCTTTAATCATTATATAATGCCCTTGTTTTTTATGTTGGTTTTGCCTTAAAGTCTATTTTATTAGTAATTATGTTGCCCCTTCTGCTCTTTTTTGATTGTCATTTGCTTGATACGTATTTTTTCCCCAACCTTTAATTTTTCAGTCTGCTTTTGTTTTTGTGTCTAAGGTGTCTCTTTTGTAGATAACATATTGATGGGTCGTGTTTTCTTATCCATTCTATTGCTCTTTGTCTTTTGAATGGTGCATTTAATCCGTTTTCATTCAGTGTAATTATCAATAGGTTTGCATTTATTGTCATTTTCCTTTGTGTCTTTTTGTGGTGCTGCTGATTTCTTGGTTCCTTACAATTTTCTGTGCTGAATTCCTTGTTTTTTAACGATCTTCTTATCATTTCCTTCGTCACTGTTGTTTCAGTATTTACTAAATCTTTATGACTTTCTTATTGACTTTGATGAGATTTATTAATTTCCTTTGCAGATACCCTGTAATTTGTTATTTTCTTCCCAAGTTTAAAATAGTCTGTCTGTCTCAAAATCATCTTGATGACTTCTCCATTTGGAAGTTCTATACCTATATTATTTATTCCTTTTTTCTTTTTGCTTTTGCTTTGTAGTTGTTCGCATTAATTTTACTCTGGATACTTCGATATCAGGGTTGGTTCCTGGTGATGGTGTCATATGTGTTCATCTCAGTGTGTTGTCTGCTGTTGTTAGTTCTTTGTCCAAAGGACTCTCTTTAACACCTTTTGTAAGATTGTTCTGGTTTTGACAAATTCCCTAATTTTTGTTTATCTGTAAATGTCCTAATTTCACCATCATATGTGAGGGACACTTTTGCTAGCTATATAATTCTTAGTTGACAGTGTTTTTCTTTCAGGGTTTTATTTATGTCATCCCATTGCCTCCTCACCTATATGGTTTCTGCCAAGAAGTCAGAGCTTAGACTTACTGATTCTCCTTAGTGGGTAATTTTGTTTCTCCTGAGCTGTTTTTAAGATTCTTTCTTTGTCTTTGATTTTGGAAAGTTTGATTATGTTATGCCTTGGTCATTTTCTTTTGGGGTCTATCCTGTTTGGGGTTTGTTGAGCTTCTTAAAATTTGTGTCTTCTCGAACCTGTCATGACATTAGGGAATTTTCTTCCAACATATCTTCAACAGTTTTCTCTGTGCTTATATTTGTTCCTGTTCTGGAATTCCAATCACACATAAATTTGTTTTCCTTGATTTTGTCAGTATTTTCCTTGATGTTTCTCTCTATCCATTGAAGGCACCTAAATATAATTATTTTGAATTCTTTATCAGGTACAATGCCATTTCTTCCTCAAGGAGATTTTCAGGCTCTGTATTTCAGTCATTCTTTTGTGTCATTCTGCTTCTTTGTGTGAACTAAGGTTGTCTGTTGTCTCCAAGATATTGTGGTATTGTTGTATTTGTATTTAATTGGTGTTTATGTGTTTTGCCAGGTTGGTTTGTTTTTTTCTCCCACTTTATTTTATCTGAGCGAGTGGGGTGGGTGTGCTATTCTCCTTATTAGTTTGGCAGCTCTTAGGCTGTCCTTGGGGGTGTGATGGAGGATGGGACTGTGTACACAGTTCTCTGTCGGTTTGTGTAGAGCAAGAGGGCAGGTGGTGCTGGTGTTGGTCATCTATCATTGATCAGGTGATGCAGATGTGAGTAGTGGCCCTTGCTCCAGTATGTGGGGCTGCAGGAGTTGTGGACGTGGTGGGCAGCATGGGCATGGTTGCGGTCTCCTGCTTTCCTACATTTCTGGTTGTCAGCTACCAGTGTGGGCACCTTTGCAGTGTTGGGCAAGTGGAGCCCCATCATCAGAATGCTGTGCCAATCAGAACGGCACTTGCAAAAGTTCAGGATGGCTATGCTGTGTCAGCCCAGTTGGTAGTTCATAGCTCTGTTTGTCTCCTTGTTTGCTGTTTTCATCCAGTTTCTTTTTTCAGTTGATACTTGATCCACTTCTTTATCCTTTCCTTTGAAGCTCAGAGTTCTGGGATTATCTGTATCTGTTTCATTTGTTATCTTATATCTTTGTTGTAGAGGATCAGGTTAACTTGTCTGCCTGGTCCACCATCTTGCCAGAAATCCTGAGTTCTCTGTGTTATAATTACCTTGAGCCTTATCCCCATTTTCTGGCATAAAATCAGAACAGAATAAATGTTTGTTGAATAAATGAATGAGTGAACTTTATACATTATTACTTTGTTTTTGTTTCCTCAATAGGAAATTTTGTCTGTGGCAAAAAAAAATAAAAAGGAGAATGAGGTAAGAGATTTGTAATAGAATTTAAATTTGGGTGTTATATTTGCTTTCCAGATCACTAGTTAATTTTCTTTAATCACCATTGTACATTGTTCTCACCATTTATTTGCCTTTTTTCTTTTAAATCTATTTACTTCTTCTTGATCGTAACCTACTTTCTTATATATCAGTTTTTTAATTCATTGTGTATAATTTGATGTATGTGTACTAATGAATGGCTCCTTTTCTTGTGAGTCTAGAAACAATGCAAGTGTCTGTAACCATGTGGTTGTATACACTGAGACATCTGTGAGGAATCTGGAGGATCCCTTAAACATGTTTCTAAAAGATTTTCTTTGGTTCTGTTTGAGAAGTCTTGATTTTCTTTTTTTTCCATTTTATGTAGAGAGGTTCCTTGTTACCCACATACTCACTAGTCATGATCCTATAGTTAAAAGGGGAAGCAAAAGTAATCATAACACAAAACTATTTACTAGTAGAGGATGAACTTCAAGAATTGATTTATATATTATAGATTATAGCCCCTTGGGAACACTGATGAAAGATTATAAAATGGGAGATATTCTATTTGGATGTCATACAATTTTTCCAAAATTTGTGCCATAAAACTTCCTTGATTTTTATTCTTTGTTCCATCTATGAATTACTTCATGGTTACTTTAATAACCTAATTATGTTCTATAAAAATAGTAGATTAAGTAAGTTTATTTTTACAATACTTTGTTAACATTTTTAAAGGTAAAGTCTCTAATCTTCTACAACTATTTACTATGGAATTTGGCCTCATTTTAAGCAGATTCACTTTCAAGTTGTCCCATTTTTAATCAGATAATTAAGATCTCTATATTTGCAAAACTCTTGGGAACTCTCTTTATCCTCTTTATTTCATACTCTGAACGTCAGAGGATTTTCATTGAAAATGTGTTAGCCATTGTTTTTTTCTTTGTTTCAGTTTTTTAAAAATGTTAATGGGTTTTGCATAGTTCTTAAGTGTTCATTTTGACAAATGTATACACCTGTGTGACCACCATTCCATTAAAGGTATTGTATATTTCCATTTTTGAAGAATCTCTTTTACCCCTTTCTAGCCATTTCTTCGTTCCCACATTCAGAGGCAAATACTTTTTGACTTTCATAAATCCATTTTGCCTGTTCTGTTGAAATATAAGTCTTTTATTTCCTTCTTCATTTACTAAACATAATGCCTGATACTCATGTATATTGTTTGGTATTGTTTGTTTTTGCTAAGTAGTATTCCATTGAATGAATATTATAATTTACTCATTCTCTGATTGATGGGCTTTTGGCTTGTTTCCAGTTTATGACTGCTATGAATATTTGTGTACAAGTCTTTGGATGTATTTTCACATTTCTTGGGTATATAGATATATATATAGGAATTACTTGGCTATCTTGTAGATAGATATATGTTCAACTTTATGAGAAAGTGTAGATCTTTTTCCAAAGTGATGGCACCATTTTATTCTTTCACCAGCTGATTGTGTTTTTTTTAGTCATTGGTTTTAATTTCAGTTTTTCTAATTACTAGTGATATTGAACATAACTTCACGTTCTTCATGTTTGTATGCTTTATTTTGTAAAATATTTGTTTGTATCTTTTGACCATTTTATTTATTGGGTTGTTTTTCTATTATTGATATGTATGAATTCTTTATATAATCTGGATAAAAGTTACTTATCACATTTTTGTGTAGTATTTTCCCTGTGGCGTGCTTATTCATTTTCTTAGTGATACATATTTTATTGTGGTAAAATGTATATGTAAAAATGTACAGTTTAGTGACATTATATTTACTATATTGTGCTACCTATGCCTTTCTGAAAACTTGACACTCCAAGAGAAACTAAATATCCATTCAGTAGTAACATTTGTTCCTCCTCCCCAGAGCACCTCTTAGCTAGTAAGCTTTTGTCTCTACACATTTGCCTAATCTAGAAATTTTTTAAAGCAATTATCATATAAAATATTCCTTAATGATAACTTTTAATGAGAAGTTTAAAATTTTTTAAAACTTCGCTTTATTTTTTCTATTATAGTTAGTGCTTTTGTGTCTTTTATAAGAATTCTTTGCCTGTTGCAAAATTATTAATAAATTCTGTTTTCTTCTAAAAGTTTTATGGTTTTAAATTTTATGTTTAGGCCTATGATTCATAACACATTTTTTATGCAGGGGATGATAGGACTCAAAATTTACATTTTTTCACTTGAATATCTAGTTGTTCCAGGATCATTTTTAACTCTGTCTCTTTCCCTGTAATGAAAATAATTCTTAGATGAATATATTATTTTTTCCTTGGACATTATCTATTAAGATTGAGATGTGGGCCAAGAAAATGATTACTTAACAAATTTGAGGGTAGGACATTTTAGGAGTTGAATAGTTAGAAGAGGGGGACAATTCTAAAGGTCTTTCTAAAAGTGTGTATTTGCAGCCAGCTACCCAGAGGGAGCAAGTAGTTGGACCTGTGGGCTTGGGGCCGTGTCGCGGGGGATATCAGGCTCAATTGGCATAACATATTACATAAAACATTGTTCCACCTCCTACTTTGTTGAGTAGCGACTGGGATCTTAAAAGCTTGTAGGCAGCCATCTAGATGCAATGATGGGTCTCTCCTCATCCAGAGCAGAGAAGAATGAAGAAAACCAAAGATTCATGGAAAGAATTAGTCCAAGTGACTGGTCCACCATGTAATCCGCAGCCTATGTGACTATGAGACCAGAAGAACTAGATGGTGCCTGGCTACCACTGTCAGCCACTCCACTTGGAGGGGGAACCATGTAGGAGATCCTATATAGAGTGGAATAAAACTCAGAATCATTTGGGGGAAAAAAAAGGGGGGGACCAAGTTCGCTGGTCTGATAGTCTGATGGAACCACTGACTCTGTGGCCCCTAGCTGCCCTTCAGGTCTGGAATTAAACCCACTCCTGTGGCTTCCAGCCAAACAAAAGACAGGCATACGAGGTGAACATTTATAGTAGGTAGGTACACTCCTTGGAGAGAACAGTCATGGGAGAATAGAAGGGCTGTGTTTGCACAGGGAGACAACTCCAGGGTCAGGAGTGCATGGAGGGAAGGACATAGCATAGAGGTAACTATGGTGAGGAAGTGGGAGGGGAACTATTGCATTGTGGTATATTGTAGTCAATGTCAGGAGTCAAAGTGTATGTGAACTGCTTTATGTAAAGTGAATTTGCTCTGTAAATTTTCACCCTGATCACAATTTAAAAAAAAAAAAGCGTGTACCTGATGATGGTCTTAATGTGTAAGAGCTATTCTTAGAAAGAAAAAAATATTTAATAGCTTTTTATTTGTAGGGTAATGGAGGTAACTATAGAGTTTTATTCACTATATCATCTTATATCTCCATTTTTTGGACTTGGTAAGTTTTAAGTAGTAGTTAAATTTCTGATAAATTGAGGGTGTGGGAGGACCACATTATGGACCAAACTTCTAATTAAACTTCTTTTTTTTTAATAGGACAAAATCTCATCTTCCACTAATCTCTGCATAGAAGATCTTCAGAAAAATAAAGATTCAAATAGTCTTATTAAAGACAGATTATC
This sequence comes from Orycteropus afer afer, assembly GCF_000298275.1. Classification (NCBI taxonomy): domain Eukaryota; kingdom Metazoa; phylum Chordata; class Mammalia; order Tubulidentata; family Orycteropodidae; genus Orycteropus; species Orycteropus afer. The sequence goes on from NW_006921880.1 coordinate 4,070,764, forward strand.
TCAAACTGTTAGACAGAATACTAAATTCTTTTATGACCCAGTTCGGAAATGTAATGGACAGCCAATACCCTTTCAGCAGCCAAAGCATTTCACAGGAGGAGTAATGCGGTGGTATCAAGTAGAAGGCATGGAGTGGCTGAGGGTAATGAGTTGTCATTTTAAATATATTAGTTCATTTCTGTAATAATCTGTTAATGTGATATGCCACAATTTTAGTTATTCCTTCCATGTTTTACTTCTATATATAAAATAAACACTTGTGTGTAAATAACTTTTATCTTTTCTCTACTCAGAATAAATTTTTAGAGGTGAAAAATAATCTTTGATAAAGGACTTTACACAAGTGTTAGAATTTATGATTTTACCAGGAATATATGACTATGCCATTCCATCATAATTGTCATCTTTGGGTATAATTTTTATAAGAAAATAAACCATTGCTAATTTAATAAGTGTTTTTATTTAAGTTGAAATACAGTGTGTATTATTTTGTCCAGATGCTTTGGGAAAATGGTATTAATGGCATTTTAGCTGATGAGATGGGATTGGGAAAGACAGTTCAGTGCATTGCTACAGTTGCACTGATGATTGAGAGAGGAGTACCTGGACCTTTTCTTGTCTGTGGCCCTTTGTCTACACTTCCTAATTGGATGGCTGAATTCAAAAGATTTACACCAGAAGTAAGACATTTCTTTGTGTTAAAATACTGTTTTCACGTTTTACTCTGTTTTGCTAGAATCAAATAATAGATACCCTATTGTAATTATACTGATTTTTAATTATATTTCACCTAATATGACTTATCTTTTGATCTCAGCAGTACCCAGAGACTTTGCGTTTATATAGAGAATAGACGTTGGTAACCTATAGACGTTTTGCCAAAATTGTACTTAGATTTTTTGCAGTGCATGTGGATAATTTTATTCACCTGAGATAGAATTATGTAGAACTTTAAAAAGAGATTCTTTTTATTCTTTTATGATTTATTTTCTATACACCTTTATGTGTTGTCTACATCGATGCCTTATATGAATCAAATGATATTTCAGAAGTAACATCCCCATCTGCCTCCTTAATTGTAATTTGTTTTCTTTTCGTGACCTTTTTGTTTGTTTTCTCTCATTCGTCCAATGATTTGTTAAAATGGCTTGACTCATTTTGTTATAGAAAAATAGAAGTAAGATTAAGTTGTTGCCTTTATTTTATCAGAAAATGATGAGTTATCCTTTTTTTCCAAGTAGCTGATATTTATATTCTATTCTAGTTTGTTATAAATCAATATCAAATCTTCTAGATTCCTACTATGCTATATCATGGAACCCAGCAGGAACGTCGAAAATTGGTAAAAAGTATTTACAAACGGAAAGGAATACTGCAGATTCATCCTGTGGTAATCACGTCGTTTGAGATAGCTATGAGGGACCGAACTGCGTTACAGGTACAGATGGTCTTCACTGGTTTCTTTGCAATCTGTACATCATACTGTCTCACTGTCAGTAGCATTTGATTAATTTTTTTTCCCTGTTGGGATACACTGTACTATGCATATTCCTCTATGCTCATATTTACAGAAGATTGAGGTAAAGACTATAGTCTCTAACAATAAAATTAAGCCTTTGTCACTTAAACCAGGCATAGACCTGATCTGTAGATTTATTACAGATATGTCCGACACATGCTCTGAAGGTAGAATATTTGAAGACAGACATGTTTTAAGACTAGCTTGTGGAACTATGGGATAATGTTTCCATATCTACGTTTTGGATGTTGTATCTATTTTTCAGTGCCCAAGTTAAGACAGGAAAATTGACTTTTCTTCTCTCATTGCATCTCTCAATTGATGTTTTGAATTTCTTTTCTATGGCTCCACCTATTTCTGAGTTCTTTGCTACTTGATTTTTCCTTTAGCTGACTATGTGATGTTCCCTGCTGAGTGCAGTTTTCTATAGTTTTTCCTGCTTGAATGAAACCAGGAAAATAAATGAGTTCAGCATAAAGTCAAAACACACAGGTCATAAGTAGAATAAATGTAGCTTGCATAATCATTACCAGTATTTATCAAATTTTATTTGTGTCCTAGTGGGACTTTGAAGTATGACTTGTAGAAATCTTAGATTAGGAGGTTAACAAAGAATTTGTGAACATGTGTAAAATTCAAAAGTATTAAAACTATTTCTTTACAGTAAAAGTATACTGCTTATAGAAAAAAGGTAGTGAGCAGAATGATTTAAAAAAGCACCTGTAATTCTACCTCTGAAAAATAACTCCTGTTACTACATAGCTGTAATTTATACATAGGATCAAACATGTATTATCCAGTTTTCTACTCAATTATATATAGGAAGAACTTCTCCATTATTTTGCCCTTCCCACCCACCCAATTTGAAACATAAACTTTGTCAATTCCACTTGGCTGGCTAGAATATTGCTAGTTGTCCTTTTGGTTGAGCTTGTTACCATTTTTGAGGATCTTACTTTAGAAGGTGGTGGGACCATTGGTGGTGCAGGGTTTCTTCTGTTTTTGCATAGCAGCAGAAATATCTGAGCCCACTTAATTTGTGTTTCAGATTTTTCATTATTTCTAGTTCTTAGGTTTTACTCTTTTCTTTCACTTATTTATAAAGAATGTTTTAAATTCATTTCTGACCTCAGCAATGTATTGTAGTGAGAGATTGTTCAAGTTATTGGTTTGTTCGAGTTCCAGAAAAATAAGTTTTTTCCAAATCGTTTTCTTTTTTTCTTATTAGGATTTGGGTGAAGATTTACAGAGTAAATTCACTTTTTATACAGCAGTTCACATATACTTTGTCTCATGTCATTGACCAAAATTTACAATGCAGCAGCTCCCCTCCCACTTCCTCCCCATAGTTACCTCCTCCCAGTGTCCATCCCTTCATACTCTTCTGCACCCTGAGCTATCTCCCTGTGCATAAGCAGCCCTTCCTTCTCCCATGATTGTTCTCTCCAGGGCGTGTGTCTACTTGAGGTAAATGTTTAACTCACATGCCTGTACTTTGTTTGGCTGGAAACCACAGTTGTGGGTTCAATTCCAGACCTGAAGGGCAGCTAGGGGCCATAGTCTCAGTGGTTACACCAGGCTCTATTGGACCAGCAAACCTGGTCCCCACCTTCTTTTTTTTTTTTGCCTCCAAATGCCAAATCGTTTTCTTTTATTATGAAGTCATATGTATTATTTAAAAAAAAAATCATTCCACATAAGAATGTATGGAGTAAAATGCAAAACATGCCCTATTTAATACTCTGCCCATTTTGCGAGTCCCATTTCCCAGGGATACGAACGTATTATTACCACTTTGGTGTATTTATTTCCAAAAATACTATATAATTCTGTACTTTACACAATAAGATATGTAAACTGTAAGTTTGCCTGATCCAAGGTAAAGAGAGAAAGCAGATACTCATAGGAGAAATTAAAACAATTTTCATAATAACTTCATGAAAAGAAATGATGGCTTTCTATGAAAATGTAAATCCTAAAATCAGCTCCAGAAGAAAGGGAAACCTAAGCAAATGTATATATTATATAAGAAATTGAGAAAGTCATCAGATAAAAAGAGTTTCAATTTCAGTTATAGCTTTCAAGAATAAAAGTTTCAAAGCATTTGGAGCTAATGAAGCTTATAATTCATTTTTTTGTTTTAGGAAGCTAGCATAAAAATAATATCAATAGTTGACAAAGCACTACAAGGGAAGCTACAGACTGCTTTGTTTAAAGCATGTGAATAGAGAAATCTTAAATACAGATGGATTCTAAGTATTTCATGAGCTCGTAGGATATATAAGGAGCTCTGCTGGTGTGGTGGTTAAGACACTTGACTGCTCACCGGAAGACCAGTGGTTCAAACCCACCAGCAGCTCTGTGTAAAGAAGACGGGGCGATCTGCTTCCATAAAGATTTACACCCTCATAAACCTGATGGAGGTCGCTATGAGTCAGAAACAGCTCAATGGCATAGAGTTTGTTTAGTAAAGTCTGTTTCAGGATTACTATATAAATCAGTTATTGTCATCAAATTGCTTCCTACTCGTAGTGACACTGTGTAAGCAGAACAAGACTCTGCCTAGTCCTATGCTATCATTGCTATTTGACCCCATTGTTAGAGCCACTGTGTCAGTCCATCTTGTTGAGGATCTTTCTGTTTCTTACTGACCTTTTACTTTACCAAGCATGATGTCCTTCTCCAGGGACTGGTGCCTTCTAATAACATGTCCAGAGTATTTGAGACAAAGTTGCCATCTGCTCTTCTAAGGAGCATTCTGGCTTCCAAGACAGAGTCATTTGTGTTTCTGGAAGTCCATGGTATAGTTAATATTTCTTGCCAACACCATAATTCAAAGGTGTCAATTCTTCTTTAATCTTACTTATTCTTGTACAGCTTTCACATTCATATGAGGTGACTGAAAATACCATGGCTTGGGTCAGGTGCACCTTAGTCCTCAAAGTAACATCTTTGGTTTTTAAAACATAAAGAGGTTTTTTGCAACAGATTAGCCCAGTGTAATACAATGTCTCATTTCTTGACTTCTGCTTCCATGGATGTTGGTTGTAGATCCAAATTAAATGAAATCCTTCACAAGTTCAGTCTTTTCTCTGTTTATCATGATATTGCTTATTGATCCAGTTGTGAAGATTTTTGTTTTTTTATGTTGAAGGATAATGTGTACTGAAGGCTGTTAGTCAACCAGTATAATAGTTATTGGGAATCTATTCATTTTTCCTGTTGATGGATCAAAGGAAAATAATTAACCTCAGTAGATTCTGAAATATTTTCTATAATTCAGCATCTAACCCTAATAAAGAACAGAAGTTTTATTTTCAAAAATTATTTTAGGCAAAATTATGAGATCATTATATTTAAATTCTTTCCTTAATTTGTTTTTTTAGCATTGCTATTGGAAATACTTAATAGTAGATGAAGGACACAGGATTAAGAACATGAAGTGCCGTCTTATCAGGGAGTTAAAACGATTCAATGCTGATAACAAACTTCTTTTGACTGGTACTCCCTTGCAAAACAACTTATCAGAACTTTGGTCATTGCTAAACTTTTTGTTGCCAGATGTATTTGATGACTTGAAAAGGTAGGTAGCCTTTTATTTAACTGTTGCTATATTTTTCTGACTTTCTTAAAATGTTTCTGTTCAAAAGTAAGTTTCTCTTAATTATAATTAATTCCTTTTTTCTAGGCAGATGAATTAAAATGATAGATTTTTAGCAAGTTCTTGTCAAATACATATTCTTTTGAAAAATTAGATGAGAACAGATAAAGATTATCATGTTTTTATTTGCATTGATTAATTAAAGAAAAACTGTTGAATGTTCCTTCAGAAAACAATATGATGATAAGCCTTTTTGATTTCCTTAATCTTTCAAAACACTTTCAGATGAATTTTTCTCACTTTATCTTCACAAAACAAACCAGATGTATAGATAGGTTAGTTATATCCCATATCTCAGGAAACTGAGATGTAAAGTTGTTATAATATATAACTGATAAGTGCCAGAACCAAAATTATATCCAGGTTTCAATCTAGTTTTATTTTTATAATGGCAGTTGTGATTTAATCTTTATTATAAAAACAAAGAAATAAAAAAGGTTTTTGAAAATAAATAAGGTCAGAAGGGAGAAAGAGATAATCTTAGCAGAAGTGAAATAATTAAGAAGGAAAAATGATCAAAATCAAGAGATCAGAAGAATTGACTTATTCTTTTTTTGGCATCAAAGAAGGAAGAAAGCTAATTTGGATACAAGAAAGTAACTTTTAATGTCTTAACTCAAAAATATATTCCAGTGCTGGTTCCCAGATGCTGACTCAAGGCCAGTTTGCCTTATTTATTGTAACTGGGAGTGCTTTTATTAAAGGACAGGATTTCTAGGTCATATCCCAGACTAATGAGTTAGAATTTTGAGTCAGGAACTAGGAATCTGAAATTTTTAAAAAATATGATTTAGATGAATCTGATGTGCAAATTTGGGGATATTTGGTTTATCTACTGACATAAATGTTGTTTATTTTTTGCCATTGGATTTGTTGAAAACTGGTGGTGTAGTGCCTACGGCATTTGACTGCTAACCAGAAGGCTGGCGGTTCAAACCCACCAGCCACTCCTCAGAAGGAAAACTGGGCAATCTACTGCCATAGAGATACTGCCTCGGAAACTCAAGGAGGGGTCGGTATGAGTTGGGATTGGCTTGATAGCAGTGAGTTTGGTTGTTTTTGTTTTTAAAATATATACTAGAAATCCCTGGGTGGTACAAACAGTTAATGTGATTGGTTGCTAACTGAATGGTAGGCAATTTGGGTCTACCCAGAGGCATCTTGGAAGAAAGACCTGACTATCTACTTCTGAAAAAAGATTGAAAACCTGATGGAACACAGTACTACTCTGTCTGACATGGGATCACTGAAATTGCAGTCATCAGTGGGTTTAGTTTGGTTTACAATAGACTGTCCTGCATCGTTATATTTAATTGTTCATTTTAATAGTTCTTCTTTAATTGGGAAGTAATTAAAGATGCATAGATGTTTTATCAAGCTATGTATATGTTGAATTTTAAAAATGTATGGATGGTAAGTCATACTTACAGATCATGGGGCCTTGGTTTTCATGGACAGTTATCATCTCTACCTTAGTGTCTATTTGGTGGTGTAGTGCCTAAGGCACTTGAGTGCTAACCAGAAGGCTGGCAGTTAAAGCCCACCCACCAGCCACTCCTCAGAAGGAAAATTAGTCAGTCTACTTCCATAGAGATACCACCTTGGAAACCCAAGGAAGGGTTCCTGTGAGTCGAATTGACTCGATGGGAGTGATTTTTTTTTTTTTTTTTTGTAAGAATATGTTAATATATTTTCATATGAGTAAAATGTTCCTTTTAAGATCACAATCCTTGATTGTCTAAAAAATATACTGTCTTTGAATAAAATTCATTTAAATAATTGAATTTGATGATTGTATACAGTAGTATCTGTGCTTCATAATAAACAGATTAGTATAAAACTAAAAATTTAAAACATATGTCATTTTAATATAATTGAAGTTATGTCCTAAGTTAATGAGAAATGTTTTACTGTTTTTTTTTCCCCCTTTTCCAGCTTTGAGTCTTGGTTTGATATCACTAGTCTTTCTGAAACTGCTGAGGATATTATTGCTAAAGAAAGAGAACAGAACGTATTGCATATGCTGCACCAGGTTTTGACTTTTTCTTATTCTTCTGCTTACTGTAGGTTTATAGACTCAAAAGAATCAGTGTTCGTCTTAGGATAGAGATTATCTATGCAACCCTTTTGTAGTAGAGATTTGAAAACCGAGGACCTCAAATTTAACTGATTGTCCTTTCCCTCCTCTCCCAGAGATGGCTTTATGGCAGAACTCAGGTGCTTGTCCAGATAATACCCTCTCGTGTATAGCCATTTTCTCCCTAATGGTTACTATTTATGTTTGTAAGCCAAAAAAATGAAATGTGGTTCTTATGTAATGTTTGACAATAATACTTGTGTAATTTACTTCCTTGTACAGCTAGTGTGTAATCAGTTATTTTTTATATACTTCTTGCTCTGGAATCCCCCCCACGCGCATCCAGCATTACTTTAAACAAATACAGTCTTTCAAAGTATCTTAGACATTTTTGTATGTGGGTCTCAAAAGGTCCTCCATTATATTCTGACAATATTATTCAAAATTTTACATTTTTTTTCTGATTTTTAATTTTTATGTACTCATGATAAAATGTTAAACACCATGGGAATGAAAAGTAAAAATCATTATTTCTTTCCCTAAATCATACTCATTAGCAAATATACTGAATGGTGATTGTTTCTTATATATCCTCCCATGCTATTAAACGTACAACATGTATTTTATGAGGGAAATGTTTTGTTTTATTTTTTAAGTAAAACTGTTCCTTAAAGTAGCCTTTTTGTAAGTAAGTAAGTAAGTAAATAAGTAAGTAAGTAAATAAATAAATAAATAAATAAAAATTATTTTCTTCATACATGTAGATTTAACTTAACAGTTTTTTAATAGTTGCTTCATGTCTCATTATATTATCATAATATAATTAATTTTATCAGTCTCTTGCTATTTAAATATTTTCCCCTATTAACAAAGTTGTATCTATACCTATAACTGTATCTTTGCCCATTTCTGGTTATTTGTTTTGTTTTGTTTTGTGAAAACATTTGCCACCATAACAACTTCCACATTTATAGCTCAGGGACATTGATGACATTTTTCATGTTGTGCCACCATTGTTCATTTCTGGTTATTTCTTTAGAAAAGAATTCCTGCAGGGAGAATTTCAAGTCACAAC
>NW_006921880.1:4079227-4101614 GCF_000298275.1 Orycteropus afer afer
TTTGAACCACCAACCTTCTGGTTAATAGTCAAATACCTTAGGCACTATGCCAACAGAGCTCCTTAAATTGACCTCTAGATAAGATTGATACAGCTAATATTTCTATAGGGAATGTATGAAAATACTTGTTTTCCCAACATTCATGCCAAGTTTGAGGATTAAACCAAAAAACCAAACTCATTGCCATTGGGTCGAATCCGACTCATAGCGATCCCTCCTTGGGTTTCTGAGGCGGTATAACTATGGAAGTAGATTGCCCAACCTTCCTTCTGAGGAGTGGCTTGTGAATTTGAACCACTAGCCTTCTGATTTAGCAGTCAATTGTTTTAGATACTATGCCACCGGAGCTCTCACTTTGAGGATTACAAGCCCTTTAATATTTTTCTTAATGATTTATAACAACTGTATATTAAAGATAGATCATCAGTTGTTATGTTGCAAATATTTTTTCCCTTCCACACATTTTTGGGTAAATTTTGTTTATGGTGTCTTGGATGTATATGTGTTGAAGTTTTAAAATTTCATGTGCTAATGGTTGTTGTTAGTTGCCCTTGAGTCATTACTGATTCATGGGCAATTCCATGTGTGCAGAAGAGTAGATAAGTTTTGACATGACGTACCATTATCATCAATACTTCAGTCTGCTTAGTGTAACAAAGTGAGGGCTTTGACACTTAATTTCTATATTTAAAAAGCTTAATTTATTAGATGGGAACTCTGGTGGCATAGTGTCTTTGACTGCTAACCAGAAGAAAATGTTTTCAACTCTTAATATCCTTTAATGTCTCACTAACATGCGAGAGTTGGTTAGTGCTTCTTTTCGGACAGACTATTAGGGATAAAATAGGAATTTTACAGAGTATAGATATCTCCCCTGTGTCCATTTTCACTTTAAAAATCAGTTCTATGGATGAGATTGAATGTATTTTTCTTTTTGTTCTTTTTTTGATAATTTTTTGACATATACACTATCTAGATAAAGTCCCCCTCTTATAATTCAAAAACACCATCCTTAAAATACTGCCATTATCTTAACTTAAATATTTTAAGTTAAAACTTTAAAATTGAAACTCTTGGAGTCTTTTGCTGACTGTATTTTATTTTCATTCATGCAGCTGGAAATTTGAGGTAGAACTTAGATTTATACCTATTGCTAAAGAGGCAGTGAGGTCGCATCTTCTGACCTCCTCTAACTACACAAGAGGAAGACAGAATCACTGTCAGCTGCCCAAGGCCTATTCCTGAGAGGCCAGACATGGTGTCTCCCTCCAGCCCTTTCACCAACCCTTACACCAACAGTCCATCCCACGGCAGTCACTACCTCTCTGCTGGGCTCGACAGTTTGTTGCAGTGGCCACGCAGAACTCAACAAATACCACTCACAGATTGTGGGTTTTATTAGGGAAGCAGCAAGCTGTCATTCAAGTTCAGGAACATGCTCAGTCTCTCTCAGCTGATAATCTTTCTCAGTCTCTCAGTAGCATGTCTCTGTCAGCAGTACTTGTCTCTCTCATGTCTCTCAGCAGTACATCTTTCTTAGCCGGAAGTCAGACACTTTTTCTGCCTCTAGGAGGGCTCCTTTTGAGGCTGGCCGAGTGGTCAAACTAACCAATCCCAACATCAGAAATCTATACACCTGAGAGACAGTGAACTTCCCAGAAGATTGCTTTGTGTTGCTCCAGGTGGATGACTTTAACAAGCAACTACTCAGTTACTTATAGCACAGTGGGAGTTAACAATACTATGGCTAAAAAAGCCCTATCATGTAATTTACTACACTGCACCTGTGATCTTCATTTTTAAAATGCATTTAGTTTGAGCTTACTTATGATTAACCTTTAAAATTTTTATCTAACCTATAGGAAATTTTTAAGTCTAGTTTGTCTGGTATTATTAGTATTAAAGTTTTTATCCTTCCCAATATACTTTTTAAAATAATTGAACTCAACTCTATTAATCAATATATTAAAGTGCCTTCAAAAATACTTTTGCCACTTTTTGTACAGTTCTCTAAACTTACTGTGTTCCCAGTTCCCCTTACATTGAAAACCAAAAGCAATGTAACAGGCTTTTTTTAAAAATAGTACTGAAAATTAGAAAATGAAAAATAAGTTTCATTCCCTTCTGCACTTTATCTTCACTCTTTAATAAAAGTAATTAATAGAGTCTTTCTTGTGTTTACCCTAGAAAGTATGTGTTGTTGTTGTTATTTGCCATCGAGTCAGACTCGACTCATAGCGACCCCTCCTTGGGTTTCTGAGGCAGTATCAGTTTGGAAGTAGATTGCCCCAACTTCCTTCCAAGGAGTGGCTGGTGGGTTTGAACCGCCATCCTTCTGGCTAGCAGTCAAGTGCCTTAGGCCCTATGCTGCCAGAGCTCCCAGAAAGTATATATATATATATATATATATATATAAATACCCTATATACAAATCTTCCCGCAATGTATGAATACCTCTTTTCCCACATCCTTGCCATTACTAGACATCAGTCTTTTTAACATATGTCAGTCTACTTGTTGGAAAAATGTGTCTCACTGTGTTGATGTTCTTAAAGATAGGAGCATCTAACAGATTTATGGAATATTTGTATTTGTTTTTCCTGATGACTGTTGCTAAATGCTGTCACGTCATTTCCAACTTACGGCAACCTTATGTACAACAGCACAAAACACTGCCTGGTTCTGCGCCAGCCTCACAATCGTTGCGATGCCTGAGCCCATCATTGCAGCCACTGTGTCTCATTGATCTCGTTGGGGGTCTTCCCCCTTTTCCTCCTTTACCAAGCATGATATCCTTTTCTAGGGGTTCATCTCTTCTGACACCATGACCAAAGTAAGGCAGAATTTACCCATTCTCACTTCTAAGAAGCATTCTGGTTGTACTTCTTCCAGATTTTATTTTCTTCCTGGCAGTCTGTACTTACATTCTGTACACTTCACGAGAACCACAGTTCAAATGCACCAATTCTTCAGTTTTCCTTATTCATTGTCCAGCTCTCCCATGCATGTAAGACTATGAAAATACCATGGCTTTGATCAGGAACACCTTAGTCTTCAAAGTGACATCTTTGTTCCTTTAACACTTTGAAGAAGTTGTGGTCGTCTTCTTTTTTTATTGTTATTTAGTTTTTATTGTATTTTGGGTGAAGGTTTACAAAGCAAATTCATTTTCCATACAACAGTTCACATATACTTTGTCTCATGACATTGACTGCACTTTCCCACAATGCAACAGCTCTCTTCCCACTTCCTCCCCATAGTTACTTTTTCCCTATGTCCTACCCCCCAAGCTGTCTCCCTGCCTTTCCACTTCTATTCTCGCATGATTGATCTTTCTAAGGAATGTATCTACCTAATGTAAATGTTCATCTCATATGCCTGTTTTTTGTTTATCTGGAAGCCACAGGAGTAGGTTCAATTCCAGACCTGTTAGGGCAACTAGGGGCCATAGTGTCAGGGGTTCCACCAGGCTCTATGAGACCAGCCAACCTAGTCCCCTTTTTTTTTTTCTTTTCAATGATTTTGAGTTTTGTTCCACATTGTTCTCCTACTCTATCCAGGATCTCCTACATAGGTCCCCACACAAGTCAAGAAGTCTTTTGCAGCAGATTTGCCCAATGAAGTACATCGTCTGATTTCTTGACTGTTACTCCCATGGCCATTGATTCTAGTAAAAAAAAAAAAACAAAAAAAAACCACACACACACACTGCCATCTGGTCATTTCTGACTCACGATGCCCTATAAGACAGAATAGAACTGTCCCATAGGGTTTCTAAGGCTGTACACCTTTATGGGACCAGACTGCCTCATCTAAGTAAAATGAAGTCCTTGGCAACTTCAGTCTATTACTCCATTTATCATGATGTTGCTTATTGGTCCATCTGTAAGGAATTTTGTTTTCTTTATGGTAAGGTATAATCCATTCTGAAGGGTGTAGTTTTTGATCTTCAGTTAGTGCTTTCTATGCTGCTGTCGCTGTATACTTTTTTTTTTTTTTTTTTTTAATCTCTCCACATCCCCACCGGCATTTTGTTATTTTCTGTCTCATTGAACCTTGCCATCAGTGCTGGGGTGAGATGGTATATCTCATTGTTGTTTTGATTTACATCTCTCTGATGGCCAATGATTGTGAGCATCTTTTCATGTATTAGCTAACCACCTGAATATCCTCCTTGGTGAAGTATCTATTCATGTCTTCTACCCATTTTTCTATTGGATTGTTAATTCCTTTGGTGTTGAGGTGTTGGAGTTTTCCATCAGTCTTCAAAAACATTTTTATTTTTGAACCATTGGTAACTTACTTTCTCTGCTACAGTCTCTCTGTGCTTAGCTCTATACTTAGAGGATAGGTTCTAAAGATTATAAACTTTTAAGTAATTGTTGTGTATACTTTGAAAGGCCTAAGCAGTTGGTATGATTAACTTGTTTTTGTTGGTCTGCTTAGAAATGTATTAATCACTTTCTATCACTCTAGCTAATGAAGAAGAGTAATTGTAAGCATGATATTCTAGAACTTAGTGAAGGAAGCTTTCATGTTTCTAACTCTGGTTGCTTCTTTAGTAGTCTGTAACCTCACTCTACAATAGGGGCTATAACTGAAAATTCCTGTATAACTTTAAGAAGTATAAGTGTTACCTTATTTGTCATCTTTAAATTATTCCAGATATATTCTTACAGGTTTTTTTTTTTTTTTAATTTAATTACGAAATGGTGCAGTTGTTAATACTATGAATATGTCATTTATTGGTCTGCTCTGGGGAAATTTTGAGATGATGTTTTATGTTACTATAGGTACTTGATAATATTTACAAAGAAAGAAAAAGTGTAGGGGTGTGTGGGGAAAGAGTTCTCTAAAAATACAAGAAATTTTCCTATTCATATTTGTTTATGTTTAAATTTTAGATTCTAACACCTTTCTTACTGAGGAGACTGAAATCTGATGTTACTCTTGAAGTTCCTCCTAAACGAGAAGTAGTTGTTTATGCACCGCTTTCAAAGAAGCAAGAAATATTTTATACAGCCATTGTGAACCGTACAATTGCAAACATGTTTGGATCTAGTGAGGTAGAAAGAAAATGAATTTGAAATATACTGTAAATGAGACTTGGCATAGAAGTCCAATAGTAAAAGTTGTTCTAGTAATTCTGTGTTCCTAATAAAATTCAAGCTATGGTTCATGCACTAACTGTTTCACAGTCATCTGGAATGCTTGGTAACAATTTAGATACCTGTTCCAGATTAACTCTGATCACTCTGTCTGGACATGGTGAGGAATAGTAATAGGTACACAAAAGTCTGACAATCACTGTACTAAGGGCTTGCCAACTAGACCAATGCCCTCCAAATAAACAGTTCAACTTAGAAGGTTCTTGATGCATAAGAAGATTAGTAAACTACTCTATTTTAAAGAAATAATCTACTTTAGTAGTCACCCCTGTTAAAGACAGTTTTATCCATGTTTAATTTTCTCCTCTGAGATATGAAGGTACTTGATCTCTCAGATAATGTCATTAGTGATTTCAGACATTTGGTTTTAGCTATAGATCATGAGTTCCTTGTATTGTGCTATTGGAAATGACTAAATATGATGAAAAAGAACATATTTTTCTTTGTACCTTGAAAAATTCATTTTGTACATTAAAATATTTTACCCTATTTTGTATCTGTTTAGCATTTAAGTATATAACTTGTTAATTTCTATTATCTTTTAGGAAGAAACAATTGAGCTAAGTCCTACTGGCCGACCAAAACGGCGAACAAGAAAATCAATAAATTACAGTGAAATAGATGATTCTCCTAATGAATTGGAAAAATTAATTAGTCAAATGCAGTCAGAAATGGATCGAGAAAGGTGTTTGTTAAAAATGAATTAATTAAAGTATTCTTCAATTGTGATATTCCCAGTCTCTTATCCAAGGATTGTTTCTTTTGGGTAGAACTGTTGTGGAAGTGAACATCCCTATGGAATCTGAAATTAACCTTAAGCTGCAGAATATAATGATGTTACTTCGTAAATGTTGTAACCATCCATATTTAATTGAGTATCCTATAGACCCTGTCACTCAAGAGTTTAAGGTAAATACCAATTAATTTACCTTTTTTTTTTTTTATTATTTCTGTAACTTTTCTATTGGAAAAGTTTTGTTTTGTTTGGTCTGATAATTGTAATTTAAAGTCAGTATTGTTGTATTTAGGAGCTCTAGTAGCCTAGTGCCTAAGGCACTTGACTGTCAACCAGAAAGCTGGTGGTTCAAAACCACCAGCGACTCCGAAGGTTGGGCAATCTACTTCTGCAGTGATACAGCCTCAGAAACCCAAGGAGGGGTCGCTATGAGTCTGACCCGACGGCACATAACAACAACAACATTGTTCTCTTTGCCATGTAAAAATTGTAGCCCTTTCTCTAGTAAATGGACAGTCTTATCCCCAGAACCTTGAAGAACCTTGTGAAGGTCAGTTTCTGTGTGCTATTCAACTACTCATATGTTTGTTTACATATTTTATGTGAACAGCTAAGAGATGATCATTCTAATTTTAGAGTGAAATTGAAACTTCATTTTTTCAGTAAAGCAGTTGATTTCTATTTAGCCTTTATTATGTCTCTTTTTAAAGTAATTGTCACCATTTCAGTATTACTTTTACTTAACATATTATAAAAGGTAATCAGTTAAGTTTTCAGATTGTCAGACTCAATCTGGCTGCTCATTGTTTGAGTCTGCACAAATAGCCACAGAGGAGAACTAAAAAATTGACAGTGAGTTTGGAAAATTTCAGACTGAATGAAATTACTTTTCTAGACAATTTTTTGAAAAATAGCATCAGTGCTCAGTAATCTTCAATAACCCTTGTTTCATACTAGTTTATAGCAAACTTCCCCAACCCTGGCAATATTGACATTTTGGGCTAGATAATTCTTTGCTGTGGAGGTGGAGCCCTGTGCATTGTAGGACAGTTAGAAGCATTCCTGGCTTCCACCCACCAAATGCCAGTATTGCCCCAATTGTGACATCCTGCCAAATGCCGATAAGAGTGGGACAAAATTGCCCCATTTCAGAACCACTGTTTTATAGTCTTTAATTTGAGTAAAGACAAGAAAAACTTCACTCAAGTGAAAGTATTTATACCTCTCTGACAAGGTCATTGGGCCAGTATTTCACCAGAATATGAAGTACTTCTTTACCCTCAGACCCACTTATGTTCCTTTTTTTTTTTTTAAATTTCTACTAAGACTTTTGGCAGTAATTTTCATACACATTTTATTGAAAGTATATTTATTCAGCTTTAAATAATAAACCAGAGCCTATTGTTGCTGTTATGTGCCATTGAGTTGGACCTGACTCACAGCAACCCCTCGCTGGGTTTCTGAGGCAGTGTCACTATGGATAGATTGCTCAGCCTTCCTTCCGAGGAGTGGCTGGTGGGTTTGAACCGCTAGCCTTCTGGTTTAGCAGTCAAGTGCCTTAGGCACTATGCTACCAGAGCTCCTAACCTCAGCATAATACACAATAATTTTGAACCTAATGTTCTCTTACACAAAGCCTTTGGGAGAGGGTTGAGAGGATGGATCAGAGTTATACTTGTAGGTAATTTTGTTTTTGCAAAGTCAATGGTTTTACATTCTAATGGATATCTTCTGATAAAAAAAATTAAAGACAAGGTCAATTTTTAAGAAGTTTTATATTGACTTATTTCTTACTCAAATTTGAACCGTTCACATGGCTTTTATTTTGATAAAGCAAATGATTAGTAATTTGGGTGATTATTTTCCTTTTTTTTTTTTCTGTGCGCATGTTAAGATTGATGAAGAATTGGTGACAAATTCTGGAAAATTCTTAATTTTGGATCGGATGCTGCCAGAACTAAAGAGCAGAGGTCATAAGGTAATACTTTATATTGGAATTTTGACTGTTCATTTATTCTTTATTAATCAGTATAAATACTAAGATATACTTAAATTGCAGGTGCTGCTGTTTTCACAAATGACAAGAATGTTGGACATTTTGATGGATTACTGCCATTTTAGAAATTTCAACTTCAGCAGGCTTGACGGATCCATGTCTTATTCAGAGAGAGAAAAAAATGTGAGATTTCTTATGTCACACACAGCAGGTTCTTTTTTGTAACTCCTGTTTTGGTATTTGAGGTAGTTTTCACAAATAGACTCACAATTTGATAGGAAGATAGGAAAGAACAAAATCTGGTAGGATCAAAAATTTATAAGCATTTGATTTAGTATTATTAAGTTTTAAAAGTGTGATTCCCAAATTATTTATGTTTTTTGGCATAACTTTTATATAATAATATCCTACTTACCTATGAATGTCAGAATATTGGGGTAACAGGAATTTTTGTGCCCTGATGTTTTCCCAGAATGAAAATTTCCAGATCGATAGCAGAGTTGAAAGAATTTTACAGTGACCACCATATACCAATAGAACAGAACAGCTTCTGTGTTATACCTAGAATTTGTCACTAACATTTCACTATACCTGTTTTATCATGTACCTGCCAAACAGGTTATTGCTCTATATGTTCAACATTCTATCCTGTTATTTTAATGTGTTTCAAAATAAATTACAGATGACAGTACCTTTCTCTCTAAATACTTAAGCATATTTAGTTACAGTTATTTTGTCTTTTGGTGTGAACTTTACATTGTCTGAAGTGAATAAAATAAAGCATACGTTTGCTAAGTTTTGACAGACATGTATATCACCAGGCAGCCACTATTGATATTGTTTTCCAACACTTGATTTTAGCCCAGATTTTTTTTTTTTTGTAAGTAATAGACTCTCTTAAATGTTCCTTGTGTTGCATGGTTTTAACAAAGTTAAGATCTTCTTAATAAAATAGATATTTGGGAAATAAATGAAGTTATGAAGAGCTTTCATTAGTTAACTTGTTTGGCCTGATTTGGATAAACCTCTAGCAGTTGTAGTGAAAAACAGTTTCCCCCGTTTTGTTGGTTGAAGTTGCTTTCTTAATTCTTTATGTTTATTTCTGTTTTGGTTTTAGATGCATAACTTCAACACAGATCCAACAGTGTTTATCTTCTTAGTGAGTACACGAGCTGGTGGTCTGGGCATTAATTTAACAGCAGCAGATACAGTGATCATTTATGATAGTGATTGGGTAAGTTGGAAATAAAACATATTTTCAGCAATAAGCTTAATATATTTCCATTCTGAATTTTTAATCATTCTTTGAAAATGTATTAAAATTTAGCTAAAAATCATTTTTTTAAATTAAGTTTTCTACTTGTAGAAAACCTGAACGTGTTACTTTTTAGATATTGAAGAATTGTTTTTTTCAGATTGCCACAGGTATCTTTAAAAGGA
The DNA here is from genome assembly GCF_000298275.1 of Orycteropus afer afer. Lineage (NCBI taxonomy): Eukaryota > Metazoa > Chordata > Mammalia > Tubulidentata > Orycteropodidae > Orycteropus > Orycteropus afer. The sequence goes on from NW_006921880.1 coordinate 4,088,568, forward strand.
AAAAAAACCCAGACTCACTGCCAACAAATCAATTCTGACTGATAGCAGTCCCCTTTGTGTTTCTGAGGCAGTGAATCTTTATGGAAATAGATTGCCCAGTCTTCCTTCTGTGGAGTGCCTGGTGGGTTTGAACTGCCAACCTTAGAACTACACCACCAGAGCTCCTTAAGGGTATATAGAATGATAATCTTATCTATGAAGCCACTCTAGAAATCCAAATTTAACTGAGATACCATTAATAAGTTTCTGGTTGGACTATGCATGTTGACTTTACCCATGTGTCATGAGTTAAATTTGAACCTAATGTTGTTATAATCTTATTTTCCTTTTGAAATTAAGAATCCCCAGTCTGATCTTCAGGCCCAGGATCGATGTCATAGAATTGGTCAGACAAAGCCAGTTGTTGTGTATCGCCTTGTTACAGCAAATACTGTTGATCAGAAAATTGTGGAACGAGCAGCTGCTAAAAGGAAATTGGAGAAGTTGATCATCCACAAAAGTAAATATCATCTATGTAGTACTTTTTGCTTCAGTTGTCTGTTGTCTGTTGTGCATTTTTGTTACTTTATTTATAAAAGAATTTTTTTCAGTGCTACCTGATACGGCAGGCTTTAAATAGGCATTGGGGAATTTGGAGTTGTTGAAGACCTTCACTAAGTTGGTGACCATAAATATAACAAGAAGAAAAATAGTGTCTAGATATGGAGCAGAGGGAATATTAAAGGGTGGAGGATAATTTTAAGGTGACATATCCTAACTTTTGTCATGGCAAGCATTTGACATGATGCTAATAGGTACTTCTTACAAAAGATGTACTTGCCAAAAAGATTTAATAAAACTTCCTAATGATTAATTTCACAGAAAATTTTAAAAGGATTTTTTTTAATGCTGACTTTTATTGAGGTATTATTATATGTGTATAATATTATGTACAGCTTGATGAATTTTGGTAAATGTGTGTGTGCATTTAACATAACTGTCATCCTGGTGGAGATAATAAACTTCCAGCATCCAAGAAAGTTTCCTTATGCATCCTGTGCTATTATTCCCTCAGAACCCCTGCTCCCTGCCAGAAGGCAACCATATACTGATTTCTGTCACACTGATTTAATTTTGTTTTTAACTTAGTTCATGGATTCATTTGTGTGAGTATATTCTTTTCAGTCTAGCTACTTGTAACTCAGTGTAATTATGAGATTGATTTCTTCCATATCAGAAGTTTGTTCTTGTTTTTTTAAACTCCTAAGTCATTTGTTGATCCATTCTCCTGCTGATGGATGGTGGGGTTGTTTCCAGTGTTACTATGAATAAGCTACTTTGACATTCTTATACAAGTTTTTGTGAACATAAAAATTTATTTCTTCCCTGGTTAGAGGGTGTGGTTTTGTTTAACTCTTAAGAAACCACCAAACTTATTCCTAAAGTATTCATACTACCAGCAAAGTATGAGTATTTTAGTTGCTTTCACCCTTGCCAACACAGATTTTGTCTTTTTTTTTTTTAAATGTTGGTCATTCTGATAGATTTTTAAGGCATGATATTGTACTCTTAAAAGGAATTTTAATGTTTTGAATTCTTTGATAATATTTTTCTAGATCATTTTAAAGGTGGTAAATCTGGATTAAGTCAATCTAAGAACTTCTTAGATCCTAAGGAATTAATGGAATTATTAAAATCTAGAGATTATGAAAGGTAAGTTTTCTTTTTAATCTTAGAAAAACGTAATTCATGGTTTTTATTTCTTTATATAGACTTGGACATTTCATTTTTTTTTCTAGGGAAGTAAAAGGATCAAGAGAAAAGGTCATTAGTGATAAAGATTTACAGTTGTTGTTAGATCGAAGTGATCTCATTGGTAAGATCTTGGGCTTTTTTTTTTTTTTTTTTTTAATAAGAAATGGGGACTTTGAAACACATACCTAACTAGAGGTAATAGTATAATGAACCCCTCTGAGTTATTCACCCTTAATAGTTAACATTTAGCCAATCTTGTTTCATTGGCATCTTTCTTGATTATTAGAGTTTTAAAATAAAATGTCAGATATTATGACATTATACCCTTAAATACTTCATTATTCCTCTTTTACTGAAAACATGTTTTAATACATAATCACTCTGGTAGCATAGTGCCTAAGGCATTTGACTGCTAACCAGAAGGCTGGTGGTTCAAACCCATCAGCGATTCCTCAGAAGGAAGGTTGGGCAATCTACTTCTGTAGTGATACCGCCTCGGAAACCCAAGGAGGGGTCGCTGTGAATCGGATCCGACTCAGGCACATAACAACAACAATAACATGCCATTATAGCATTTGAGAGAAATGACACTAACTTTTTGATACCACCTTGTGCCCAATTGTCTCAGCTCTTTTTATAATTTGAATCGGGATCCAAATTTCATAGATTGTTGTCTCTTTTCTGTAACATTCCTTCATTTTTTAATAAATGGAACTGATGTGTTGGAGAAACTGGGTTATTTATCCTATAAAATGGCCCACACTCTGGAATTGGCTTATATTTTTTCTTTGTTATGTCTCTTAACTTCTAAATCTGTACTTCCTGTAAACTGGTAAATAGCTCTATAGGCTTAGACTTAGGTTCCATATCTTAGTCAAGAATATCATTGCTTTGTTCTCATATTTCATATTGTACCAGAGGCACATGCCTGACTGACTCGTTTTTTGTTAGCTAAGATTGATCAATACATTCTGGCCGATCTTAATATTATGAAGTTCCCTGTCAACCTTATTTTTTGCCTTTTAGTTTTATCATGCATGACTTCTTTAAGCTTTGCAAAATGGGGATTTTATTCTGTTGCTTCTTCATTAGCTGTAATTCATCTGTTAAGAAGAACTGCACATACAATACTGTGTTGTCAGCGAAGGCAAACATGGTATATGGGTGGATAGATAGATGGGTGGAGAGGCTGAACTATTAGGTATGTCTACGAAGCGGTGAATGAATAGGGTTTGAATGTATAGGGTTGGTATACAGTGATCCTATAAGTGTATCTGTACATACACTTACATACAAATTTGTGAGATTTGTAAGAATTCCCAGGTGTAAAGTAGAGCTGACAAGGAACAAGGTTGTAGTCACTTTTTGGTCACAGCCAGCTAGCAGGAGGGACGGAGTAGTTGAACCAGTGGGCTTGGGATCATAGTTGCAGGGGACATCAGGCTCAATTGGCATAACATACTACACACAAAACACCAGAAGAGCTAGATGGTGCCAGCCTACCACTGTCAACCAGTAAGAGAGGGACCTACGTAGGAGATCTTTGATAGAGAGGGAGAAAAATGTGGAACAAAACTCAAAATCATTTGTTAAAAAAAGGTGGGGGGGGCGGAACCAGGTTTGCTGGTCTGATGGAGCCTGGGACTATGGCCCTTAGCTGTCCTTCATGTTTGGAATTGAACCCACACCTGTGGCTTCCCGCCAAGCAAAAGACAAGCATATGAGTTGAACATGTACCTGAGGTAGATACACTCCTTGGAGAGACCAATCATGGGAGAAAGAAGAGCTGTTTATGTAGAGAGAGACAGCTGAAGGGGCAGAAGTACATGGAGGGATGGATACAGGGAAGAGGTAACTATTGGGAAGAAGTGGGAGGGGAGCTGTTGCATTGTGGTGAATTGTAGTCAATGTCATGAGACAAAGTGTATGTGAACTGCTGTATGGAAAGTGAATTTGCTCTGTAAATTTTCACCCAAATCACAATTAAAAAAAAAAAGTTACAGTAATGGAACAGCTATTGTAATAACATGATATTACTTCTTGTTTAACTGAGGAAAATAAGGTAGATAGACCAGACAAATAACTTCATAACCTAAATCCTATATAAACTGTGAAATGTATGCTCACTAGCTTTTTTCATTTTTCATTTACTAAAGTCACTTTTTTCATTTACATTTGTTCATACCCTCTTCTACTTGTCATTTATCACCAAAAATAAATGACACAAGAGTGTACCTATTTGATGAACTAAGTAAACAAATATAAACAAAAAACAGATTAAAGCAGAAGGTGTCCTTCATCAAATATCAGTGAAAAATACCAATACTGGGGAATGAAGAAAGAAAAAAAAAACAGAAGGCACATAATCATATGTATATATACCCATCACTATACACAATAAGTGTACCCTTTCCATCACTGTCCTTTGTGTATATCTGGACCACGTGGTCCATTGCAAGTGAATTCACTCTTCTAATGGACCAATCCTTTATAATATTAAAAGTTTTCAATACCCACCCCCCAAAAAAAAACTGAGATACAATTCGTATAAGATTGGTATTATGAACACTTGATTTCTTTTTTTATTTATCTAATTTTAGATGTTTGAGCAACCTACAGTGGTGACCAGTGAGTTTCCACTTATTTTTTAGTATCATTATAAGCACACAGATACTGCATGTTTGATTTAGGTCAAAGCAATGTTGTCATTAATATTTTCCTCACATTATCTCATTTTACGTCCCTTCACATTGGCATTTGTGTGCTTTTGATATGATCTCATTTGATAGCTTCTTTTATGGCACAGTAGGATCTCCTAGACATCCCCTTCCTAAAAAAGGCTTGTCCCAAACCTATAATCTGATATTTTTCTGAGAAAGTTGGACTTTTTTTTAGTAATAAGGTTTACCCTCCACACTGTAAAATTTTCCGGTTGATTGTGCTGTTACGTCGAGTGGTAGTATCTGGATTGTAAAATGAGGGCAGAAATTACTCTATATTCACTTATACCTATCAACAACAACAACAAAAATTTATATCTAACAGAGCTATACCAACTGCTAAAGGTAGTAGAACGATAGAATTAGACATCATCATTTTGCCTTTTCCTGAGAAGTAATTGTCAGATTGGGATCATGAATGGGTGCTAAAAATTAGGTGAAGATTTTTAGGGAACAGGACATACATATGAGGCTACTTTATTGCCCATAGAGTACATCAGTTAATAAAGGAGAAAATGTATATTTACAATGTGGAGGTATGGTGGATAACCCTTAAATAAATGAGCCAGTTTAGCAACACTAATAGTTGAATAGGAGCTCTGGTAGCATAGTGCCTAAGGCACTTGACTGCTCACCAGAAGGCTGGCAGTTCAAACCCACCAGCCACTCCTCGGAAGGAATGTTGGGCAATCCTACTTCCGTAGTGATACTGCCTCAGAAACCCAAGGAGGGGTCGCTATGAGTCGGGGCCGACTCGACGGCAAACAACAACAACAACAATAGTTGAATGCTCCTTAGAAGTGAAAATGTCCAGACTTCATTTGTTGTACTTTGGTTGTGTTATTAGAAGGAACCAGTCCCTGGAGAAGGAAATGCTTGGTAAACTAGAGGGATCAGTGGGAAGACCCTCAAGGAGATGAATTGACACAGTGGCTGCAACAATAGTTTCAAGCATAGCAAGTTTTGTGAGGATGGTGCAGGACTGGGCAGTGTTTCGTTTAGTCGTATATAGGGGTCACTGAGTTGGAACTGACTTGATGACATCTAACAACAGCAGTAGTGTACAATCTAATGTGATGTATGCAGCACTACTTATGAAATATTCTTGTAAAACTATTAAAGTTTAATGTAATCGAGTATTTAGGCCTAATTTCCAGTGTGCAGGAAATACAGGAAAATGTGGAACAAAAGTTAGTGACAACATGAAGTACCCAGACTATGGGAAGTTCTATCAAATAGTTGGCCTGGACTCTTAAAAACTTCATGGTCATGAGGAAGAAAAAAGTAGAGGACTGTACTAGATAAAAAGTGACCAAAAAGACATAAACAAAATGTGAACCTTATTTGAATCTTGGTTTAAAAAAAGAAGAGAGCTATAAGCATTAATTTTAAAGCAAGTGGAGAAATTGGAATGTAGATGATAAAAAATTTTACATTTTTAGATGTGATCATTGTGTTGTGGATGTGAAAGGGAATGTCTTTTCTCTTAGGAACCAAATGCTAAAGGATTTAGGAATATAGTCAGTGGTATACTATGAGCCACTTAAAGTTTATAAACCTAGATTACATAAATTATTTTGAAAACAAAGATACTACATACTCATAACTTGTCACTTTGTAATTATTTTACAATATATTGTAATCTATGCTCTGTATAAGGAGCTCTGGTGGCATAGTGCCTAAGGCATTTGACTGCTAACCAGAGGCTGGCAGTTCAAACCCACCAGCCACTCTCCTCTGAAGGAGGAGTCGTCAGTCTACTCTTGTAGAGATACCGCCTCGGAAACCCAAGGAGGGGTTGCTATGATTCAGAGTTGACGACAGATAACAACAACATGCTCTATACGGTGCAAAAATACTGTGTAATGGTGTGCTAGTACAGTTTCCCAACTCTGCTTTAAATGATGTTATGCTAGTAGTTTTAAAATTGTTGATGGTAAGTGGGAATATTTATACCACAGAAAAAAGCAAAAACTACAAACCACGGCTTTTTTTTTTTTTCCTTTTTCTTTTTGGATTTTTACATTTATCAGCACACTACTGGGTACGGTGTCATGATGTCTTCAACTTATTTTCAAATAATTCATTTTTATATTGTTTCTTGGTAGTCTTGGTATTGGACAAAAAGTTCTTTTGTGTATCCTGGCTACAAGTTGTTGATCAGATACATGCTTTGCTAATATCTTCTCCGTATTCAAAGATAAGATACCCCATGCCCCCACATTTTGCAACAGATAACAGATGTGAATAGTGTTCTTTTAAGATTCCTTTTTAGATTCTTATACTTTTAAAAACGTGCTTGTTTTAATACTTTTCTTTTAGATCAAATGAATACCTCAGGACCTATTAAGGAGAAGATGGGGATTTTCAAAATACTAGAAAATTCTGAAGATTCCAGTCCTGAATGCTTGTTTTAAATTGGGGCTAAAGTGTGGCTCTAAGAGGTTCTTGTTTACATCGAGTGATTTACCGACATTGGTTTTGAAATTCAGATTGCCTATGTTGTGCTTTTGTTTACTTCCATCAGTTTATATAATGTAACTAGTACCACGGCAACCATAACAGGTGGTAATTTCCTGAGCCTTATTAAGAACACAGAGTATTCATATTAAGTTTAGATTTTCAGTTAATTTTTGTCTTGGGTACAGGCTGATGTGTATTTAACCACTGCCAGATTTATACAGTCTTCCTGTGGAAGTTGAATAAATGTCCCTTCCTTTTAGCAGTACACTTCGTGGGTTGGGGGACTTCAGTTTTGGAGTAGGCTTTTTATGGGGGAGATGGGGATTATGCTTTATGTTGTGGAAATAAGAAATTGTGATTTTAGGGTCTGTTTCTATAAGATCATTTTCCAAATAAATACTTGTTAAAAGATGATCTTGTTGAATTCTTTTTTCAGGTGAAAAAATTTAACAAAAGACTGACAGTGAGATTCGACACTATTATGCTGACCTGTTTCATTTACTGCTACAATACACATACATCATGTAAAGATTTCAAGTGGACATTAAGTTAATAACAGAAAAGACTTTAGAAGATAGCGTAGGTCCTGATAAAAGACTGGAAATTGGAAAAGATAGTAGCATATCGTGCAAAGCAAGATAGAAGAGTTCCTGAAAATTAGGAGGAGGAAGACAGAACCAGAGAGATGAAAACACAACCTAGAAGTGTAAGTAATGCAAAACCTGTGGTAGAGTATAGCATAAAGGCCCAAATAGCACAAACTAGGTCCTGTGTGAGAAGATAGCTGACTGTGAAGATACTCTCTGGGAGTGGGGAAATGCTCTCTGAACTCTGCACTTAACCTGCTAATTGTTTATCTCCTAGGAAAATGTTACTCTTGTTATCATGTATATTTAAATGTAGATCAGATACTCTGTGCCTGAGGATGATGGACCCAGGATTCAGAAGAAAGGAAGCCTATGTCTCACACCAATGACAGACCAGTGCCTATAGAGTGTCTGATAGATTGGACTATATAACACTAAAGAACTCACCTTCCACTCTTCCCTTGACTTTCTCTCCTCTACTGAAGTTTTCCCTAAGTGGCCCCAGAAGGACCATCCTATCTTTATTTGCACACTCCTTTGTAGGTTCAGAGAAGCCCTTCCATTGTCCTGTAACCTCCGAGGCTCTTCACTCCTGTATCCCCAGGGCCTGGGTAGGAATAAAGCTCAGTGCTTTGTGCATGGTTTTGGGAGGGAGGAAGGAAGGAGGAAGCCTGGAGGTTCCTACATAGTGTTCTGCTGACTGCAGGCAATCCCAATAGAATTCTTTACAACTCCTGTAAAGATAGCATACTGCTCCTGCCGATGCACAACAGTGAAGTGAACATTTCAGATGTTGAACAAATGTTAGTACTAAGTGACTAAATTACATTAGAATTTACCACCTCGGACTGAAAAAGAAAATTTTAAAAAATTGAATAGTGTGATGGAGACTTAATTTCTGTCATTTCATTTTAGGATAATTAGAAACAATGTTTAAATAGAACAACTGGTTGGAAAATTCAGAACTTTAATTTGGATTAAAGAAGCCACTGAAAAGACTTTTTACACAATACTTTGAAAATAACAATGGGTACGACCCTAATAATGAAGAAGTAATGCTATTCAATGAGGAAAATTCTTATTTAACATAAAAGAAAACTTACAACTGAGTAAAAAGAGAAATTGCAGCAAGAAAGGCAGCAATGGAAATAAATTTTAGCATAAATGGAGCTCTCCAGGGCAGAACACTAAACTGCTTACATGTTGTTTATTTTTCTTTTGTTTGCTGTTAAAGAATGAGCACAGAAATACGAGTTTGAAACTTTAAAACAGACGTGTAAAGAGGAAAATCTACAGATCAGGAAAAAATATTCAGCAACAACATATCTGACAAGGGGGACTTATCTCTAAAGTTTATATAAAAATCAACAACTCAACAACAAAAAGACAAATAATCCAATTAAAAAATGGGCATCAGACATGAATAGACACTTTACCAAAGTGGATATTCTGGCGGGCAACAGACATGAAGGAATGTTCACAATCATTAGCCATTAAAGAGATGGAAATCAAAACAACTGAGATACCATCTGGCCCCAGCACTAATAGCAAAGTTCAACAACAGAAAATAGCATGCTAATGAGGATGTGGAGAGATTGGGACTCCCATACAGTGCTGTTGGGCTGTAAAATATTATGACAACTATGGAAAACAGTATGGCGATTCCATAAAAAGTTAGAAATACCATTTGATCCAGCAATCCTGTTACTAGGTGTGTATCCTAAAGAAGTGATAGCCAGGATAAGAACAGATACGTGCACATCCAGGTTCCTCACAGCACTATTTACAGTAGCAAAAAGATGGAAACAATCTAGGTTCCCATCAACAGAAGAATGGATAACCAAATTATGATTTATACACACAATGCAATACTATACAGCCCTAAAGAATGTAGGGTTTGCAAAACATTGTGTAACATGGGTGAACTTGGAGGACATGCTGTGTGAAATAAGTCATAAGACAGATACTGTATTAGTTCATTGTAAAAAGTCAAGGAATGGTTTATATATGGAAGGAAATGTTCTTTTTGGTTACCAGGGTTGGGAAGGGGAGGAAACACTGCAAAAATAAAAATAAAGAGGAAAATCTTAAGAGCCTGCATTTCACAATTGCAAGCAAGTGGCTGGAATAGGAGGTGAAAACTTGGGTTCTTGATCACCACTCCCACTGAAATCTGTCACCTGCTTCCACCATGTGACCTGAACCACACAATCCTACCTGCCTGGGTCACCGATCTGTCCTTTGTAGGGCAGGAAATAGAAATTGCTCATCTAATCCAACTATGGGACATAGAGTCTATAGTAGGGTCTAGACGTTGTGTAGGCCTAGGAAGTCCAGTTTGGAGAGCCCTTGGATGAATTTTCTGTACAGATTGGGGCCTGTTCTTTCAGCTTTATTAAAAATAATTGATAATAGTAATTTTCAAAGTAAAATGATAGACTCTGGATCTCAGGGCCTGTATGGAAGGATGAGGGATGGACAGGCCTTCATTCTGGGATGTGCCTGTTTGTGGCATGAACACCCCAAGGACAAAGCTTATGTTGGTCAATCCCAAGGATGCACAGTGACCTCTACTCTGCTGATGTTTCCTTCAAATAGTTTAAAACCCAGAAGAAAAGTTACAGGCGTCAGAAGTTTCTGGTGTCACGTGAGCCAAACCCACACGTAAGAAGGGGTTTGTTAGTCATGGAAAGAAAACTGGGGCTCTGTGTACAGATGGGGAGGTAAGAGACACAAGCTGGTGTTGCTTGCTAAACCCCCGAACTTGCCCTCCTGTGGCACCTAAGCAACCCCAATGATCCCACAGTAGCTGTCACTTTCAGCCTTGGTCAAGTCCACCTGGTCAAGTAACATGTTTACCTTACCCTTTTCCAAAGTTGTTTAATCTTTTTACTTTCATAATCTGAACGTTCTGGTTTCTCCACATTTCTGCTATTTCTCTGAGGTTGTGGTCTTTTTAAATTTAGCTTTTAGACAGTGTGAGTGTTATCAGTGTTTCCATTAAGATTTCTCTGATGAGTAATCTGACCACTTTCGCTGTGCTCCTTGAATGCTTTTCTTTCTTTCTGAATTGACTTTTCAAAGCTAGTGCCCATTTTTGTTTCTTTGTGTTGTTTTCATTGTGGTGTATTTATTGTTTGCTTATCAGGGTGTCAGAACTTGAGGCCTTTGATGCGTGAGGATGGGGCTGCCTGGTGAAGGGACTTTGAACAGAGCTGGGTGAAGAGGGCATCCTTATGGTAGGGCAACCCCACATACGGTGTCAAAGCCTGAGAGCTGAGGACTGCACCTACATTGGCAGATGGGGAGCTGCCAAGGTTGGGGAGTCAAAATGTTCATGTTGACAAAAACGCCCATGTGGGGGTGGTGCCTGATGGAGCATCAGAGACCAAGCAGGGTAAGTAGGACTTCCCCACAAATGGTGCCTGGTGTGGAATATCAGAGCTTACGCAGTGTGAGGAGAGTGGCCACACCTGGACGCAAGCTGGCATGGAGTATCTTCAGTGCCTTGTGAGGGTAAGGAGAGCTTCTACAAGGAGGGGGTCAGGTTGAGTTATCAAGGAGCCCAAGCAGAATTAGACAGATTAATCATAATTTGTTATAATCCAGTCAAGTGCCTTTGCATGGTCAATAAAGCACAGGTAAACATCTGTCGGGTATTCTTTGCTTTCAGCCAAGAATCCATCTGACATCAGCTTTGTTGTTCTTGTTATGTGCCGTCGAGTCGGCCCCGACTCATAGCGACCCCTCCTTGGGTTTCTGAGGCAGTATCACTACGGAAGTAGGATTGCCCAACCATCCTTCCAAGGAGTGGCTGGTGGGTTTGAACTGCCAGCCTTCTGGTTAGCAGTCAAATGCTTTAGCCACTATGCTACCAGAGCTCCTGACATCAGCAGTGGTGGTAAATTTACTATATACTGATTACTTGATTCCAGTGTAATGTCCAGATTTAGGCAGCTGTGATGTTAATCCAGTATCATTTCAAAATTCACTTTTTAAAGTATTTTGAACAGTTTTCTAGGTTTTGATAAAACATTACAGGAAAAACTTAATGTGCAAGGCGTGGAATATGCTGTTAAAAAATAAGCAAAAATAAAAATTGATTACAGACATTTATTTAATATATACTTTGCAGATCAGGGTAACATTTTGACTAAACCAAAAAACTCTCTGCCGTCAAGTCGATCTGACTCAGCAGCCCCTCCTTGGGTTTCCGAGGCAGTATCACTACGGAAGTAGATTGCCCAATCTTCCTTCTGAGGAGTGACTCGTGGGTTTGAACCATCAGCCTTCTGATTAGCAGTTAAGTGCCTTAGGCACTACGCCACCAGAGGTCTTCCTGTATTTTGACTAGGGAGTCAAAAATGTGACAAAGATGATTTGAGGCCTGACCCCATATTGTTAGAGTCAGACTCCATCTTGGCTTTAGTCTCACCCCTATGTTATCTATTAACTTGTTTTCCTCTGGATGACAGCCATCAGTTCCAGCTGCATCCTATAAGATGTGACCAACTACAAAAGTAAACATTGATGAGTCTTGGGACCAGCTCCTGGACTTTGAGGACAATAATCAATGATGCCATCTCTGAGAAGGTAGAAGACCAGCCTTGCAGAATTTACAAAAAATATTCTCTCTGCTAACTATTATTTTATCTGATTTTGAAGAAATGTTAATTAGTTTGTGTACATGCTATATCCCACTCCTCACTTAGTGTAAGAACCTGTCATTGAAACATCTCAACAGAGCAGGTGACTTTGGAGTCGTTAAGACCCCCTCTGTCTCTTGTCGTACCTTCTAATTAAAATCTCTTCTTGAACTCTGGTGTGGACTGTTGGCTGTGCCACTCCAAGGTATGACCCCCAGCATTTTTTTGGTTACAATGAGAACCTTGAAAAATTCTCACACTCCATCTTGTTGACACTGCCAAGGAAATAGTGCCAGAACAGTGTTTTCATAATAGAAATCTATCCTAGAACATGGCTTCCACTCTGACCCTGAACTTCTGTTTCTCAAAACTGACTGCTTATAGATAATTCTTCAAAAGAACACAATGCCTAAGAGAAAACAGTCTCAGCTACTTACTATTGTTTGACCCAAAAGTGACTTTAGGAAACCAGTTTTCTCTAGGCTTCAGTTTCAGAAGATCTCAGTACAATGACCTGATGGATCACCCAACTCAGTGGGCCCAGAAAATGTGAATTCCAAGAGAAAACTGTTTCCAACACTGATGGCTCTCAAATCACTAATTGCCAACTGGCCATGAGTCTGAGAATCTAAGATGCTGATTTTTTAATCAAATCATTTTACCTCAGTGTTTTCTCATTCCTGGCTGCACATTGTACTCTTGGGGTGTGTTTATTTTTTGATTACCAGTAACTGGGGTGTCAGGCTGGGTTTTCTAGAGAAGAAAAACCAATAAAGCTTATATATGTTGTTGTTGTTGTTAAGTGCCCTTGAGTCATTTCCGACTCATAGCGACCCCATGCACAGCAGAACGAAACACTGCCCGATCCCGCGCCAGCCCCACAATCCTGCTCTTCCG
>NW_006921880.1:4101714-4102924 GCF_000298275.1 Orycteropus afer afer
GCTACACCTGTGCTTACCTTGCTCCCGGAGACCCGGTCCCTCTCGGGAGGGTAACAAGGAAAGTGTAAGCTTATATATACATACAGAGAAAGTGTAAGCTTATATATACATACAGAGAAAGAGAAATTTATCTTAGCAAAATGGCTCACACACTTACAGAAGCTGGCAAGTCCCAAGTTCTTGGATCAAATGTCAAGCTGGAGGCTTTTCCCGACTCATGCTGCTGCAGGGGCTGACGAACTCAAGATTTATAGCCTGTTGACTCCAACTAATGACGAATCCAAGGTCTCCAGGCTGAAGGGTAGATTGTTTGCTCACGGACAGTTGTAGGCAGCACAACAGGATCCCAATCCAAAGAAGAGTGTCTCTTTACCCAGGGTGTCCATAAATATAATTGGAAGCAGGCCACACACGTAGGGAAGCTCTGTTTCAACAGATTGGCTGCTCAGAACATATACATCCGATCCCATCATGGGAATAACCCACATCACAATTGCTTAAACCACACAGAATTGTGGTCCAGCCAAGTTGACACACAGCTCCAACAATCACACTAGGCCTCACCCAGAGGGACTAAATTAGAATCTCCAGGGGACTCTGTGGAAGAAAAGAGCAAGACTAAACACTTTCTATCTTTACAAATAGTACAAAGGTCACTCAGGAAGGATTAAAGCAGCTGTATTTGGTAACTTTCTCAGCTCAGAGAGTCACAATTTCATTAGACAAGAGTGTTATAGGTGCACCAGCTCATAAAAAACCAAACCCATTGTCTCTGAGTAGATTCTGACTCATGGAACGCCTATAGAACAGGGTGGAACTGTCCCATAGAGGTTCCAAAGCTGTAAATCTTACAAAGGCAGACTGCCTCATCTTTCTCCAGCAGAGCATCTGGTGGGTTCAAACTGCTGGCCAATCTTTTGGTTAGCAGCCCAATGCTTTAAGCACAGCCCCACCAGAGCTCCTTCTAAGCTCATAGTTGCCTGAATGAGGGTTCAGTGGATCCTATTGTCCTGGTGCTCTGTCTCCAGCTTGCCTCTCTTTTCTCTCTGGAATTAGAGCTGTGGGAATGGGAAGCTCCCACCTGGCCCCACTCTTATCCTAATTATTGGAAATATCCTGCAGTTAAATGTTAACAATATCGGCAATCTGTAAGAAAAGGTGTAAGTAAATTAACCCTTATTTTTTTATTATTATTATTATTTTTTTTTTT
>NW_006921880.1:4103024-4109898 GCF_000298275.1 Orycteropus afer afer
CCACCATTCACTACAATGCAACAGCTCCCCTCCCACTTCCTCCTGACAGTCACCTCTTCCCTGTGTCCATCCCTCCATGCACCCCAACCCCTGAGCTGTCTCTCCATGCATAAACAGCCCTTCTTTCTCCTATGATTGTTCTCTGCAAGGAGTGTATCCACCTCAGGTAAATGTTCAACTCCTATGCCTGTCTTTTGCTTGGCTGGAAGCCACAGGTGTGAGTTCAACTCTAGACCTGAAGGGAAGCTGGGGGTCATAGTCTCAGTGGTTCCACCAGGCTCTATTGGACCAGCAAACCTGCCCCCCCTTTTTTTCCCCCAAATGCTTTTGAGTTTTGTTCCACATTGTTCTCCCTCTCTATCCAGGGTCTCCCATATAGATCCCCCTCCAAGTGGTTGACATTGGTAGCCAGGCACCATCTAGTTCTTCTGGTCTCATAGTCGTATAGGCTGTGGATCGCATGATGTACAAGTCACTAGGACTAATTCTTTCCATGAATCTTTGGTTTTCTTCGTTCTTCTTTGCATTGCATGAGGAGAGACCCATCATTGCATCTAGATAGCTGCTTGCAGGCTTTTAAGATCCAAGTTGCTACTCGCCAAAGTAGGAGGTGCAACAATGTTTTGTGTAGTATGTTACGCCAATTGAGCTTGATGTCCCCTGACTTTACAGTCATTTGCTGTGATATTTTGATTGAAGATAAATGGTTAGAAGTATTTTGTGATTAGAGATTTCATTCTACTATTTTAAAACACATGTACTCTGTTCAGATTAACCACCATCATTAAATTTCTCCTAAGAAGCAGATTAGGCCTGTTATCAAGGGAGTATCTATTAGGGTAGAACGAGCGTGGGTGAATGAAAGACAGCAGTGATCAGGGAGGCCCTGCTGGTGTCAGTGTCCTTCTGGACTCTGCACAGAGCTGCTGTATGTGGCCTAGGAATGCTGCAGGATGGAAGAGGGGTTTCTCCATCATAGGATCCCTGTCCTGCCACTGCCCTATGGTGCCACTCTGTGTGAGCAATACTTGTGAGTCTCAAACTGCTGTGGGCTTGGTATCTGGGGTGCTTTTAAAACCAGATTTCCAGTATTCATCATAGTGATGCTGAGTAGAATCCCCATAGGGAGAGGTTTAAAGGTGATCCTGAATCAGTTTCCTGGTATATTGGTCCAAAGGATTGGTCCACTGGGGACACATAAATTTCTCAGGTGCCAAAGGTTGACCCAGTAGCAGTTTACCTTTGGGTCTTCTATTTACTAGCTGTAGGACACCTCAAAGTAAATTTAAATTCTCTGAACTTCAGTTCCTTTATCTGTAAAATGGTGGTGAATCAGTATGCTCAAGGTGTTCATGTGATGATTAGTTGTAATAATGTGACTGTCAAGTGACAATTCCATTGATACATGGAGGCCCTCCATAAATGGTAGCAACAAAGTCACCATCATATTTATGTATAAAGTTCAGAAATATTTTGAAGCTTTTTTTTGTGGCAAAAATAGCAACATTTACAATGATAATAGCAGTCTGAATCATGCACAATGTATAGACCAAATAGTGACTTTTTGTTAATATTTGCATCTCTTTTCCATTTCTCAGTTCGCCTTGTGTTCACTCCGTATTTTGACATGAAGCCCACAGTGGTGTTGTATGGGTATGAAGCAGTGAAGAAAACCTTAACTGATCTGGGAGAGGAATTTTCTGGAAAATGCATTTTCCTGGTAGTTGAAAAATCTAACAGAGGTTTTGGTAAGTTTGCGCAGTGGTAATGGGAGGTGATTGGATGAAAATAGGTTGTCCCATCCTCATGGCTGCCAATTGTCATTGTCCTCTTTCCCAGCGATCGCCCTTTTAGTTCCTGTTCTTCCTCCTGGTTTTGAGGTGGAGACAAAGAGCATTGAGGGCTGTTTCAGGAGGAAGCCCACTGCCTTGCAGAGGAGTTGGGAAAAACCAGGCTCATTCATTCTCTGCTCTGTGTCACCGACCTCACCAGCCCTCTCCTCTAATGTTGTGTTTTGAAATGTTTCAGGGGCAACCAATTCTTTCCATGTGGGTGGGACTGTCAGCCTTCAGGAGGGAGAATTTGAAGTAGAGAATGACAGAGCATTTGTGTATCTGTGCTGGGTGTGGGCCCATGATTGTGTGCATAGTGTGGGTGTAAAAGGCTCTTTCAATCCTATTCTTCCAGGCTTTGTTTTCAAATGAGATCATCATGATTATGGAAAGTTGTAAGTCTCATTTTCACAGTGTTCAAAAGCAGTATTTTTTTCCCCTTATTTCATTTACTTATTCCAGAACATATCACTAGAGAATACATGTCAAGGAGACACTGTTGGAATGCCCTCATCATACCCACATGGAAAATGAAGTCAGTGTCCTTTGCTTTCACTTCATCAGACTCTATGTGTACATTCAGCCTCACTGGCATGTCTGAGGGTTTCTGCCAAGGCCCACACCTTCAGTTGTAACCAAAAAGATGATTGTCTTTGGTTTTCATTGTCTAGCCATCTCTTAGCACAGCTGTCATCAATTGTGATTTCTCTGTAAACACCGAACTGCTTTAAAACTATGAGTTACTAAATGTTACTTACTAACAACACATACTCTATTTATCGATATATTTTAAGAAAATACATGGTACAGTATAATTCAGCAGTATATACAGATACCGGGAGCTCTGGTAGCATAGTGGCTAAGGCACTTGACTGCCCACCAGATGGCTGGCGGTTCAAACCCATCAGCCACTCCTTGGAAGGAAGGTTGGGCAATCCTACTTCCGTAGTGATACTGCCTCGGAAACCCAAGGAGGGGTCGCTATGTCAGGGCTGACTCTACGGCACACAACAACAACAACAAAATACAGATACTAGGTTATAAGGTGATTTATTTAACTAGATTTCAATTATCATTGATAACCTTTTATTTTCACTAACTGTAAATTGAATCTGTTTTCAGCTTTGCTGATCCTTTTACTCTTCTTTCTTGGATTTTGGGTTAGGAGTTTTATGGTAATTATTAACCTCCTCCTGGTAGTTCTCCTGACCTTAAGGTGCTGGTCACATGCCTCTGATTTTCATCTTGGATTTCAAATAACCCTGCTTTTTCATCTCCTGTCCCAAATGAAGCAATAGAAAGATTGAGAATCAGATTTACGTGTTCACCACACACACATACACACACATCCCCCACACACAATTCCCAAAGTCTCCCAGATCACCTCCACCACTGTAGCTAAAATAAAACATTTCCTGAAAGCTTCGATGCCTGCAGTGTTTTGAGTTTCAGATGAAAAGGCACTGGCATAGGAGCAACTAACTCCACAGGCTTCCTAGTATTTAATGTGCTATCATTTCTTCACAGTGCTTTTGGTTCAAGTCACCCTTTTGTGGATGTGATTTTTTTTTTCCATATGAGGTATATTGATCATTTGACTGCAGTAATTTCATTTTACAGATCTCCAGTCAATAAAGAAAAATTTTCCTCTGCTTTATTTTATCTGTAAAATGATGAAAATGACCTAAATGATGGTCAGATTTTAAAATTTATTATTATATTTGCCATAGAGTTGACTTTGAATGTTGGGAACCCCAGTATGTGTCAGAATAGAACTGTACTCCAAAGGGTTTTCAATAGATGGATTTTTGGAAGTAAGTCACAAGGTCTTTCTTCAAAAGTGCTTGTGGGTAGATTTGAACCTCCAGGCTTTTGATTAGCATCTGTGCTAACCCTTTGCACCACCCAGGGACCTCATACTGTATTCTATTGATGGCTGTATAGAGCAATATCCCTCAAGTCCACAAGAGGGTGAACTTTGCCTAACTTTCACTTTGGGGCTTATTGGTGAGGACAGGCACTGTTTGCTAGAGCAGGAAATTATTATTATTTTATATTGAAATGAAGAAATAAAAAGACTCCATTTATCAATTTAACTTTTGTTTGCTCTACTTGTGACTATGTTTGAAATAAAAATTTCTCATTTTACTTTTATTTTAGGTAAGCAAATCTCTTTTTATAATTTCTGTTCACTTGTGTTAAGTTTGCTTATATAACATGGAAGACTTTTGCTTTTTTACATTGGTTCCTTCAAGTACCGGAATCCAATTATAATCTTTTTCTTTATTCTCCCCTTCTCGTCTGCATATCGTTCCTTCAACAATTCATTTTATATAAAAAGATTTGAGACCCCTTACCATTCACCTCTGTCCCATATCAATGCTTAATTGTCTGTCTCCCTTACAGATAGTTGTGATTCTGCCCTAGTCTTTTGTTTTAAAAAGTGGCCTTTTAAAACTTTTTCCTTTCCCTTCCAAAATAACAGGTACCTTGGTTTATACAATGGCATCAGTAAAGTCAGAGTATGTCAATTGGGTATTGGGAAGCCATAATTAAACTAGCTATGCTGAAATGATCAATTCAAGTTGAAAAGTGATATACTGATATGGTCAAATGACAAGAGTGATTTTGTTCCTTGTAGCAGAATTTCTAGGTAGATACTCTTTAAAAGTTTTCCAATTCACCTTTAGCTGCTATCTGAAAGACAGAATCTTGTATGTGTATTACAATGGTGTTTTCAAAATGCTTCCAATTCTTCAGCCTCACCCTGTGATCCCACTTTCGTTCTAGCCTGTGCTCCCTGCCCTATTCTGCTCCATTATTTTCTAGAATTGTTTTGATTATACAGGTCAAGATTTTCTTACTTGATTGAAAAATTCAGCGAAAGTCTCAGGATTATGAGCTACTCTTGGTTCCAGGCAGGAGCTCTGGTGGTGTCATGCCTAAGCCATTTGACTGCTAACCTGAAGGTTGGCGGTTCAAACCCACCAGCTGCTCTGTGGAAGGAAAATGGGGCAATCTACTTCCATAAAGATTTACAGCCTTGGAAACCCAGTGGGGGTTGCTATGAGTCAGAATCAACTGGGTGGCAATGAGTTTGGAATTTTTTGGAATGGTTCCAGGTGAGGTCAAATTCTTTCTCCTGAGGATGCTATTATGGTCTCTCTTCTGCAAACTCTAAATTCTATATGGACCAAGCTGTGAAGTGAACATTAAAACACAAAATCAAGATGAAACTCATTTAGAGTTTGCAAAATGCCAAAAAAAAAAAAAAAGGAAGAGAAAAAGATCTGGTGCCTTATTGAGAATCTTCTCTGTAGTGCTTCCCACCACCTTGGGCTGAGCTCTGAGGAGGCAAATATCCACAAACACAAAATGAGCACTCAAGGGCCTTGTATCCTAGGTAGGGAAGCAGATGAGTAAAGAGACCACTGTAGTACAGCACGACTAGGGAAGCACAGGCTGCCGTAGGGACAGGGAGGGAAGCTGCCTGCTTTCTGCATTCTCTTATCTCACAGTGAAGCATGAAATGGAGTAAGTGGCATTTTAATGGAATAAATGATGTTTTTGCTGCCTTACAAGGGACAGGGAGCAAGAAAACAAGAGAGGGGGTATTTTTACAGAGGTAATGGATCGCAGGGCCAGGAGGAAGGCATTTGCTCTGTATTATTTTCAAACTATCTGGAAAATAACTGCAAGGTCAAATAATTTTGGAGGATATCCTGCAATTATTATGGAGCACCCTGATCTTCCTCCAGTCATGATACTTCATCTTGAATATTAAGGTATTCTCACCTGCAGTGTGTGTGCTGAGCTGGTCAAGGTATCATGTTCATTTATTCTTTGGCTTTCATGCTTGCTTGGATCTGGCATTGTAGATACCAAGATGACAGAGACTCAGTCCTCCCTTCTGTTATTGTAAGGTGCCATTGAGTTGGTTCTAACTCATAGCGACCCTACGTGAAATAGAAGAAAACACTGCCCTACCCTATGCCATCCTCACCAGCTTTGCTGTGCTTGAGCCCACCATTACAGCCACCATGTCCGTCCATCTCATTGAGAGCCTTCCTCTTTTTCACTGACCCTCTACTGCACCCAGCATGATATCCTTCTCCAGGAACAGGTCCCATCTGACAACACGACCACAATGTGAGAGACGAAGTCTGACCATTCTCACTTCTAAAGAACATTCTGGCTACACTTCCTCCAAGATAGATTTGTTCATTCTTCTAGCAGTCCATGTCCCTTCAATACTCCTTGCCAACACCACAATTCAAAACCTGTCTTCCTTATTCACTGTCCAGTTCCCACATGCATATGAAACTATTGAAAATATCATGGCTTGGGTCAGGTGCACTTTAGTCTTCAGAGTTACATCTTTGCACTTAAACCCTTTAAAGAGTTCTTTTGCAGCACATTTGCCCAGTGCAATACATGATTTGATTTCTTAATGCTGCTTCCATGGATATTTATTTTGGATCCAAGTAAAATGAAATCCTCAGCAAATTTAATCTTCTCTCCATTTATCGTGGTTGCTTATTGGGCCAGTTGTTAGGATTTTTGTTTTCTTTATGTTGAGGTGTAATCCATACTGAAGGTTGTATTGTTTGATCTTCATCAGTAAGTGCTTCAAGTCATCTTCACTTTCAGAAAGCAAGGTTGTGTCATCTGCATATTGCAGGTTGTTAATGAGTCTTCCTCTAATCCCAGTGCTTTGTTCTTCATATAGTCAAGCTTTTTGAAATATTTGCTCAACATACAGATTGAATAAGTATGATTAGAGGATACAACCCTGATGCACACCATTCCTGTTTTTAAAACATGCAGTTTCCTCTTTCCGGTTTGAACTACAGAATCTATGTTCTGGTCTATGTACAGGTTCCTCATGAGCACAATTAAGTGTTCTGGAATTCCTATTATGTGCACTGTTATCCACAATTTGTTATGATCTACAAAATCAAATGCTTCTGCATAGTCAATGAAACACAAGTAAACATCTTTCTGGTATTCTCTGCTTTCAGCCAAGAGCCTTCTGACAACAG
>NW_006921880.1:4111170-4112742 GCF_000298275.1 Orycteropus afer afer
GGTGTTTTGCAGATTCTACATTATTCTTTAGCGTTGCATAGTATTCCATTGTCCACACCCTTTTCTGAATCCAGCTTGTATTTCTGGATGTTCCCTGTCAATGTACTGCTGTAACCATTTTTGAATATTTTACTTGTGTGTGATATTAATGATATTGCTTGATAATTTCCACATTCTGTTGGATCACCTTTCTTTGGAATCAGTGCAAATATAGATCTCTTCCAGTCATTTGGCCAAGTAGCTGTCTTCCATATTACTTGCATAGCCGAGTGAGTGCCTCCAGTGAGGCATCTGTTTGTTGAAACATCTCAGTGGGTATTCTGTCAGTTCCTGGAGTTTTCACCAATTCCTTCAGTGTATCTTCAGTTTCTTTCTTCAATACTATTGGTTCTTGATCATATGCCACCTCCTGAAATAGTTGAACATTGACCATTTCTTTTTTGTACAGTGACTCTGTGTATTCCTTCTATCTTCTTTTGATGCTTCTTGCATCATTCAATATTTTGCCTATATAATCTTTCAATATTGCAACTCGAGGCTTAAATTTTTTCTCTAGTTCCTTCAGTTTGAGAAATGTTGATTGCGTTCTTCCTTTTTGGTTTTGTAAATGGTCTTTGCATATTTTATTATAATAACTGATTTTGTCTTCTCCAGCTGCTCTTTGAAATCTTCTGTTCAGTTCTTTGTTATTATTTCATTTTTGCAGTGTTTCTTCCTCTCCCCTCCTACCCCTGGTAACCAACAAAGAAAGTTTCCTTCCATATATAAATCTTTCCTTGACTTTTTAGAAGAATGAATACAATAGTTGTCCTCTGTGATTGACTTATTGCAGTCAACATAATGTCCTCCAAGTTCATCCATGTTATGCAGTGTTTTGTTCAGTTCCTTTATCTTGCCAATTCTTCCATTTGCTTTAGCTACTTTTTGTTCAAGAGCAAGTTTCAGAGTCTCATCTGACATCCATTTTGCTCTTTTCTTTCTTTCATACCTTTTTAATGATCTTTTGCTTTCTTCATGTATAATGTTCTTGATGTCATTCCACAACTCTTCTGGTGTTTGATCATTGGTGCTCAATGCTTCAAATCTATTCTTTATATGGTCTCTAAATTCAGGTGGGGTTTAAGGAAGGTCATATTTTGGCTCATGGACTTATTTTAACTTTCTTCAGCTTCAGCTTCAGCTTCAACTTGCATGTGAGCAACTGACGGTCTGTTCCACTGTCAGCTCCTGGCCTTGTTTTGGCTGAACATATTGCGCTCCATCGCCTCTTTCTACTGAGGTAGTTGATCTGATTCCTGTGTATTATGTCTGGCGAGGTCCATGTGTATACAGCTACTTTTTATTTTGTTGAAAAATGGTTTTTGCAATGAATAAGTCCTTGATCTTGCAAAATTCTATCATATGATCTCTGGCATGATTTCTATCACCAGGGCCATGTTATCCAACTACTGGTGATTCTTCTTTGTTTCCAACTTTTGTATTCCCATCATCAGTAATAATCAATACAGCTTCTTTTTTAAAAATTTTTTTATTATGATTTGGGTGAAAGTTTACAGAGCAAATTTTTTTTTT
>NW_006921880.1:4112947-4116523 GCF_000298275.1 Orycteropus afer afer
TGATTGATCTCTCCAAGGAGTATATGTACCTAATGTAAATGTTCAGCTCATATGCCTGTCTTTCATTTGCCTAGAAGCCACAAGAGTGGGTTCAATTCCAGACCTGAAGGGCAGCTAGGGGGCATAGTCTCAGCGGTTCCACCAGGCTCTATCTGACCAGCAAACCTGGTCCCCCCCACTTTTTTTAAATGATTTTGAGTTTTGTTCCACATTGTTCTCCCACTCTATCTATCTAGGATCTCCTGCATAGATAATCAATATATCCTGATTACAGACTGCAGAAGTTGGTAAAAATCTTCAGTTTCCTTGTCTTTGGCTTTGGTGGTTGGTGTGTAAATTTGAATAATAGTAGAATTAACTGATTTTCCTTGTAGTCATATGGATATTATCCTACCACTGATGGCATTGTACTTCAGGATAGATGTTGAAACTTTGTGACAGTGAATGCAATCCCATTCCTCTTCAATTTGTCATTCCTGGCATAGTAGATCATATGATTGTTTCAAAATGGCCAAACTGTCCATTTCAGTTCACTAATGCTTAGGATGTTGATGTTTATGTGTTCCATTTAATTTTTGACAACTTCCAATTTCTCTACATTTATACTTTGTACGTTCCACATTTCGATTATTAATGGATGTTTGCAGCTGTTCCTTCACATTTTGAGTCATGCCCCATCAGCAAATGGAGGTCCAGAAAGCTTTACTCCATCTACATCTGCTCTGGTTCCCTAGTGCCACTGTGACAAGAATATAGCACAAATGGGATGCCTTAACAAACAGGAGTTTATTCTTTACAGTTCAGGAGGCTAGAAGTCCAAGTTCCAAGTTCTGGGCTCTAGGGACCACAATCCCTAGAAAGCTCCTTGACATTGGGCTTCAGCTCTGTCTCTTGCTCCCAGTCCACTGAAGCTAGAGGCATTTCTTCACTTGGGCAGCTACTGGCTGCTGAGGCTAACAAACCCAAGGTCGACAAATAAAATGGCACAGTCCCAATGTTACCAAACCACATGGCAGGCCATTAATTCAAGTCCATTGTAAGTCCCAAGGTCGTCAGAGCATGGCAGGCTGAACACTACATGCAGGGTCCAAGCGTTCCATAAGCTAGGGACCATTCCCCAAGGCTTCTGCTTATATACAGGAAGAAGACCACATTCCCTAAGGCAGCTACTCAGCTGCTCACAGTGGATTCCACCACGGAGTTGATTACCAGTCTCATCATGGGGAATACTACCACCAGCTGCCCAGCCACTCAACCAAGCTCAGCCAAGTTGAAACACAAATGTAACCACCACACATCATTAAGGTCAACTCTACTTTGAGAAGGCAGCTCTTCTTTACTCACATTTTGAGTGCCTTCTGATCTGAAGGCTAGACCTGCATTCATCTTCTGGCACTATATTGGACAATGTTTCAGGCCTATTCATTAAGCTTTCCAGTTATGTATCAGATAGTGTTTCACTGCTATTTATAAGGTTTTCACTGGCCAATTCTTTGAGAAGAGGATGGCCCCTTCCTCTTTCTCAGCCTTTCTTAGTCCAGAAGCTCTGCTGAAACCTGTCCACCATAGCTGACCCTGCTGATACTGGAATACTGGTAGCATAGCCTCCAGCCTCACAGCAACATGTGAGCTGTCACAGAACAACAAACTGAAAGATGAGTGGTGGGAATAAACATTGTTGTTGTTACGTGTCATTGAGTTGTCTCTGACTCATAGTGACCCTATGCACAGCAGAATGAAACACTGCTCGGTCCCATGCCAGCTCCGTGATCTCTGCTGTACTTGAGCCCATCGCCGTAGCCACTGTATCAATCCATCTCATTTAGGGCCTTTCCCTCTTTCATCGACCCTCCATCTTACCAAGCATGACATCTTTCTCCAGGAAATGGTCCCTTCTGACAACATGACCAAAGTAGATGAGATGAAGTCTGACCATTCTTGCTTCCAAGGAATATTCCAGCTGCCCTTCCTCCAGGACAGATTTGTTAGCTCTTTTAGCAGTCCATGGTATTTTCAGCATTCTTCACCAGTACCATATCTCAAAAGCATCAATTCTTCCTTGGTCTTCTTTTATTATTTTATTATATTTTTAAATTTTTAATGCATTTTATTGGAATATAATTTATGTACAGTGAAATACACAAAACTAAAGTGACATGGGTCTATACATTTTTTTTTTTTTGCAGTGTTCCCTCCCATCCCCTCCTACCCCTGGCAACCAGCAAAGAAAGTTTCCCTCCATATGTAAACCTTTCATTTTCCCTCCACAACAACAAACTATTACTACATTTGTCCTTCTGTGATTGACCTATTTCACTCAGCATAATGTCCTCCAAGTTCATCCATGCTATGTGTTCTTTTGCAGACTCTACATTATTCTTCAGTGCTGCATAGCATTCTATTGTGTGTATGTATGTATCATAGTTTGGTCATCCACTCTTCCGTTGATGGGCACATAGGTTGTTTACATCTTTTTGCTATTGTAAATAGTGCTGTGATGAACAGGGGCTTGCATATATCTGTTCCTGTTCTGGCTCTCACCTCTGTAGGATATATACTTAGTAATGGGATTGCTGGGCCAAATGGTATCTCCAATTCCAGCTTTCTAAGGAGTTGCCATATTGCCTTCCACAGTGGTTGTATAACTTCACAGTCCCACCAGCAGTGCATGAGAGTCCCAGTCTCTCCACATCCCCACCAGCATTTGTTATTTTCTGTCTCACTGAAACTTGCCATCAGTGCTGGGGTGAGACAGTATTTCATTGTTTTGATTTGCATCTCTCTAATTACTCGACGGCACATAACAACAACAACAACAACAATGACCAATGAGGAGCTCTGGTGGCATAGTGCCTAAGGCACTTCACTGCTAACCAGAAGGTCGGTGGTTCAAACCTACCAGCCACTCCTCGGAAGAAAGGTTGGGCAATCTACTTCCGTAGAGATACCACCTGGGAAACCCAAGGAGGGGTCGCTATGAGTCGGGACCGACTCGACGGCACATAACAACAACAATGGCCAATGATTGTGAACATCTCTTCATGTATTAGCTGGCCACATGAATATCTTCCTTGGTGAAGTGTCTGTTCATGTCTCCTGCCCATTTTTAAATTGGATTGTTAATTCCTTTGGTGTTGAGGCACTGGAGTTTTCTACAAATCTTCGTGATAAGTCCTTTGCCAGATATGTAATTATCAGCAAATATGAATTTGTTGCTGTCATTTTTGTTATGTGCTTTCTCGTGGTATTGATTTCTTTGTTCCATATACTTTTCTATGCTGAGCTTGTTTTGTTGATGAATCATATTATCACTTCCTTTGTTGCTATTGTTTTAGTATTTGCTAAATATTTGTGCTGGTCCTCTTTTTATTTTGATGTGAAGGTTTATAATTTTTATTTGAGGTTACCCTGTAATTTATAGTTTTCTTCCTAAGTTTAGAACAGTCCTTTGTATCTTGTAGTTGTCTTGACTTCCTTACCATCTAGAAGTTCTGTAATGACACAGTTTTTTCCCTCTTTTTGATTTGTAGTTGTCCTCATTTGTCAATTGATGTCTCTGGTTCCCTGTTTACAATC
>NW_006921880.1:4116868-4118089 GCF_000298275.1 Orycteropus afer afer
AGAAATCCGATCTTAGTCTTATTGGTTGCCCCTTGTAGGTAACTTTTCATTTTTCCTGTGCTGCTCTCAGGATTTTTTCTTTGTCTTTGGTTTGAGTGAGTTTGTTGATGATAGGTCTTGGTGATTTTCTTTTGGGGTCTATCCTGTTTGGGGTTCATTGTACTTCCTGAATGGATACATTCTCATCTTTCATCATATGAGGAAAATTCTCTTCCAACAAATCTTTGACAATTTTCTCACTGGTTTTATTTGTCTCTTCCTGTTCTAGAATTCTGATTACACATAGGTTTTTCCTTTTGATGGTATCCCACATGAACCTTAAGCTTTCTTCATTTTGTTTTGATCTTTTTTCAGATTTATCCCTTTCCAAAGAAGTGTTCAAGTATTTGCCTTCAGTCTTACTAATTCTGTCTTCCAATGATTCATTTTTCCTCCTTTGACCATTCAATGTCTTACCTATTTCTGAAAATTTAGTATTAATCTTCTGGATTTGTGTGTGTAGATTTTGTATCATTTCTAATTTCTCATTTATTTTGTCATTTTGTTCTTATATTGTCATTTGAAATTGTTGTAGGTTATTCTCTGTGTTTTCCTCAATTTTGTCAGTGTTTTCCTTGATCTGTCTCTCAATTTGTTGAAGATATCTAAATATAATTCTTTTGAATTCCCTATCAGGGAGTTCCAATACTGCGTCTTCCTCAGGGATATGTTTTGGGTCTGTATGCTGGTCCCTTGTTTCTCCTGCTTTATCTTGCTTCTTTGTGTGGACTGTGATGCTCTGTTGTCACTGAGGCATTGTGATGTTTTTGTGTTTATATTTAATTGGTGATGGTATGTTGGAGTGACTTGCCCACGATTTTAGTTTTGTTTGTATGTTACCTATGCAAGCAGAGTACTGTGCTGTGCTCATCTGTTCACTAGTTGACAGCACTTAATACACTCATCACCTGTCTCCTTTCCTGTTGTCAGCCTCTCATATGTCCCTGCTGACCTTGGCAAACAGAACCTATTCTTAGGTTCCTGGAATTCAAATGAGAATGCTGTCACTTTAAAAATCCAAAATGGGTGCCACTTGTAAAGATTCAAAATGGCTTCACCTGCGGTCACTTTAAGTATCCAAAATGGCCACTGCTTGTAAACATTCAAAATGGCTGCACCCTTAGTCACTTTAAATATCCAAAATGGCTGCCATGTATAAACAATCAAAATGGCTGCACCCTC
>NW_006921880.1:4118189-4120128 GCF_000298275.1 Orycteropus afer afer
AGGTTTCTCCACTAGTTGGTGCCTAATCCACTTCTGTATAGTTCCTTTCAAAGCTCAGGGCTCCAGGATTATTTTTTGTATCTCTGTCAATTGGTTTTTCTTTTCTTTGTTGAAGAGGGTCTGTGTCGCTTGTCTGCCTATTCCCTCATCTTACTGGAATTCCCTCTTCTTCGATCTGCTTTATTCATTGTCCAGCTCTCACGTGCATATGAGATGATTGAAAATATCATGGCTTGTGTCAGGTGCACCTTAGTCCTCAGGAGACATCTTTGCTCCTCCACACTTGAAAGAGGTCCTTTGCAACCAACTTGCCCAGTGCTCTACATTGTTTGATGTCCTGACTGCTGCTTCTATTGGCATCAATTGTAGGACCAAGCAAGTCTTTGACTTCAATCTTTTCTCCATTTATCGTGATGCTGTTTACAGGTCCAGTAGTGAATTTTTGTTTTCTTTATATTGAGAGGTAATCCATACTGCAGACTGTATTCTTCAATTTTTATCAGTAAGTACTTCAAGTCACCCTCACTTTCAGGAAGCAAATTGTGTCGTCAGCATATTGCAGGTTGTTAATGAGCCTTTTTCCAATCCTGATGCCATGTTCTTCTTCATATAGTCCAGCTTCTTGGATTATTTGCTCAGCATATAGATTGAATTAGGGAAAGGATACAACCCTGACACACTCACTTCTTGATTTTAAACCATGTAGTGTCCCCTTGTTCTGTTTGAATGACAGCCTCCTGGTCTATGTACAGATAATTTTCCTCATGAGTAATATTAAGTGTTCTGGAATTCCCATTCTTCTCCATGTTATCCACAATTTGTTATGATCAATTTCTTTTGCATAGTCAATAAAACACAAGTAAATATCTTTCTGGTATTCTTTGCTTTGAGCCAAGATCCATCTGACATCAGCATTGATATCCCTTGTTCCACGTCCTCTTCTGAATCCAGCCTGCACCTCTGGAAGTACTGTCAGTATACTGCTACAATTGTTTTTAGTTATCTTCAGTCAGATTTTACTTGCATGTGATATTAATGATATTGTTCGATAATTTCCATGTTCTGTGGGATCACCTTTCTTTGGAATGGGCCAAATACAGATCTCTTCCAGTCGTTTGGCCAAGTAGCTGTCTTCCATATTACTTGGCATAGGTGAGTAAGTTCATTTGGCTACATTTGTTTGTTGAAACATCTCAACTGGTATTCCGTCAATTCCTGGTGCCTTTTCTTCGCCAATTCCTTCAGTGCAGCTTCAACTTCTTCCTTCAATACCATTGGTTCTTTATCATGTGCCACCTCCTGAAATGGATGAACATTGAGTAGTTCTTTTTGGTACAGTGACTCTGTGTATTCCTTCCATCTCCTTTTGATGCTTCCTGCATCATTTAATATTTTGCCTACAGATTCTTTCAGTATTGCAACTCAAGGCTTAAATTTTTTCCTCAGTTCTTTCAGCTTGAGAAATCAAATCCCTTTTGATTTTCTAACTCCAAGTCTTCGCACATTTCATTATAGTAATTGGCTTTGTCTTCTCGAGCTGCTCTTCAAAATCTTCTGTTCAGCTCTTTTATCTTGTCATTTCTTCCATTTGCTTTAGCTGCTCTCCATTCAAGGGCAAGTTTCAGAGACTCTTCTGGTATCCATTTTGGTCTTTTCTTCTTTTCTTGTCTTTTTAATGACCTCTTGCTTTCTTCATGGGTGATGTTCTTTATGTCATCCCACAATTCTTCTGGTGTTTTGGTCATTGGTGTTTGTGGCTGGGCCTGGTTGAGTGGCTGGGCAGCTGGTGGTAGTTATTCCCCATGATGAGACTGGCAATCAACTCCATGGTGGAATCTACCACAAGCAACTGAGTAGCTGCTTTGGGTATGTGGTCTGCTTCCGATATATCAGAAGCAGCTTTGGGAATGGCCTCTCGCTTATGGCATGCTTGGACCCT
>NW_006921880.1:4137210-4143680 GCF_000298275.1 Orycteropus afer afer
TAACGGGTCGTCCTTGTAGGTGTATGGATATTATCCTATCACTGACAGCACTGTACTTCGGGACAGATCTTGAAACATCCTTTGTGACGATGAATGCCACACCATTCCTCTTCAAACTGTCATTCCCGGCATAGTAGATCACATGGTTGTCTGATTCAAAATGGCCAAAACCAGTCCATTTCACTCACTAATGCCGAGGATATCAGTCTTTATGTGCTCCATTTCATTTTTGAAATGGAGCTCATATGCTGGTCTTTTATTTGGCTGAAAGCAACTGGAGTGAACTCATTTCCAAACCTGAAGCGCCATAGTCTCAGGGGTTTCACCAGCTCTATCAGAACAGCCAGCCACTCCTCAGAAGGAAGATGAAGCAATCTACTTCTGTAGTGATACTGCCTCCGAAACCCAAGGAGGGGTTGCTATAAGTCGGGTCCGATTTGACGGCATATAACAACAACAACAATCAGACCAGCAAACATTGTCTTTATTTTATTTTATTTTTAATATAATTTATTTTTGTTGTTGTTGAGAATATACATAGCAAAACATATATTAATTCAACAATTTCTACATGTACAATTCAGTGACATTGATTACATTCTTCAAGTTCTGCAACATTTTTTTTTTTTTAATTGTGATTTGGGTGAAAGTTTACAGAGCAAATTCACTTTCCATACAGCTCACATACACGTTGTTTCATGACATTGACTACAATATATCCCAATGCAACAGCTCCCCTCCTACTTCCTCCCAATAGTTACCGCTTCCCTGTGTCCATTCCTCCATGCACTCCTGCCCCTAAACTTTCTCCCTGTGCATAAACAGCCCTTATTTCTCCCATGATTGTTCTCTCCAAGAAGTGTATCTACTGCAGGTAAATGTTCAACTCATATGCCTGTCTTTTGTTTGGCTGGAAGCCAAAGGCATGGGTTCAATTCCAGACCTGAAGGGCAGCTTGGGGCCATAGTCTCAGTGGTTCCACCAGACTCTATCAGACCAGCAAACCTGGTCCCCCCCTTTTTCTTTTTCCCCAAATGTTTTTGAGTTTTGTTTCACATTGTTCTCCCTCTCTATCCAGGATCTCCTACAAAGATCCCCTTTGAGTGGTTGACAGTGGTAGTTGGACACCATCTAGTTCTTTTGGTCTCATGGTCATATAGGCTGAGGATGGTTTACCAGTCCCTCGGACTAATTGTTTCCATGGGTCTTTGGTTTTCTTCATTCTTCTTTGCTCTGGACAAGGAGAGACCCATCATTGCATCTAGATGGCTGCTTGCAAGCTTTTAAGATCCCAGTTGCTACCCACCAAACTAGGATGTGGAACGACGTTTTTGTGTAGTATGTTATGCCAATTGAACTTGATGTCCCCTGAGACCATGGTTCCAAGCCCACAGGTCCAACAACTCACTCCCTGCAGGTAGCTGGCTGTGGCCAAGAGGTGATTACTACCTTGTCCCTTGTCAGCTGGAAATTCTTACAGAACATACAAATACACTTGTAGAAACATTGTCTGCCAACCCTATACATGGTTATGGGCACACTCCCCCCTGCCTACACATATCTGATCATTCAGCATGTCCACCCATCTATCCACCCATAGATCAGTGTTTTCCGTCACTGACAATGCAGTACTGTATGTGCAAAAGGGTTCATCTTTGTTTTCTGTATCTCCCATATACCTCTCTATATCTTCCTCTTCCTCAGTGCCACTGTATTGATCACTCACATTTGGTTCATTACCCTTCACCCAAATCAATATTTGTCCCTACCTATCTAGCAGTGTTCTTTCCCCTCCCTTCCCACCCCTGATATTTGTATAAACCTTTCCTTGACTTTTTACAATAGCAGACTAATACAATATTTGTCCTTCTGTGGTTGACTTAATTCACTTAGCATAATATCCTCCAAGTTCATCCATGTTTTCTGGTGTTTTGCAGATTCTACCTTATTCTTTAGGGTTGCATAATATTCCATTGTGTGTATGTACCATAGTTTGGTTATTCATTCTTCTGTTGATGGGCACCTAGGTTGTTTCCCTCTTTTTGCTATTGTAAATAGTGCTGCGATGAACATAAAAGTGCATATATCTGTTCTTGTCCTGGCTCTCACTTGTTTAAGATATATACCTAATAATGGGATTGCTGGGTCAAATGGTATTTCTAATTCCAACTTTTTAAGGATTCACCATACTGCTTTCCACAATGGTTGTACCATTTTACAGTCCCACCAGCAGTGTATGAGAGTCCCAATCTCTCCACAACCTCGCCAGCATTTGTTATTTTCTGTCTTGTTGAACTTTGCTATTAGTGCTAGAGCAAGATGGTATTCTCATTGTTGTTTTGATTTGCATCTCTCTAATGGCTAATGAGGAGCTCTAGTAGCATAGTGCCTAAGGAACTTGACTGCTAACCAGAAGGCTGGTGGTTCAAACCCACCAGCCACTCCTCGGAAGGAAGGTTGGGCAATCTACTTCCATAGTGATACTGCCTCAGAAACCCAAGGAGGGGTCGCTATGAGTCAGGTCTGACTCAACGGCACATAACAGCAACAATAACAATGGCTAATGATCATGAACATTTCTTCATGTGTTTGTTGGCCATCTGAATATCTTCTTTGGTGAAGTGTCTATTCATGTCATCTGCCCATTTTTTAATTGGATTGTTTGTCATTTTGTTGTTGAAGTGTTAGGGTTTTGTATAAATTTTAGAGATAAACCTCTTGTCAGATATGTCATTGCCAAATATTTTTTCCCAATCTGTAGATTCTCTTTTTACTCTTTTAAAGAAGCCTTTTGAAGCACATAAAAATTTAATTTTTAAAAGGTCCCATTCATCTATTTTATCTTCTGCTGTGTGTGTATTCTGAGTTATGCTTGATAGTCTATTTGTGCCATATATACGCACTGCCGTCGAGTCAGATCTGACTCAGAAAGAGCTCTCCTTGGGTTTCTGAGGTGGTATCACTACTGAAGTAAGTTGCCCAATCTTCCTTCCGAGGCATGGCTGGTGGGTTTGAACTACCAGCCTTCTGGTTAGCAGTCAAATGTCTTAGGCACTATGCCATGCCATACATTAGGGTCTGTAAATTTCCCCAATTTTTTCCTTGAGGAACTTTATAGTTTTAGGTTTCACATTTAAGTCTTTGATACATCTTAAAGAATTACTTTTAATCCCATAAGTATATATGTGTATCTACAATATATGTGTATATATAATATGTGTGTATATATTTCTCCATATATACTTATGTATACATTTATGTAAAGAGATACATGTATGTCTACACACACACATGTTATCTTAAAAATGGATGGCAAAATATAAGTAGTTTCCTCCAGGAGATAAGCTGATGGCAGTATAATGGGTGATACCACTTCTCATTTCATACACCCCAGACAGAAGGAAGAAAAAGATGACTATAATTTGCAGTGTTTAGCATGTTCAGTTGTCTACGCTTTGGAGATAACCTGAGGCTAATGGCTCCAGTGCCATAGCACCAAATCACCATCTCACTTATATTTAGCATAAGACAATGTAGTAGAAACTAGAAAAAGAATAAGATCTGGTGATGCCTTCAAGGTTGTTGTAATACTCAGAACACATGATGATTAGTAATATGAAAACATGTATTAATACTTGAACCAAGTTGAAGTAATAGAAACATTTCAAATATTTACTTATCGATCATGGTGACAACAAAGTAGAGGCATGAATTCTAACACTGGATGTTCATTCCTCCCCATTGCCCATCCTCTTGATATTCCCCCCTGAGGCTGGCCTACTTCTTGACATACTTTTCCTTTGGTTTCAAATCCAAAACTAGAATAATTCTAGATGACACTCAGTTCAAAGAGATTTTCAGCCCTCTTCTCCTCCTTTGTCCCTTTCTGTATTTTCCTAAAGACCAGCATAGCCACTGTAAAGACTTATCTTTTTTTTTTCTTTCATTTTTCACTTCCACTATCTCCAAAAGAAGAAAAGTTCAAAGAAGGACCCAGTAAATAATAAGTTTTTTTCTTTAGCATGCACATAGGAGAAATGGATTTGAATTGGCACACACTAATCATTATTGCTCTGCTTCATACTGATAACATAGTAAAAATTTAGTTGGATAAATATTAAGGCATATGGTGGCCAACACAACTCTTGCAGACTGTGGAGAGTAGGATGTAAATTTATGCTGTGAAACACAGGAAACTCCTTAATGGATGTTGGATTATCACTAGATCTTGAAGGAACAGAGAGATGTGGAAAAGAGAGTTCAGAGAAAGGCATCCCTGGTACTTGGAAGGAGGTGAACGATGCCCCAGTTTAGGGGATTTGCAGATGACAGTGCAGAGGCAATCGGACGATCTTCCCTTCTTCACACAGGGATGAAGCAGAGTTGATAGGAGGGGGGCACAGAAATAAGCCCATTGTTAACTGGGGTGATGTCGATGTCCTTTGGGTCAATCAGAGGCTTCAAGGTAAATTTCTGTAAAATGTTTGTCAGGAATAAAAACAGCTCCATGCGGGCCAGGCCCTCTCCCACACAAACACGTTTTCCTGAAAACAGCAAACACAGAGGAGAGATTCTCTTGGAACATTGTGTTTCTGAAGAGGCACACAGAGAATACACATTAGCTATTTGATGAATGGAGGGAGGGATGGATGGAAGGCAGGATGGGTGGAAGGACAAATGGATAGAAAGATGGACAGAAGAATGGACATGCTTGCTATCCACCTAATACCTTATCTGAATAAGCCCCATTCATTCAACAAATATTTATTGAGTATCATCTTTTGAGGGTCAATGAAAATGAGAACACCTTTAATAAGATGAATTGACACAATAGCCTTGAGAATGGGCTCAAAGACACTAAAACCATGGAGACGAGCAAGACCAGCAACATTTCATTCTGTTAAACATCACCATGAGTTGGAGCTGACTCCATATCAATTAACAACAATAGCAATCATCTTTATGCATGCACTTCATTAAGTTTTCCCAAGTTAGAACTGCTGTTTTGTTATTCATTTCAACTTTTCATCAGTACTTTTCTAGAAACACAACCACATCACTTTCCCGAGGGGATCAAGGAGAGAAAGACTGAGAGTGGGCGGCTCATTTTCTCTGTTTCCCTTTTTCTCTCTGCCACAAAATTCAGCCATTTTTTTTCCCCTTATGTACTCTGGAAAGGGCAAGTCTCAACATGTCACTCTCACACTTTAAAACTCTAAATGGATCCCTGTGTCTGTCCTATAGGTTAAGGCCCAAATTATTTGACCTAGACCTTCACATTCTCTTCCAGTCTGACATTTCATACTTTTATTGAACTCTTCACCCTCTTTACTCTCAGCTGTACTCATACCCATTCTTAGCAATCTCAGTCACAACATGTAGTTTCAAGGTGTATCTCATGCTTTTCCTTTTGACTAATGTGCACTTTTCTTATGCTTCCTTCAGGACTTACGTAAAATATCATTTCCTCTTTAAGTTTTTGAGATCCTCCTGAGGGAGTAGTCACTAGATTTTTTCAGCATTATATTCATACTTCCACTGAGGCATGATCACCTTGAATCATACTTCTGTATTTACTTTTCTACCTGCATGAAATGTGAGTTCCTAGAAGGGAGGAACCAGTCTTTGCCATCTTTGTATCCACATGCCAGGTTCAAGCAAGCCCCAAAGGCCATAGAATAAAGGAAAATGACACCTTGACCAGCAGCTCAGCCTGCACACTGCAGGGTATAGGTAAATGTCTTGCTTTTGTCTCTATGGTCCATTACCTCTGTGAAAATGCCTGTTCTCTCTTCTGTCCTAGCTCCCAGACCCTTGTTAAGCAGTTCATACATCATTACTTCTATTAGAATATTGCTTGTTGCATTTTATTCCTCACTGTGGGGTATAACAGAGCAAGAAGCAGACAGCTTTCTTTTCTTGGTCCTAAATAGTCTATGCTTCTCTCCCACACATTAGTTTTACTCTATAGCGATTTATTTATCCATCGGCTTCCCTAACTGGATTGTGAGTCCCTGATTGCCCAGTCTGTTTGTGGATATTTCTATCCACAGAGTTCTGGCCGGGGAGTGGGGGGTGGGTGAGTGACCCACAGCAGAAAGTACTCAGTAAACTTGTGGCGTTAGATACTGTTCTCATTTAGTTGAAGAAAGTCTAAATGAGTTTCACCTCATGGTTGTTGGGTGGCATCAAGTCAGTTCTGACCCTTAGTAACCCTATGTATAACAGATCAAAATACTGCCAAGACCTGTGCCATCCTCACAATTTTTGCTCTTTTAAGCCCATTGTTGCAACCACTGTGTCTTTCCATCTTGTTGAGGGTCTTCCTCTTGTTCCCTGACCCTCTGCTTTACCAAGCATGATGTCCTTCTCCAGACCCGTGTCCCTCCTGATTAAAAAAAAACAACTAGGAGCTGTGGTAGCATAGTGCCTAAGGCATTTGACTGCTAACCAGAAGGCTGGTGGTTCAA
>NW_006921880.1:4148540-4154511 GCF_000298275.1 Orycteropus afer afer
TACTAAAGTCATACTATAAGTACAGAACTTTAAGAGCACTGAGGTTCAGTGTAGAAGAATCAAATCTTACCTTGGGAATGAGGTAGTTTCTGAATTTAATGTCCTGGGTCACTGCGTGAGGCAGGTTGGTGGGGAGGAGGTCAATGTACCTCTGGATCTCATGCACCACAGCATCCGTGTAGGGCATGCTGCCCCTGTCCTGCAAGCAGGGGTTTCGGTGTTTGCCAATCACACGGTCAATCTCTTCCTGGACTTTAGCTGTTAAGACATAAGTAAGAAGCGATGAAAGGGAGAAAATTGGCACATTCGCAACAGCACTTTTGGATTACATGAAGCATTCTGAAGGTGTCCCAACATTATTACAACCATAACTTATATGACCAGAAGTACACCCAGAGGTAGTGAGACAATTGCTATAATACAGATACATTCACTGTCCTACAAGCTAGGCATTAGAGTAAATGTGTACATAAATCTGTCCATCAGCCTTCAGGATATTAATACAAAGACAAATGATTAAATGTTTCAAAATGTAAACAGCACATAATTCACTTAAGAAATTATTAGTCTTGCAGAAAGGACAAGAGGAATCGAATGTTAATTTTCTATCAAAATAATATATTATGTTTCAAAAATTGTATTCTATCATCCCTATCTTTAGGCATGTGTTTATGTGGGTTCAATTTCCTCCATTCTCAAATGTGGTCACTCGAATCATTCTACCCGTTTC
This sequence comes from Orycteropus afer afer, assembly GCF_000298275.1. Classification (NCBI taxonomy): domain Eukaryota; kingdom Metazoa; phylum Chordata; class Mammalia; order Tubulidentata; family Orycteropodidae; genus Orycteropus; species Orycteropus afer. The sequence goes on from NW_006921880.1 coordinate 4,149,271, forward strand.
TACTGAAATGTATGTTCATATTTCTAAATAGTGACTCTATTTCTGTTTCTTGATTTATCATTTTTAGAGACTAATGACATTTTTCTAAGGATGATGATCATTTACTTCTGCACTAGCAAACTCTTAAAGAATACGTGCACACATACACACACAAGCATACACACACACACTCCCCATCACTCCATTTCCCCAATCTGTTCTATCACAAATTTTGTTTATATTAATATTTATTATTTACATCATCAGGACTATGTGAATGTTCTTCTTTGATAAGTGTATATTTCAATTTTTGTACATTCTCGGATTTAAAACTACCTTTTTTTAAAAAAAACACTTTATTGGGATTTGGGTGAAATGTTACAGAGCAAATTTATTTTCCATTCAACTGTTCATACACATTTCCTTTCCTAATGTTGACTTAAATGCCCACAATGTAAGAGCTCTCTTCCCACTTCCTCCCTGTGGGTACATTTTCCCTGTGTCCCTCTTTCCTACATATTCCTGCCTTCTGAGTTTCTCCCTGTGCAAATGCTGCCCTTCTGATTTTCCATGGTTGATTGTTCTAAGGAGTGCACCTCCCTGGTGTAATTGGTCACCTTATAGGCCTGTCTGTTGTTTGGCTGAGAGTTAAGCCATGAGAGTGAGTCCAATTTCAGCCCAAAGGGTAGGCACTGTGCCATCAGAGCTCCTTCGAAGTGTGACTAGTGGCTATAGTCTCAAGGGTCTCACTAGTCTCCATCAGACCAGAAAGCCTGATGATATTTTATATGATTTTGAGTTTTTTCCTTTATTATTTTTTCTAAATTCTTCTAGAGTTTTGTCTGTTTTCCTTAATTTTGTTCCTTTATCTTTCATCTGTCTCTAAATCCATCGAAGGTAACTAAATATAATTCTTTTGTATTCCTTATCAGGTACTTCCCATGCTACTTCTTCCTAAGGGAGGTTTTCTGGTTTTGTATTCTGGTTCCTTATCTTACTTCTTCTTGGGAACAATGCATGCCAGTTGTGTCTGAGACATTGTGATGTCATTGTATTTATATTTAATTGGTGATTGTATGTTATTATGATTCTTCCAGTTTTTTTTTTTTTTTGCTTTTGCTTTACTTTGTTTTGATATATTTGAAAGAGAAGGCTGGTGTTCTATTCTGCTTGCTGGGTTGCCAGCACTCAGGCATTTACCACTTGTCTCCTGGTGGGTGTGATATAATATGAGAATTTGTGCACTGGTTTCCGTTAGATGTTTGTGTAGAGCAATTGAGGGTGGATTGGGTTTGTATTGGCCTCCATGTGTTGTTGATAAGTTGGTATAGAATCAGGCAGTGACCCTAGCCCAGTGGGAGGAGCTGCAGGAAGTATGGATGTAGTTGGGTTGTGTGGATGTGGTTGCTGTTTCTCACTAGGTGGGACAAAAAAAAAAAACCTCGTAAAAAACACCACCAAAAATATAAAGGAGTACAAAAAACATAAAGAGCATAGACCCACAACAACCACAAAAAGGAAAATGGAGGAAAAAGAAAAAAGGAGGACAAAGAGAAAATAAAATAAATGAAAATCTGAGGGCAGTAAGAAAAGAGGGCAAAAGAAAAGAATATCAAAGAAAAAATAAGAAAAATGCCAAAATAAAAACAAGAAATGGGAAAAATAAAAAGGAGAATAGTAAGAAAAAGGAACCAGGAAAAGGACCAAAAAAGTAAAAGTATGAACTGTACCTGGAAAGGGAATGTAAACAGAAAATGACAAGAAGAAAATAAAGGAGGGAAAAAAATAATAATTTTTAAAAAAAGAAAACTGGGGGCAGGGTGCCCAGGAATTGTTCCTACTGGACAGGCAGGTGGTGTAATCAGTGTACCTGGTCCTGGCCCTAGTTCCTGTCTACCCAGAAGGCAACTATGGACAGGGCCCCTGATCCCAGATGAGTTCCTGCTAACCCAGAAGGTACTGGTTCCTAGACACAGAAAAAGTTCCCGCCAGCCCAAATAGCAGCTGGGAGCAAGGCAAGATTTCTTGTCATCCCCCAAAACAGCTGGGGACAGTGTGTCTGATCCCAGAAAAAGTTCCCTGGTCTCAAAAGGCAGCTGGGCACAGGGCCCCTGCTCCCAGAAAATGATCCTGCCAACCCAAAAGGAGGCTGGGTGTAGGTCACCTGGTTCTAGAAAAAGTTTCCTGCCAGCCCAAAAGGCATGTGGGTGCAGGGCGGCTAATCTCAGAACTTGTTCCTGTCTACCCAGAAGGCAACTGGAGGTTGGGAGCCTGATCCCAGAGAAGTTGCTGCTGGCTCAGAAGGTTTCTGGTGGCAGGGTGCTCGGACAAAGACAATGTCACTGCTTGTCATAAAGGTGACTGGAAATAATGCACCTGGTTCTAGAGGGAGTATTGTCAGGTGCCAAAAGCAGCTGTGGGCAGGGTTTTGGTCCCAGACAGAGTTCCTACTGTTTCAAAAGGCAACTGGGTATAGGGCTCCATTTCCAGAAAAAATTAACTACCAATCCAAATGGTGGCTGGGTGTGAGGTACTTGGTCTCAGAAAAAGTTCCTAAGGCATTTGTCTGTTAACCGGAAGACTGGCAGTTCAAATGCACTAGCCACTCTGTGGAAGAAAGACTGGAGAATCTACTTCCATAAAGATTTACCACCTTGGAAATGCAAAGGGGTCGCTATGATTTAGAATCAACTTGATGGTACTGAGTTTGGTTTGTTTTCTTTTGGCCCCAAAAGTTGCTTGTAGCAGGATGCCTGGTCCAGGATGGAGTTTCTGCCCATCCAAAAGGCGGGAGGTGATGGGAAGTGGTCACACAATCCATTTGCTAGAAGGATGTGAGGTACAATTGGAATTTTACATTTTTGTCATCATCAGCCATCAGTGTGGTTGCTTATGAAACCCTTAGCAAACAGAGCTGATTAACAAGTTGCTGCTCAGATTGAAATCTGTTTGCAAATATTCAAAATGGCCACGCCATCAGGGCAGTAAACAGCCCACGGTTCTGTTTGTCTTCTTATTTATTGTTTTCATTCAATTTCTTCTACTAGTCTGTACTTAATCCCCTTCTCTATCCTTCCCTTCAAAGCTCAGTGTTCCAGGATTATCCTGTATATTTGACTCAGTTGTTTTCTCATTTCTTTGTTGTAGAGGGTCTGTGTAGCTTGTCTGCCTGTTCTGCCATCATATCTGAAATCCCTAAAAGTATCCATTTCAATTCCAAATTTAATAGGTGATTTCTAAGTGCTCAGGTAAATGTTTCAAATTCCTAGTAGTAATTTATTCATTATTGGGAAACATTAGATATTCTATCACTTCCCTTTTTTTCTTGGTGTTTTTCCTTATACTTGCTTTTCTACCTGTCCATTCTGAACTGGCTATTTTCTAGGCCTAGTGCTTGCTGTTGTTGTTATGTGCTGTTGAGTCGGACCCAACTCATAGTGACCCCTCCTTGGGTTTCCAAGGCGGTATCACTACAGAAGTAGATTGCCCAACCTTCCTTTTGAGGAGTGGCTGGTGGGTTTGAACTGCCAGCCTTCTGGTTAGCAGTCAACTGCCTTAGGCACTATGCTACCAGAGGCCTAGTACACATTTTAAAAAACAAAACAAAACAAAATCCTCACTGCCATTGAGTTGGATCCAACTCTCAGCAACCCCTCCTTGGGTTTCTGAGGCAGTATCATTACAGAAGTATACTGCCCAATCTTCCTTCCAGGGAGTAGCTGGTGGGTTTGAACCACCAGCCTTCTGATTAGCAGTCAAATTCCTTAGGCACTATGCCACCAGAGGTCCCTCGTACACACTAGCCTCCCTCAAACTTTCCTGTTATAAATCAGCTGCACCAGAATCTGGACACCACTCTAGAGATTTGTCACATTGCCTACTGCCCACACTGTCCTTCCCTTCTCCCAGTCACTGTTTTGGTTACCTAGTGCTGCTCTGACAAGAATATAACACAAATGGGATGGCTTTAACAAACAAGAGTTTATTCTCTTACAGTTTGGAGGCTTTAAGTCCAAGTTCAAACTGCCAGGCTCTAGGGGCTGGGTGAAAGCCCCTCAACCTTGGGCTTCAGCTCTGCCTCCTGCTCCTGGCCCACTGGAGCTAGAGGCTTTTCTTTACTCAGACAGCTGCTGGCTGCTGAGACTGACAAACCCAAGGTTGACAAGTAAAAAGGCAGTCCTGACGCTACCAAACTACACAGCAGGCCATTAATTTAAGTCCATTGAAAGTCCCAAGGTCAGCAGAGCATGGTGGACTGCTGAACAATGACATGGCTACATGCAGGCTTTAAGCATGCCATAAGCTAGAGACCATTCCCAAAGCTGTTTCTTATCTATGAAGCAGATCCCATACCCGAAGGCAGCTGCTTACAGTAGATTCCACCATGGAGTTGATTACCATTCTCATCATGGGGAATACTACATCCAGCTGCCCAGCCCCTCAACCAGGCCCAGCCAAGTTGACACACAAACGTAACTACCACAGTCACTCTCCCCTAGTGTGCAAATCATCTCATTTTTATTCTGTCATCAAATTTGTACATATATAGTTGGTGTCACAGGAATTTAAATAATGAGGCTTCTTTAAGAGAAACAAGATAGGAAAAACTAGGAGTGTCTTGTCACATTTCTTTCTGAATTTCCCCCTGCCCACCATCTATGGTCATACCTGTAACCTCAGGGTACTTCATCAAAAGCAGGAGTCCGTATCTAAGGGTGGTGCTTGTTGTTTCTGTCCCAGCTACAAACAGGTCCCTTATTGTGACTATCAAGTTTTCAATAGTAAATTCAGACTGTTTGTTGTGCTTTTCCTAGGAATATTATACAATAATTTGACAAATTAGTTTGCCAGCATATTTAATTACAATGAATTAAAAATAATTCAGATTGTTATAAACTTAAGCAAACTTGAAAACTAGAGTTCTTTTTCAGGAAAAACTCCTGTATGGTAGGCAGACACTGGAGATTAGATGACCCGATTTTAAAATCCTACTTATAATTCCCTTTCTTGTCTAAAATACCCATTTGCCAGCCTTTTGCAGCTAGGTGGGCCATACAACATAGTTCTTGCCAATGAGATATAAACAGAAGCCTGCTGTGCCACTTCTTACTCAAAACAGAGATGTAAGGTACAGGAGGGTCAGGCATCATCTTGGACATGAGGACTTAAGCACGAAGATGGAGGCCTGTATACTAAGTGTGGTGAAGAAAAGTGGAAAGCACCCGACTCTGTGATGCATCAGGGCTACTGTCCTAGTCCTGG
>NW_006921880.1:4154611-4158723 GCF_000298275.1 Orycteropus afer afer
TTTGTTCATTCTTCTGGAAATCCATTGTCTATTCTTTGTCTAGTCTTCTTTGCCCAACAACATAATTCAAATGTATCACTTCTTCTTCTGTCTTCCTTATTCATTGTTCAGCTTTCTCATGCTTTTGAGATGATTGAAATTACCATGGCTTGGGTCAGGTACACCTTTGCCTTCAAAGAGACATCTTCATTCTTTAACACTTTAAAGAGGTCTTTTGCACAAGCAGATTTGCCCAATGCAATACATCATTTGATTTCTTGATTGCTGCTTCCATGGATGTTGATTGTAGAGCGAAGTAAAAGAAAATCCTTGACAGCTTCAATCTTTTCTTCATTTAACATGATATTGCTCATTTGTCCAGTTATGAGTATTTTTGTTTTCTTTATGTTGAGATGTAATCCATTCTGAAGGCTGTAGTCTTCTATCTTCCTCAGTAAGTGCTTCAAGTCTTTGTATTCAGCAAGTGAGATTGTGTTATCTGCAAATTGCAGGTTGTTAATGAGTCTTTCTCCAATTCTGATGGTGTGCTCTTCTTCCTATACTCCAGCTTCTCAGAATATTTGCTCAGTGTACAGATTGAGTAAGTATGGTGAAATGATATAACTCTGACAACACCTTTCCTGATTTTAAACCATGCAGTATCCCCTTGTTGTGTTTGAATGACTGGCACTTGGTCTATGTATAGATTCCTTATGTGCACAATTAAGTGTTCTGGAATTCCCATTCTTTACAGTTTTATACATAAATTGTTATAATCCACATAGTCAAATCCCTTTATGTAGCCAATGAAACACAGCTAAACATCTTTCTGGTATTCTCTGTTTTCAGGCAAGATCCATGTGACATAAGCAGTGATATCCCTTATTCCATATCCTTTTCTAAATCTGGCTTGAATTCCTGTCAGTTCATTGTCGATAATACTGCTGCAGCCATTTTCAAATTATTTTCAGCAAGGATTTACTTGCATGTGATATTAATTATATTGTTTGATAATTTCCACATTCTGTTGGATCACCTTTCTTGGCAATGGGCACAAACATGAACTTCTTCCAGTTTGTTGGCCAGTTAGCTGTCTTCCAAATCTCTTGGCATAAACAAGGGAGCACTTCCAGCATTTCATCCATTTGTTGAAACATCTCAATGGGTTTTCTGTTAATTCCTAGAGCATTTGCCTTCACTGCAACTTGACATCTTTCTTCAATTCAATCAGTTCTTTATCATATGCTACCTTTTGAAATGGTTGAACATTGACCAATTGTTTTTGGTACAGAGTTGCTTTATATTTCTTCCATCTTTTTTTGATGCTTTCTGCATTGTTGAAGATTTTGCCCATCAAATCCTTCAATATTGCAACTCGAGGCTTGATTTTTTTTTTTGTTCAGTTCTTTCAGTTTGAAAAATGCCAAGTGTGTTCTCCCCTTTGGTTTACTAACTCTATTTCTTGCAAACTAAATACTTTAGTTTGTCTTCTCTAGGTGCCTTTTTTTTAAAATTGTGATTTGAGTGAAAGTTTACAGAGCAAACTCACTTTCCATACAGCAGTTCACATACACTTTGTTTCATGACATTGACTACAATTTACCACAATGCAACAGCTCCCCTCCCACTTCCTTCCCAAAGTTACCTCTTCCTTGTGTCCTTCCCTCCTATGCACTTCTGCCCCCTGAGCTAGCTGTCTGCCTATGTGTTAACAACCCTTCTATTCTCCCATGATTGTTCTCTCCAAGGAGCGTTACCAACCTAGTGTAAATGTTCACCTCATATGCCTGTCTCTTGTTTGGCTGGAAGCCACCAGAGTGGGTTCAATTCCAGACCTGAAGGGCTGCTAGGGCCCATAGGCTCAGTGGTTCCATCAGGCTCTCTCAGACCAGCAAACCTGGTTCCTTTTTTCCCCCAAATGATTTTGAGTTTTATTCCACATTGTTTTCCCACTCTATCAAGGATCTCCTACTTAGATGTCCCTCTGAGTGGTGGACAGTGGTAGTTCTCCTGGTCTTACAGTCATACAGGGTGAGGATCGCATTGTGTACCAGGCACTTGGACTAATTGTTTCCATGCATCTTTGGTTTTCTTCATTCTTTTCTAGGCACCTTTTGAAATCTTCTGTTCTGCTCTTTTGCCTTCATCATTTCACTTTAGGCACTCTACATTCAATACCAAGTTTCAGAGTCTCCTCTGCTATCCATTTTGGCTTTTCTTCTTTCCTGTCTTTTTAATTACCATTTGTTTCCTTCAAGTATGATATCTTTGATGTCCTCCCACAATTCACCTGGTCTTTGGTCATTGATGTTCAATGCATCAAATCTATTCTTGAGATGGTCCTTAAATTCATGTAGGATACACATGAGGTTGTATTTTAGCTCTTGTTGATCTGTTTTAATTTTCTTCATCTTCAACTTGAACTAGAATATGTGCCCTCTGGGGTTGTTTTGACTGATGATAGTTAGCTCCTCCATCATCTCTTTCCACAGACGTAGTGGATTTTATACCTGTGTATTGCATCTGGTGAGGTACATGTGGATAGCTGCTGTTTATGTTGAAAAAAGGTATTTGCAATGAATTAATCATTGATCTTTCAAAATTTTAACATGATCTCTGGTGCTGTTTTTTGTTTGTTTATTGTTTCCAACATCACAATCACCAGTAATTATCAATGCATCTTGATTGCATGCTTGATTAGTTTTGACTGCAGAGGTTGATAAAAATTTTTCATTTCCTTATGTTTGGCTTTAGTGGTTGGCACCTAAATTTGAATAACAGTCTAATTAACTGGTGTTCCTTGTATGCATATGAATATGATTTCATTACTGACAGCATGGTAGTTCAGGATAGATCTTGAAATGTTCTTTTGATGAAGAATGAGACCCTTTCCTGTGCAAGTTGTCATTCCTGGCCACAGGATGGTCCAATTAAAAATGGCCAATACCAATCCATTTCAGCTCATGAATGTCTAGGATATCTATCTTTCTGTGTTCTATTTCATTTTTAACAGCTCCGATTTTCTGATATTCGTACTTCATACATTCCATGTTCTGATGATTAATGGATGTTTGCATCTATTTCTTCTCATTTTGAGTTTTTCACATCAACAAATGGAGGTCCTGAAAGCTTTGCTCTATCCATGCCATTAAGGTTGACTCTACTTGGAGGAGGAGGCTCTTCCTGGGAGTGGTATTTTGAGTGTCTTCCAACCTGAGGGTCTCATCTTCTGGAACTGTATCAGACAATGTTCCACTGCTCTTCATAAAGTTTTCAGTTGCCATTTTTTTTTTTTCCTCCAGAAGTAGACCTCCACATCCTTCTTTCTCATTTGTCTTAGTCTAAAAGCTCTGCTGAAACCTTCCCACCATTGGTGACCCTGCTGGTATTTGAAATACCAGCATCACAGGATTATGTAAGTTTCCACAGTACGACAGATTGACAGATGAGTAGTGGTTTGCCTTCTAGTAAAAGTTTTTTTTTTTTTTTTTTAATCCTTTTGTGCTTTGGATTAAAGTTTACAGAATAAGTTGGTTTTCCATTCAGTAATCTATATACGTTCTATTTTGTGACATTTACTGCAATTCCCACACTGTAACAGCATTCTTCCTTCTTGTGCCCACCTCTTCCCTTCTTTATTCCTTCCCATCCCTTTCTCATAGGAGATTTTCCATTGAGTAGCTTGGCAATGTATCTGGAAACAGAACTTAATCAACACATTTCCTACCTTTCTCACTTTGATAGAAGTGGGTCACATTCCCCAGGATCCACTGCTGTGCCCCAATAATGAGGATGGATCGTGGATAAGAAAGCATATGGGCATTGGGAGTGGTGCTCGTGATCATGTACAAGGAGCAATTGTATCAGCCCCAGAGCAGGCACCATGCAAGTCCCAACTGATCTCATACAGTTATCTTGTTCCCCGAATTACAGATGGATATAAATTTCTATTACCTGCTGAGAAAGGCATGAAGTAGTCACTCTTCTTAAATTTGCCACTGTCATCCAGAAAGTGACCAGGGTCAAATGTCTCTGGGTTGGGGAATTCTTTTTTGTTGTGAAGCACAGAAGTCAGTGATGTTAATATGGTTGTGCCCTGGAAAAGCAGACATAGGAAAACTGAGTAGCCCCAG
>NW_006921880.1:4167523-4185671 GCF_000298275.1 Orycteropus afer afer
TGTGCATGGGGTCACTATGAGTTGGAAATGACTTGATGGCACCTAACAACAACAACAAAGATATTAACCTAGAAACCCCTATGGGGCACTTACACCCTATCCCATATATTTATGTTGTTAGGTGCTGTCAAGTCGTATCTGACTTATAGCGACCATGTGTACAATGGAACGAAACACTGCCCAGCCTTGTGCCAGCCTCACAGTCCTTGCTATACCCGAGCCCATTGTTGCAGTCACTACATCAATCCATCTTTTTGAAGGCTTTCAGCTTTTAAGTTGACCCTCCAATTTACCAAGGATGATGATATCCTTCTCCAGGGAATGGTCCCTTCTGACAACATGAACAAAGTAGGTAAAACGAAGTTTGGTCACTCTCGCTTCCAAGGAGCTTTCCAGCTGGACTTCTTCCAGGACAAATTTGTTAGTTCTTATGGCAGTCCATGGGACTTTCAGCAGTCTTTGCCAACACCACAACTCAAAAGCATCAACTCTTCTTCAGTCTTCCTTATTCACTGTCCAGCTTTCACATGCATATGAGGCAATTCAAAACACCATGGCTTAGGTTAGGCACACCTTAGTCTTCAAGGAGAACTCTTTGCTCTTCAGCACTTTAAAGAGGTCTTTTACAGCAGACTTGCCCAGTGCAATACGTCATCTGATGGCTTGACTGCTGCTACCATTGGTGTTGATGGTGGAATCAAATAATATGAAATCTTTGACAACTTCAATCTTTTCTCCATTTATTGTGGTGCTCCTCATTGGTCCATTTGTGAGGATTGTTGTTTCCATCTCTTTGTTATAGTGAATTGTCTTGCGATGAACATAGGTGTACATATGTCTGTTCATGCTCTGTCTCTCATCTCTTTAGGATATATTCCTAGTAATGGAATTGCTGGGTCAAATGGTAGTTCCATTTTCAGTTTTTTAATGAAATGCCATACAGTATGCCACAATGGTTGTACCATTTACAATCCCACTCACAGTGCACAAGAGTTCCAGTCTCTCCGCAACCTTTCCAGCATTTGTTATTTTCTGACCTGTTGAACTTTGCTATTATTGCTGGGGTGAGATGATATCTCATTGTTGTTTTGATTTGCATCTGGTTGCATAGTGCCTAAGGCACTTGACTGCTAACCAGAAGGCTGGCGGTTCAAACCCACCAGCCACTCCTCGGAAGGAAGGTTGGGCATTCCTACTTCCATAGTGATACTGCCTCGGAAACCCAAGGAGGGGTCGCTATGAGTTGGGGCCGACTCGATGGCAAATAACAACAACAACAACAATGACTAATGATCATGAGCAGTTTCTCATGTGTTTGTTGTATATCAGTATATCATCTTTGGTGAAGTGTCTGTTCAAGTGTTTTACCCATTTGTGAATTAGGTTGTTCTTCCCTTTTGGTTTTCTAACTCCAGGTCTTTGCACATTTCATTATAATAATTGGCTTTGTATTCTCAAGCTGCTCTTTGAAATCTTCTGTTCAGTTCTTTTATCTTGTCATTTCTTCTATTTGCTTTATTTACTGTTGGTTCAAGGCCAAGCTTCAGAGTCTCTTATGACATCCATTTTGGTCTTTTGTTCCTTTCCTGTCTTTTTAATGACCTTTTGCTCTCTTCATGGATGATGTTCTTGATGTCATCCCACAATTCCTCTGGTTTTCAGTCATTGGTGTTCAATGTATCAAATCTATTCTTTAGATGGTCTCTAAATTCAGGATGTATATTATCAAGGTCATATTTTGGCTCTCATAGACTTGTTTTAATTACCTTCAGCTTCAACTTGAACTTGCATATGAGCAGTTGATGGTCTGTTCCACAATCAGCTCCTGGCCTTGTTTTGGCTGAAGATATTGAACTTCTCCATTGCCTCTTTCCACAGATGCAGTCAATCTGATTCTTTTGTACTCCATCTGGTGAAGTCCACATGTATAGCAGCTGTTGATGTTGTTGAAAAAAATGTATTTGCAATGAATAAGTCATTGGTCTTGCAAAATTCTATCATGAGATCTCCAGCTTTATTTCTTTCACCAAGACCATATTTTTCAACTACTGATGATTCTTCTTTGTTTCCAATTTTTGCATTCCAATCACCAGTGATAATCAACACATCTTGATTGCATATTTGGTCAATGTTGGACTACAAGAGTTGGTGAAAATCTTCAATTTCCTCATCTTTGGCTTTGGTGGTTGGTGTGTAAATTTGAATAACATTAGTATTAACTGGTATTCTTTGTAAGCATATGGATATTATCCTATCACTGACAGCATTGTACTTCAGGATAGATCTTGAAACATTCTTTGTGATGATGAAGGCCACGTCATTCCTCTTCAGTTTGTCATTCCCAGCATAGATTATATAGTTGTATGATTCAAAATGGCCCAAACAACTCCATTTCAGCTCACTAATGCCTAGGATATTGATCTTTATGTGTTTCATTTCATTTTTGACAACTTCCAATTTTCCTAGATTCATAGTTCGTACATTCTATGTTCTGATTATTAATGGATATTTGTAGCCATTTCTTCTTATTTTGAGTCATGCCACATCAGCAAATGGAGGTCTCATAAGCTTTACTCCATCCACATCATTAAGGTCGACTCTACTCTAAGAAGGCAGCTCTTCCCCAGTCATATTCAGAGTGCCTTCCGACTGAAGGGATAATCTTCTGGCAATATATCGGACAATATTTCAGGGCTATTCATAAAGTTTTCCAGTAAAATATCAGACAGTGTTTCTCTGCAATTCATAAGGTTTTCACTGACCAATTATTTAAGAAGTGGATGGCCTCTTCTTTCTGCTGAGTCTGTTTTAGTCTGGAAGCTCTGTTGAAACCTGTCCACCATGGGTAATCCTGCTAGTATTTGAAATACCGGTGGCATAGCTTCCAGGATCACAGCAACACGCAAGCCACCACAGTATGACAAACTGGGAGACAAGTGGTGAATCCCATATGTAGATCACTATATATATGGTGTATTGGGTCCGTGAGACAGAATGACTCGATAACAAACAACAACAACAGGCGTCCTCTGACGCAAAATTGAAAGCCTTCTGTTATGGTTCCCTAGTGCTGCTCTGATGGGAATATACCACAAATGGGATGGCCTTAACAAACAGGAGTTTGTTCTTACAATTTGGAGGCTTTAAGTCCAAGTCCAAAGTGCCTAGCTCTAGGGGCCTGGTCAAAGACCCTCATAGCCTCGGGCTTCAGCTCTGCCTCCTGCTCCCAGCCCACTGAAGCTAGAGGCTTTTCTTCACTCAGACAGCTGCTGGCTGCTTAGGCTGCCAAGCCCAAGGTTGACAAGTAAAAAGGCATAGTCCCAATGTTACCAAACCACACAACAGGCCATTAATTCAAGTCCATTGTAAGTCCTAAGGTTGGCAGAACATGGCAGACTGCTGAACAATGACATGGCTACATGCAGGGTCCAAGCATGCCATAAGCTAGAGACCATTTCCAAAGCTCCTGCTTATATACGGGAAGCAGACCACATACCCAAAGGCAGCTACTCAGCTGCTCCCAGTAGATTCCATCATGGAGTTGATTACCAGTCTCATGGAGAATACTACATCCAGCTGCCCAGCCACTCAACCAGGCCTAGCCAAGTTGACACAAAAACATAACTGCCACACCTTCCAAGTACAGCATTAGTCACTTCTCAGTTTTTTTCTTTTCTTCTAAAATATTGCTTCTTGACATCCATGCCAGTACCTAATTAATTCTCTTTGTAGATTTCTGAGAACATGACATGATAGACAACTCGATTTTATTTCAGCCTCTGTATATGCGTGGTCCACTTTCTCACTGAGACCAAGTCTAAATAAATGAACAATCTACCAGCTGATCTTCACTGTCATCTTACAGATAATTCGATATAACTCCTGGCATAATTTCCCTAATAATTATAAGTATTTGATTCCTGTACACTCATACATCTAACTGGTCAAATAAAAATTTTCCATGCCACCATTCATGTTTACAGGTTACTTAACAGACATCAAAATCCAACTCCATATCTGTGGACATTTATTTTTGCTTACACTCAATTAAGACTTTTCTCTTCCACCTACGTGATCTCTTTGCCACCACACATCTCTGAACCTCTGTATACTCCATTCAGTGCATCTGAAATGCCCCATCCTGTACCTCATTGCAAATATTCCCCATTCTCCCATGCACGGTGTGCAATGATCATTTCCATCTTCATTTGTTGGCATGATATTTTGTATTCTCTGACTCATTTGTAATTGTTTCCATTTCAACTCAGGTGTGCATCTTGTGTCTCATTAGGCTGATGATTAGTAGCTAAAGAACAGGGTCCATGTACTCTAATTATTTAACCATTCAGTTTAAAATCATTCCATGATGTTTAGTGCAGGTATGTGTACATTATAGGTATTAAAAGGCTTGTAAAACATTACTTACCTGATCATTTAAACATCCCTATTGAGTACAGAACTATTCAGTGAACCACAAAATGTACAAGCAAACAAATAACTGATCTGTTAGTGTTTTACCTGTTCCATTTTAATCAGGAAGTAGTCAATAAAGTCCCGAGGATTATTGAAATCCAGAGATTCTTGATGTTCTTTTATTTTCTCAAAAATATAGCTTTTTAAATAAGAATTATTATTAAGGAATTTTTTATGACTCCCTGGGCAATAATCAAGGAGCACAGGAAAAGTATTGCAGATCTAAAAGAGAGAAAAATGTTTATTAAATAATAATAATAAAATCTCATGAACACATATATGCCATATGGTAAGCCTGGTTAGAAACTGGGCCTATAAACACGAATAAAATATGGTCTCCAATTTGAAGGGAACTTTTACTGTACCTATAAAGTAATTCTCTATGCTTATAGAAAGGTTCAAGGGAGAAAATTCTGATCAGAGGATCAAAGCTGATAATTTTTTCCTGATCTCATACATAATTTCTACAGTATAAAAGAACATCTTAATATCAATACTTTAATTTGTTTTACATCAATTCTTCCCTACAATCAAAAAAATGAAGGATAGCATAAAATTAGTGTGATTCACATTTTGTTGATGAGAATATAGGTTAAGAAAGTAGACAACTTGATATGGAGCACAAAGCTAGTTGTGGCTTCTTCTAACTCTATCAAGCAGCCTCAGAAATAGAATCAATATTTTAGAAATGGGAGTGGCTTGAAATTACCATGACACCTTACTTAGCATATCATGTAGAAAAAAAAAACTATTAAAAAGAAAATTAAGTGATTTCTCTAAGATCATGATACCACCACTGTTGTGGACCAGCTCATCAACTGCTCATATGCAAACTCAAGTTAAAGCTGAAGAAAATTAAATCCATGAGAGCCCACATACAACCTTGCATATTATTCCACCTAAATTTAGAGACCATCTGAAGAACAGAATTTACACATTGAAAACCAATGACTGAAGACCAGATGAGTTGTAGGATGATGTCAAAAACATCATAGATGAAGAAAGCAAAATGTCATTAAATGGACAGGAAAGGATGAAAAGACCAAAATGGATGTCAGAAGAAACTCTGAAACTTGCTCTTGAATGGAGAGTAGCTAAAGTGAATGGAAGAAATGATGAAATAAAAAACAGTCGATCAGATTTCAATGGGTAGCTTGAGAAAACAAAGTAAAGTGTATAATGAAATGTACAAAGATCTGGAGTTAGAACACCAAAAAAGAAGAACATTCTTGGCATTTCTCAAGCTGGAAGAACTGAAGAAAAAATGTCAGCCTTGAGATGTAATATTAAAAGATTATATAGGCAAAATATTGAATGATACAGTAAGCATCAAAAGAAGATAGAAGGTATACACAGAATCAGGTACCAAAAGAATTGGTCAACACTCAAGCATGAAGAATTCAGCATCAAGATTGGAGGAAGAATTTCAGAGGGCAGGAATGCATAGGAAAGGATACAGTAAAAAGGTAACCACAGGGAGGACATGGGAAGAGAGCTGTTACATTATGGGCATTGCAATGAATGTCATGAATCATAATGTGTATGATTCATTTTTGCACTAAACCCCAAACCCAGTTTCCATAAAGTACTCAGATTATATCTGAAAAGCATGCACATAGCAATCAATGGAGAGTTAAGGCCCTTGTTGAAAGACTTCCATTAACTCTGTATGAACTTCTGTACAGAAAATGAATTTGCTTTGTATGCTTTCAACCAAATCACAAGAGAAAAAAAAAAAAATCAGAGGAAGACTAATAACCTGCGATATGCAGATGACATGGCCTTCTTTGCTGAAAGTGAAGAAGACTTGAAGCACTTACTGATGAAGATCAAAGTATGGATTACACTTCAATATACAGAAAACAAAAATCCTCACAACTGGATCAATAAGCAACATCACAATAAACGGAGAAAAGATTGAAAATGTCAGGGATTTCATTTTACTTGGATCTGCTCTCAACAGCCGTGGAAGCAGCAGCCAGGAAATCAGGCGATGTACTGAATAGGGCAAATGTGCTGCAAAAGATCTCTTTAAAGTGATAAACAGCAAAGACGTCACTGTAAACTAAGGTGCACGTAACCCAAGCCATGGTCTTTTGAACTGCCTCATGTGCATGTGGAAGACGGACAATGAGTAAGGAAGACTGAAGAAAAATGGATGGATTTGGTTGATAGTGTTGGCAAAGAATATTGAATATACCACGGACTACCAGAAGAACAAACAAATCTGTCTTGGAAGAACTGCAACCAGAATGCCCCACAGAAGTGAGAATGGCCAGACTTCATCTCGTGTACTTTGGTCATGTTGTGAAGAGGGACCAGGGCCTGGAGAAAGGTATGCTGGGTAAAGTAGATGGTCAGCAGAAGAGGGGAAGCCCCTCAATGAGATGGACTGACACAGTGGCTGCAGTGATGTGAGCAGGGTGGAGGATCAGACTGTGTTTTGTTCTGCCATGCATAGGGTCACTATGAGTCGGAACCAACTCAGTGGCACCGAACAGCAAGAAGATCACCTAAGATCATGTAGTTATGATTTTTGGTAGAGTGCAGGATGTGCCTGCTCAGCACAAGGCAAAATTGTGATGTTTATGATTTATACACCATCAAGCTCAATGATTTTCTCTTCTTTGTCAGGTAGAATCACAACTGAAGCATCAAACACCCCTATGTTAATCAGCACTTCTAGGTAGCATCTGCAGTATTAAACATTTTCCCTCTTTTATATCCTAAATGAGAATATTTCTGCCAAGTAATTTGATGAAGAGGTCACTAGGTATTGAATGGAGGACAAGCTTTGTGGTTAATGGAAGTCTTTCAACAAGGGCCTTAACTCTCCATTGATTGCTATGTGCATGCTTTTCAGATATAATCTGAGTACTTTATGGAAACTGGGTTTGGGGTTTAGTGCAAAAATAACTGGACAGGGAGCCCATGTGCTTGAAGACAGCTCTATATTCTGAGCATTGTGTTCTAATCTGGAAACTAAAGGGCAGGGTTATCTTTCTCTGATGTTTACTCCATGACCCTGTCTTATTTATCTAGTGTTACTATAACAGAAATACCATAAATGAGTGGCTTTCATGAACAGAAATTATTTTCTTACTGTCTAGGAGCCTAGAAGTCTGAGTTCAGGTGCCAGTTGTAGGGGAATGCTTTCTCTTTCTATTGGCCCTGGAAGAAGTTCCCTTCTCTATGAGCTTCTACTCCTAGGTCACTCTCATATGAATTGGCATCTCTTTTCTCCTATCGCTGCTTACTCATTTGCTTATTTAATTTCTTTTAAATCTCTAAAAATATTGACTTAAATCACTCCCTAATATCATCTCATTAAGATAATAAAGAAAAGCCATTCCCAAATGGAATGATAACAATTGGTATAGGAGTGAGGATTTACAACATATATTTTGGGGGACACAATTCAATCCATAATAGACCCTAAACATGAAGTTTGTGTTCAAGCCTTACAGCTTGGTCCATATGGAATTTTGCACTTGCCAGAGAAAGAAACATAAATGATTTCTCAGGAAGAAAGGATTTTGGCCTCACCTGGATCCATGGGGAGCTTACAATTCCAAAGTTTTCATTGAGTTTTTTCATCAGCATAAGAAAATCTGGATCTTTATAAGCAAAATGATTCTGGAAAATAATGGAGCAGATCACATTGCTGGGGGCACATCCCAGGATAAAAGTGGGATTGCAAGCTGAGGCTAAAGCATTAAGAAAAAAGAAAGAAAAAAAAAAAAGAATTAGAAACATTTGAAAAATACTGTTGAAATACACTTATAAAACAAAGTGCCTTTCGGATAACAGGTGTCTTAGTTATCTAGTGCTGCTCTAACAGATATACCATGAGTGGTTGCTTTCACAGAGGTTTATTCTGTCACAGTTTAAGAGGCTATAAGTGCAAATGCAGAGTGCCAGATCTAGAGGAAGTCTTTCTCTCTCTGTCAGTTTTGGGGGAAGGTCCTTGTCCCCTCTCAACATCTGTTGGCTGAGGATCTCCTGGAGATCTCCATGTGTCTTGGCATCAGTCTTCCCATGGGTCTAAGCAGTTCTCAGGCAGAGACCCTGGGTCCAAAGGATGCCCTCTGCTCCTGGCTCTTCTTTCTTGGTGGTAGTCAGGTCCTTCCTTCTCTGCTTGCTTCTCTCTCCTTCTATCTTTTGTAAGCTAAAAGGTGATGCAGACCACACCTGGTGGAACTGCCCTTATATTGTATCAGGGCTGTGTCCTGAGTACGGGTGTTAAATCCCCCCTGATCCACTTACAGCTGATTGGCTGGTCACATCAGATCATATCTTGGGGGATTATTATATCATTACATAACTGCCAAACTACATCCTTACATCATTGCTAATCCACTGAGAATCATGGCCCAGCCAAATCAAAAGAAACAAACTCACTGCTGTTGAGTCAGATCCAACTCACAGGGACCACTCTTTGGGTTTCCAAGGTGATATCACTATGGAAGTAGATTTTCCTATCTTCCTTCTGAGGAGTGGCTGGTGGGTTTGAACCACCAGCCTTCTGGTTAGTAGTCAAATGCCTTAGGCACTGTGCCACCAGAGCTCCCTGGCCCAGCCAAGCTGACACGTATTCTGGGTACACAAAACTCAGTCCATGACAACAGGTAAAGGTAATTTTAGAAACTTTTAAGCACTATCTACCTAGAATTTCACACAGAAGAAGGGGATACTGCATGGTTCATAATCAAGGAGGGATTGCGTCAAGGTTGTATCTTTTCACCATACTTATTCAACTTGTATGCTGAGCGAAAAATCCTAGAAGCTGGATATATGAAGAAGAACATGGCATCAGGATTGGAGTAAGACTCATTAACAACCTGTGATATGCAGATGACACAACTTTGCTTGCTGAAAGTGAGGATGACTTGAAGCACTTACTGATGAAGATTAAAGACCAAAATCTGCAGTATGGATCACACCTCAGTATAAAGAAAACAAAGATCCTCACAACGGTCCAATAAACAGCTTCACAATAAATGAAGAAAAGATTGTAGTTGACAAGGACTTCATATTATTTAGTTCTACTGTCAACACCAATGGAAGCAGCAGTCAAGACATTAGATGATGTATTGCATTGGGCAAATCTGCTGCAAACAAACTCTTTCAAGTGATAAAGAGCAAAAATGTCTCCTTGAAGTCTCAGTTGCACCTAACCCAAGCCATGGTATTTTCAATTGCCTCTTATGCATGTGAGAGCTGGACAATGAATGTTGTTGTTGTTATGTGCTGTTGAGTCAGACCCGACTCATAGCGACCCCTCCTTGGGTTTCCAAGGCAGTATCTCTATGGAAGTAGATTGCCCCATCTTCCTTCCGAGGAGTGGCTGGTGGGTTTGAACCGCCAGCCTTCTGGTTAGCAGTCAAATGCCTTAGCCACTATGCTACCAGAGCTCCCAAGGACAATGAATAAGGAAGACTGAAGAAGAGTTGATGCTTTTGAGTTGTGGTGTTGGAGAAGAACGCTAAGAGTACCATAGTCTGCTAAAAGGACTAACAATCTGTCCTGGAAGAAGTGCAGCCCGAATGCTTCTTGGAAGTGAGAATGGCCAGACTTCATCTCACCTACTTTGGTCATATTGTCAGAAGAAACCATTTCCTGGAGAGGGATGTCATGCTTGTTAAAGTGGAGGGTCAGTGAAGAAGGGGAATGCCCTCAATGAGATGGACAGACACAGTGGCTGCAATGACAGGTTCAGGCATAACAAGGATCATGAGGCTGGCATAGGTAGGACTGGGCAGTGTTTTGTTCTGCTGTGCATAGGGTTGCTATGAGTTGGAGATGACTTGATGGTACCTAACAACAACCTAGAACAAAAACCTAGAAATTTCCATATTGGGGGAAAAAAAGCAGTATTCATAAATGAACACATCACTTTCCCCTTAAACGTGAACTAACCATTCCATTTCAACTCCATTGATAATGGTTTTTCAAATATGCTGTTCACACCCACTGCCTTATTTAGACCTGTCTAAGCCAAGGTGCCAGTTATTTTTGAGGGGAAAAACAGTCTAATGGCCCACTTTTCTTTTTAGAACTAATGTGTGTAATTTCACAGCTGTTTTGTTTTTCATCCTCTGCACCTTCACCAGTTGGACAGACTACTTTTTTTTTTTAATATAGTGATTTGGGTGAAGATTTACAGAGCAAATTCACTTTCCATACAGCAGTTCACATATACTTTGTCTCATGTCATTGACCACAGCTTACCACAATGCAACAGCTCCCCTCCCACTTCCTCCCCATAGTTACCTCTTCCCACTGTCCATCCCTCCATACTCTCCTGTCCCCTGAGCTGTCTCCCTATGCATAAGCAGCCCTTCCTTCTCCCATGATTGTTCTCTCCAGGGCGTGTGTCTACTCGAGGTAAATGTTTAACTCACATGCCTGTACTTTGTTTGGCTGGAAACCACAGGTGTGGGTTCAATTCCAGACCTGAAGGGCAGCTAGGGGCCATAGTCTCAGTGGTTCCACCATGGACAGACTACTTTTTAAGCACCTAAAAGTTCAGGGTATCACTGCAGAATCACATCTGTCTTCAAAGCCTATAGACAAGTATGCATTAATATAGGAAAAAAGAAAACACTAGGAACCTGAAACATTTTCTTATATGTAATGAATAGTTGAAAGAACTGTATGTCTAACCAGCAGAGGGAAAAACTAAAGAGAGAGAGATTATATGTAGATTTCTGGTATCTGAAGGAACAAATGTACAAAAGTAAAAACGATGCATGTTGTATGAGTCAAAAAAACTAATGTAAATGAAGAAAGAGGATACATTTGTTTGTCTAAAATAAATACAAAATAAAACATTTTTATCACAAACTTAACTCACAGGTAGCAAAAAAAAAATAAAAAAGTTTAAATTGGTAAGTGGAGTTCTTTTAGTTCTTCATTTCATATGGAAAAAAAGAATTACTCCTCTAGGAAGTAGTATTTAACTCTGAAATAGCCTCCAAATTTAATTTATTTGGGCAAATGCTGCTTTCCTGTGGACTTCTAGGACTTTGCTGTATATAACAAAAAATCCTTTGCCATCGAGTAGATTATGACTCATAGCAACCCTATAAAATGTCCCATAGGGTTTCTAAGGCTGTAAATCTTTACAGAAGTAGACTGCCAGATCTTTCTCCAGCTGTGTGTAGCCAGCAACAGATTATGTTGTTTGCTGCCATCGAGTTGGCTCCTGCCTCATAAAGTATAATGTAAATTTTAAACTCTGACATTATTTAGGTCCATTCCATCATTTTCCAAATACAGAAATTGAAGCAGAGAAAATGTTTTCTTTTGATGGAAGGTCTATTAAATGATTTATAAACTTTATATATAAAAAGTCCACAGATCCACATTTATAGATGTAATTCAAACTCATTGCCATCGAGTCGGATCTGACTCATAATGACCCCTCCTTGGGTTTCCGAGGTGGTATCTCTATGGAAGTAGATTGCCCAGTCTTCCTTCTGAGGAGTGGCTGGTGGGTTTGAACCACCACTCTTCTGGTTAGCAGTGCCTAAGGTTAGCCTTAGGCACTACACTACCAGAGCTCCCAGATATAATTCAGGATGACTTAAAACTGTTGTGAAGAAGAGATATGACAGGGAAGGACACAAGGAAGAGGTAACTATGGGGAGGAAGTGTTAAGAGAGCTGTTACATTGTGGGGAATTGCAGTCAGTGTCATGAGACAAAATGTGTATGAACTGCTATATGGAAAACTAATTTGCTCTGTAAACTGTCACCCAAATCACAATAAGAATTTTAATAAATAAAAATAGGATTTTTAATAAAAAGAGAAAAGATAAGACATTGATTGATAGGACACTTGTTGAGTTAGCTGCTCCTCTGCTAGGTCCCATTTCAGCTGAAAACTGAAACATTCCAGGGTTCTAAGCTTTGAGAAAAAAATTAATTTTAGCTAGTGTGTTGGAGATATTTTGGAAGCCTTTGGGATTTCTTTGTGTGTGATTTGCAGCTGCAGTGTAATTTTCAATCTTCCCTTTTCCTCCATTTGATTGAAGGAATTTAAAACCAGGACAATTTGGAATCCCAGTTGAAATAATGCTGGAGATCACATAATAGAATTTTACAAGACCAACGACTAATTCATTGTAAATAACTTTTTCAACAACTTAAATGATGGCTGTACATGTGGACTTCACCAGATGGAGTACACAGGAATCAGATTAACTACATCTGTGGAAAGAGGAGATGGAAAAACTCGATGTCTTCAGGCAAAACAAACCCAGGAGCTGATTGTGAAACAGACCATCAACTGCTTATGTGCAAGTTCAAGTTGAAGTTGAAGACAATTAAAACAAGTTCATGAGAACCAAAATATAGCCTTGATTATATCCCTCCTGAATTTAGAGACCACCTGAAGAACAGATTTGGTGCACTGAACACCAATGACTGAAAACCAGAGGAATTATGGGGTGACATCAAGAACGTTATCCATGAAGAAAGCAAGAGGTCATTAAAAAGACAAGAAAGGAAGAAAAGACCAAAATGGATGTCAGATGAGACTCTGAAACTTGCCCTTTGAACGGAGAGTAGCTAAAGCAAAGGGAAGAAATGACAAGATAAAAATGCTGAACAGAAGATTTCAAAGAGCAGCTCAAGAAGACAAAGCCATTTATTATAATGAAATGTGCAAAGACCTGGAGTTAGAAAACCAAAAGGGAAGAACATGCTCGCACTTCTCAAGCTGAAAGAACTGAAGAAAAAATTTAAGCCTCGAGTTGCGATATGAAAGATTCTATATAATTCTATATAATATTAACGATATAGAAAACACCATTAATATTACATGCAAGAAACTCTTACTGAAGACAATTCAAAAACGGCTGCAGTAGAATATTGACAGAGAACTTCCAGAAATGCAAGCTGGATTCAGAAGAGGATGTGGAAGGAGGGATATCATTGCTAATATAAGATGGATCTTGGGTGAAAGCAAAGAATACCAGAAAGATGTTTACTTGTGTTTTATTGGCTATGCATTGATTGTATGGATCATAACAAATTATGGATGACATTGAGAAGAATGGTAATTCCAGAATACTTAATTGTACTCATGAGAAACCTGTACATAGACCAGGAGGCTGTTGTTCAAACAGAAGAAGGGGATACTGCATGGTTTAAAATCAAGAAGGGAGTGAGTTAGGTTGGTATCTTTCACCATACTTATTCAATGTGTATGCTGAGCAAATAATCTGAGAACCTGGATTATATGAAGAACGTGGCATCAGGAGTGGAGAAAGACTCTTTAACAACCTGTGATATGAAGATGACACCACTTTGCTTGCTGAAAGTCAGGATGACTTGAGGCACTTACTGATGAAGGTTGAAGACTACAGTCTGCAGTATGGATTACACCTCAATATAAAGAAAACAAAAATCCTCACAAATGGACCAATAAACAGCATCACGATAAACAGAGAAAAGATTGAAGTTGTCTGGGACTTCATATTACTTGTTTCTACAATTAACACCAGTGGGCAGCAGTCAAGACATCAGATGACATCTTGCATTGGGCAAATGTGCTGCAAAAGACCTCTTTCAATGCTGAAGAGCAAGGATGTCTCTCCTTGAAGACTAAGGTGTGCCTAACCAAAGTCATGGTATTTTCAATCTCTTATGCATCTAAGAGCTAGACAATGAATAAGGAAGACTGAAGAAAAGTTGATGCTTTTGAGTTGTGGTACTGGCGAAGAATGTTGAGACTACCATGGACTGCTGAAAGAGCTAACGAATCTGTCCTGGAGGAAGTGCAGCCGGAATGCTGCTTGGAAGTGAGAGTGGCCAGACTTTGTCTCACTTACGTGGTCATGTTGTCAGAGGGGACCATTCCCAGGAGAAGGATACTATTCTTGGTAAAGTGGAGAGTCAATGAAAAAGGGGAAGGTCCTCAACAAGATGGATTGATACAGTGACTACAACAATGGGCTCATGGATGGCAAGGATTGTGAGCATGGCACAGGATGGGGCAATGTTTCCTTCTGTTGTACATTAGGTCACTAGGAGTTGGAGATGACTCAACGGCACCTAACAACAACAAAGTTGAAAATTAGAGTCAACGTTCTAAACACTTTACAGTAGAGATGGTAGAAGGAAATAAATAATACATAAATGTTGTACCTAAAAGCCAAGATGGGGGGAAAAATAAGCAAATCTGAAGCAAGTCAACTTACAGTTAGGGAAGACAGTGTAAAGAAGTAGCAGTTTAATTAAGTAAATCATTGTATATACTGCATATGTGCATTTTGCAGATCATGCGTATTATTACCATACATTTTTATTCTTGTTGTTATGTGCCGTTGAGTCGGCCCTGACTCAAAGCGACCCCTCCTTGGGTTGCCGAGGCAATATCACCATGGAAATACATTGCCCAACCTACCTTCCGAGGAGTGGCTGGTGGGTTTGAACCGCCAGCCTTCTGGTCAGCAGTCAAGTGCCTTAGGCACTATGCTACCAGAGCTCCTATTTTTTATTCCTAGCATACATTTTCTTAAAAATATCAATCAGTACAATTACTAGTCAGTACCTTCAAGTAATTCATGGTGATAGTTTAAAAATTGTTCTGTATTTACAGAGAAATCACAATTAATGAGAGTTGTGCTAAGAGATGCCTGGACAATGAAAACCATAGTTCTGACCTTTCTTGGTCAGAACTGCAGGTGTGGGCCTTGAAAGAAGCTCTCAGACATGTCAGTGAGGCTGACCACACACAGATAGGCCAAGGAAAAGTGACAGACCGCAAAGGGCATTTGCTTTAGGTTTCCTAGCAGTGTGATAAGGTCATTCCCAAAGTGTCCTCTTGACTAGTGTTTCCCAGTGAAATGTTCCGGAATAAGTGTCTTGCAATAATACTATGCTCTTTAACCTTTGAGAAAATGAGACTCAAAAATTTTCTGTCTTTATGCCTGGGAAGAGGAAGATTCAAAGAGTCTTTTACATGCCCATTAGGTATACAATCACGCACCACACACACGGCATAGGTGCAGAAACGCTCCCTTGCTCGGCTTCAAACCGTCGCTCCTCCCCCTGGAGGCTGAGTCCTCATGCACTAGGAAGACTTGAATGCCCCGAAATGCTTCCAAGGACGCCCCTAGAGAACAGTGTTCTGTGAAGGTCCTAGATAGAGTAGCCAATCACCCACCCTTGGTTTTTCTCAATTCCTCCACTAGGGAGCAGGCTTCCTCCTGAACGCGGTCCTCAATGCTCCTCTTTCCCATCCCGAAATTCCGCAGGGTGATGAGAGAGAAGCGCCGAATTTCTTTCCATGTCTTTCCGTTGCTGAAAATGATTCCTATCAGGTGGAATAATAGAAAGTAGAGTGAGAGTCAAGGAGGAGGATGCTAACCTAATTACACCCCTCTATACCCCTCCCAACCCCAATCTCCGCCCCACAAGGCACGCCCACCTACCAAGTTTGTTATTAGCTTTTTCAGTCAGTGGGAAACTGCCTCTTCCAGAAAACTCCTCTCCCTGGTCAATCAAGGCTTCCTTCACTGCTTCATATCCGTGCAACACCACTGTGGGCCTCATGCCAAAATACAGAGTGAACACAGGGCCATAGGTTTTTGAGAACTGGGAAAAGAAAGTGGATGCAAATATTAACAAAAGAATTCACTATTTCCTCTATTCTGTGCATGTTTCATACTGATATTATTGTTATTGTATTGGTGACGTTTTATTTTGCTATACAACGCTTTAAGTATTCCTGAATTTTACACATGTATGTTTGATGGTTATTATTAAGGCTGCCATTTAAGGAGGGCCTCTATGTGCCAGGGAATGGACTGAGCATTTGGTACTCATATTATTACAACCAATCATCACATAAACACCTGAGCATGTTTTTTTCACCACCGCTTTATAAACAGAGGAACTGAAGTGCAGAGAATTTCAATTTAGTTCCCAGTGTTCCACAGCTGATAAATAGAAGATCTAAATTTGAACCACTGCTGGTTGAACCTCTGACACTTGAGTAATTTATCAGTCCCCAGTGCCCACCTTTGGACCAATATCCAGAAGACTGATTTGGAATCACCTATAAATCTCTTCCCACTGGATTCTAATCAGTGTCACTGTGATGGATACTGCTGTTGTTGTTATGTGCTGTCGAGTCAGACCCAACTCTTAGCAACCTCTCCTTGAGTTTCTGAGGTGGTATTACTATGGAAGTAGATTGCCCAACCATTCTTCTGGGGAGTGGCTGGTGGGTTTGAACCACCAGCCTTCTGGTTAGTAGTCAAGTGCCTTAGGCACTATGCTACCAGAGCTCCTGTGATGGATACTAAAAATCTATTTTTTAAAAGGACCCCAGATGATTCCAAGGCAAGAGCAGTTTGTGATCCGTGGGTATTACTGACACAGAAAGAGAGCGGGCACCACAGAGGCAGTGACAGGACAGGCACATCTCATGGAGCAAGCATTTCTTCCATCCTGCAGCTTTCCCAAGCCACAGACAGCAGCTCTGTGCAAAGTCCAGAAGGACCCTGTCACCACCATGGCCTCCCTGATGACTGCTGTCTTTCATTCATCCATGTTAGTTCTCTGACCACTGCTGTTCCCTTGACATCAGTAGGAATTTGCTTCTATGGAAAAGTTTAATTTTCCTGGATAATCTGGACAAAATACATGGCTTATACAGTAGATGATTTATGGGATGAAATCTCTAATCACAAGTTCTTCCAACACCACTTACATTCAGCCAAAATATCACAGGAAATGGTTATGAAACAATGAAGGGCGGCCATACTCCCTCCCTCTGCCACATCACCACCTTAGGAATCCTTATTGATTTGCTTCTATTTTATAATGATCTTCATATTTGTCTTCTCCCATAATGTTTTTTTTTTTTTCATTCCTCTATTTCTTACAATGGCAGATTAAAAAAAGCAGTAGAAATAGCAAAATCTACAAGGAGTATTTTGTTTTGTAGTGATGTATATGAATACTTTACTTTAAAGTAGGCATTGATTGACTTACCCTCTGCATGTCACTGGAGGAGCATAAGGCATACTTACATTGCTTAACGATTTGCTGATATTCTTAAAATCTATCTGCAGGCTATTTCCAATAATTGGGAGAGGAGTGGGGCCAGGTGGGAGCTTCCCTTTCCCATGGCTCTGTGTCCAGAGTGAAAAGAGGAGCCAAACGGAGAGACAGAGCACCAACACCAGGACCAGATCCATTCAAGCCTTGTCTTCTCACTCAGGCAGCTACGGACTTCCAATCCAAAGTGTTTATAATACTCCCTGCTACTGAATTTGTGATCCTGGTGAGTAAACTGACCAATCATGTACATTTGTTGTAATCCCTTCTGCATGGACTTTGGCTCACTATTGAAGCATCATTTATCTTGTCACAGGAGCCTGGATGACACAGCATTTTGCATTGTGCAGCTAATGTGAAGATTGGTGGGTAGAACCTACCCAGTAGGTGTTTGGCTCTTCATGTGAAAGATCTGGTGATCTCTAATCTTCCTTAAATATTACAGCCAAGAAAATTCTATTGAGCAGTTCTACTCTAACAGGGACCCAGGTAAGGGTGGTATGAGAGGTTTCCAACAGGGAGACAAACTTGTCTGTCAGTTTGTTCTACCGTGGTGACATGTTGATGTGAGTTTTGAGGCTGAGCCACTGGTGTTTCAA
>NW_006921880.1:4188538-4189831 GCF_000298275.1 Orycteropus afer afer
GCGGATGATACAACTTTGCTTTCTGAAAGTGAGGATGACTTGAGGCACTTACTGATGAAGTTTGAAGAATACAGTTTGCAGTATGGATTATGTCTCAATATAAAGAAAACAAAAATCCTCACAACTAGACCAATGAGTGGCATCACAATAAAAGGAGAGAAGATTGAGGTTGTCAAAGAATTCATGTTGCTTGGTTCTACAATCAATGTCAATGGGAGCAGCAGTCAGGACATTAGACAACATGTAGCACTGGGAAAGTCAACCATGAAGGAACTGTTTCAAGTGCTGAGGAGCAAGGATGTCTCCTTGATGACTAAGGTGCGCCTGACACAAGCCATGATATTTCCAATTGACTCGTATGCATGTGAGAGCTGGACAATGAATAAGGAAGACTGAAAAAGAGTTGATGCTTCTGAGTTGTGCTGGCGAAGAATGCTGAAAGTACCATGAACTGATAAAAGAACTAACAGATCTGTCCTGGAGGAAGTGCACCCGAAATGCTCCTTGGAAGCGAGAATGGCCAGATTTTGTCTCACCTGTTTTGGTCATGTTGTCAGAAGAACCATTCCCTGGAGAAGGATGTCATGCTTGGTAGGGTGGAGGATGGACGAAAGAGGGGGAGGCCATCAACGAGATGGATTGACACGGTGGCTGCGATGATGGGCTCAATTGTAGCAGGGATCGTGGAGCTGGTGCAGGATATGGTAGTGTTTCATTCTGCTGTGCATGGGGTACTATGAGTGGGAAACGACTTGATGGCACCTAACAACAGCAACAACAACACTCTAACAGGTAGGGAGCTATGGTGGCCTAGTGGAGAATGCATTTGGCTGCTAATCAAAGGGTGAGCAGTTCAAACCCAACAGCTGCTTCGTGGCAGAAAGATGGGGCAATCTACTTCAGCAAAGATTTACAGCCTCAGAAACACAATGGGGGTTGCTATGAGTCACAATCGACTTGATGGCAGTGAGCTTTTTTGTTTTGCTTTTACTCTAACAGGTGTGGTCACCGTGAGTCACAATTGGCTCAGGGTCAATTTTATTATTTTTTTTCCTTTTTTTTTTATGGTGATTTGGGTGAAGATTTACAGAGCCAATTCACTTTCCATACAGCAGTTCACGCATACTTTGTCTCATGTCATTGACCACAGTTTACCACAATGCAACAGCTCCCCTCCCACTTCCTCCCCATAGTACCACTTCCCAGTGTCCATCCCTCCATACTCTCCTGCCCCCTGAGCTGTCTCCCTGTGCATAAGCTGCCCTTCCTTCTCCCATGATTGTTCTCTCCAAG
>NW_006921880.1:4190576-4200169 GCF_000298275.1 Orycteropus afer afer
GTCCACCTATCTATCCATCCATATACCCATGTTTGCCTTCACTGAGAACTCAGTACTGTATATGCAAAAGGGTTCATATTTGTTGTCTGTACTTCCATGTACCTCTCTATGTCTTTCTCATCCTCAATGCTGCCATATTGGTCACTCACATTTGGTACGTTGCCTTTCTCTTCACCCTTATTTTTTTCTTGTTTTCTAATCTTCTCTTTCTTTCCAAAGCCCCAACCTGGAGATTTTGATTTAGCTAGTGTAGGGTTGGGCACAGATATTGGCAATTTTTTTTTTAATTTTTAAATTTATTTTGTTTTTGCTGTTAAGACTGTATGCAGCAAAACATAACACCAATTCAACGTTTCTTGATGCACGATTCAGTGACATCAACTACATTCTTCAAGTTGTTCATCCACTCTCACCCTCCTTTTCTGAGTTATTCCTCCTTGATTAACATAAAACCAAAACCAAACTCACTGCTGTCTAGTCAGATCTGACTCATAGCAAACCCTCCTTGGGTTTCTGAGGCGGTATCACTACGAAAGTAGATTGCCTTATCTTCCTTCCGAGGAGTGGCTGGTGTGTATGAACTGCCAGGCTTCTGGTTAGCAGTCAAATACCTTAGGCACTATGCCACCAAACTCTTTACTAAATCTGTCGAGTTGCTGTTGTCAGTTGATCCCATACAGACAGATCTTGAAATAGCACAATGGTCAAGGAAGACATTCCTTTCAAGTTAAGCTAAACTATTGTTTGATTTTAATAAGACTTCTGAGAATATTTTGGTTTAAGATTTCAAGATTATCTCAGGGCAATAGCTTCAGGGATCCATCCATCCAGCCTCCGTGAGTCCAGAAAGTCTGGAGTCTATGAGAAACTGAAATTCTGTTTTACATTATCCCCCTTTAGATCAGGATTCTTCTATAGAATCTTTGATCAGATGTTCAGTAATGGTAGCCAGACACTATGCAATTGTGGTCTCATGGCAAAGGACGCAGTTATTCCTGGAGTCATTTAGCCACACATTTCACATCCTCTTCCTGCTCCTGACTCTCTTTCTCTGCTGCTCCAGGTGAGTAGAGACCAATTATGTCTTGCCTGGCTGCTTGCCAGCTTTCAAGTCCCCAGGCACTACACAATGAATTGGAGATAGAACAAAAGCACTAAACATGTTGATGGTCAATTAGTTGGGATTTTCCATGAAATCATGATCCTAAACCTCCAAATCCAGGAACCAAATTCCATGTGGGTTTTGTTTGTACACAAGCAGCCTCAGCAGCTACTTTTTTTTTTTTTTTTTTGTCATTATAGTAAGGGTATATTCAACTTTTTACAGGTGTGCATGATTTTGACAGCAATTGCAATAATTGGTTGTATAGCCCTACACTTAATCAATTTAATTCTCCATCACCATTAATCCCCCCTTTTCTCCCTGGTTTTGTGCTTTTATATAAGGAAGGTCATATAATATCTGTCCTTTCAGATTACTTATTTCACTCAGCAATTTCTTTTAATCAAAACATTCCTGGTGGTGGCAATGTGCAGCAATGATCGAAAACTACTGAAGTAAGTGATTTGATCAAGAACATTATACAACATTCTGAGTTTTCAGAATAATGACCAGTTGGGAATTTATTTCTTTGAAGGAGTCAATGTATTCTATACCTTCTGTATAAAAATGTCATACAATGCCTTGGCAACAAGTGGCAGAGCTGAGGCTGGAGTCCATTTCCCTGACTCTTGCTGTGTTTCTCTCCAAGCAAAACATTTCAGGCAATCAGGTCATCGGCATTTATGAATGTGCATTACAATGCAATGGTACATAGTTCATCCTAATCAGTGACTTCCAAAATAAGCAATAATTGAGTTAATAATTATGGTGCCAATTGATTGAAATGGGAGGTCAGAAAAGTTTGGTTTTATAACCATTAGAACTTGAATGAACTCTGATGTCTTTGATTTAGGAAAAAGTGTAGTAGCTCTTTAGCTCACATACTTCTGCATTCTACAAGCACCACGCTACCTCATTTGGGTAAAATAAACTCCAATGACCCTTTAGGGCAATCATTTAATCCCTAGAGATGTGTGCCTCTGCTCGGTTCTACCTTCCTTCTGCTGTGGTTTCTCCCTTCCCCAGCTCTTTTTATAGACTGAGGAACCATAGATCTTTTAGAGACAGAATGAATCTCAGATCCACTAATCTGATCCTTGCTTTATTTTTAGGAATGAAGAATTGGTGACTCAGTGAGGTGCAGCATAACAAATACATCAGTACCAGACCTTGTCTTAGAATCCTGATTTCTCCACTCCCATTCAGTGACTTCTCATTTTGAAGAGGTTCTTGTCACTGCACACGAACAGCAGGAGGGGATCAGCATGAAACCTCTGCTGTCACAGAGAAATGGAACCATCAGCTAGGCCAGAGTTGTGGACTAGAACTGTGTCTTTTTCAGTACCTTTTTTCATGAAAACATAATATGCCTAAAGTTTTACATGTCCTAAATGTACAGATGAATGAATTATCAAAAATGAATCTGTGTAACCAACACATGCATTAAGAAAAAGAATTGTATCAGGTCTCCAGAGGCCCCTACTACTACCTCCACCCCCTCTCCAAATGTGTCTATCAACATGCCGAAGGTTTGCTTTGCCTATTTGTGAAGTTAATATAAATGGAATCAGGCATTATGTAGTTTTTAGTATCTACCTGTTTTTTATATAACAAACAAACAAACATACAAAAAACCCAAAGTCACTGCCGTTGCGTCAATTGCAACTCATAGTGACCCCTCCTTGGGTTTCTAAGGCGGTATCTCTATGGAAGCAGATTGCCCAGTCTTCCTTCAGAGGAGTGGCCAGTGGGTTTGAAGCATCACCCTTTTGGTTGGCAGTCAAGTGCCTTAGGCACTACGCCACCAAAGCTCCTTTACATCAAATAATCATGCTTTATATGTAGTGTTGTATTTAATAACTATTCAGCAATTTGTTTTTTGGTCATATTTTTATGGACATTTGGGTTCTTTTTATTTTGGGGCTATTAAGTATAGTGGTGTTATGAACATTCCTATACATATTTTTTTTATCTGAATTTATTGTATCTCTGTTCAGTACATACCTGTGAGTAGACTTGCTGAATACGCACATGATCATGTTAGTAAATAGGGCCAAAGAATTGTCCAGATGATTGACCCAATTCACAGTTTTTCTAGTAGAGTTCCTGTGGCTTCACTTCCTTTTCAGCACTCAGTATAGTTGGCCTTTTCTCATTGTAACCATTCTGGTGGGTGTGTAACAATATTGTATTATAATTTCAATTTGCATTTCAGTGAAATTAATTAGCATTTAACTATTTCAGATGCCCACTGACCATATCAATTCTTCTTTAGTAAAGGGCTAACATATTTTGCGTATGATCCATTTTTGTATTCATATATACACATGTATCTATGCACACATATGTGTATCTATCTATATATATATACCATAGATATACATATATATATACACATATACATGTATGTGTATATTAGTAGCCATTGAATAGGCTCAGAGTCATGATTACCTCATGTACAGCTTCATTTTTTTTCCCCATCAGAAATATTCATTGAGCATTTAC
Source organism: Orycteropus afer afer (assembly GCF_000298275.1). Lineage (NCBI taxonomy): Eukaryota > Metazoa > Chordata > Mammalia > Tubulidentata > Orycteropodidae > Orycteropus > Orycteropus afer. The sequence continues at coordinate 4,194,184 of NW_006921880.1, forward strand.
AGTATACTAGGCACAATAGAAAATACAGAAAACATTGTCCCTGCTCTTGATGAGCTTACATTCTAAAAGCAAAAGTACATCTTTTAAAATGGTATTTTTGATGTTTTCTGCAAAGAACTGAGGAAATACTCTGTAGGGTGAGCTTTGAGTATAACTTAACTTACTGTCGTCAAGTTGATTTCCACTCATAGTGAACCTCCTTGGGTTTCTGAGTAGTATCTCTAGGGAAGTAGATTGCTGGGTCTTCCTTCTGAGGAGTGGCTGGTGGGTTTGAAGCTCCAGCCTTCTGGTTAGCAGTCAAATGCCTTAGGCACTATGCCACCAGAGCTCCCTTAAGTATAACTTCCAAACCAAACCAAACCAAACTCACTGCTGTTGAGTCAATTTGACTCAGAGCGACCACTCCTTGGGTTTCTGAGGTGGTATCTCTATGGAAGCAGATTGCCCAATCATCCTTCTGAGGGATGGCTGGTGGGTGTGAACCTCCAGCCTTCTAGTTAGCAGTCAAACATCTTAGGCCCTATGCCACCAGACTTAGTTCCATCATTATTTAGAGAAAAGATGAAAAGATTTAAAGGGAGACAATGACAAAAATAGAATACCTATTATAATTGGAAAAGGAACTCTGGTGGTGTAGTGGGTTAAGTGGGTAAGGTCAGCTGTTCAAACCCACCACCCACTCCACAGGAGGAAGATGAGGCAATCTATTTCCATAAAGATGTACAGCCTTGGAAATCCACTGGGGATCTCTATGAGTTGGAATTGACTGGATGGTGGTTTTTCTTCCTTTTTTTTTTTTTTAAATGACAGACCATTCAAGATCAATAGGACTTATAGGGAGATAAACACAATCTTGTCAACTAAGATTTGTTGCAGTAAGTTGTTGTTGTTTGTTGTTGTTATGTGCCGTCAAGTCAGACCCAACTCATAGCGACCCCTCCTTGGGTTTCTGAGGCAGTATCACTATGGAAGTAGATTGCTCCATCTGCAGTAAGTAGCATGAGGGAAATAGTTCGTGGGATGCAAGCAAAGGAAGCAGGGGCTCTTAGACATTGAGTGGAGCCCAAAAGAGCATGCGGCCTTTTGCTAGGTACACAGCCACCAAGTAGAAGTGTTTGGTGACAAGACAGAATTAGGCTAAAAAAGGAGGGTAATCCTATGCACTTGACAAATAGAAAGAAAAAAGGGATCAAAGCTGAAGAATATCCAGAAAAATTTTAAAAAACAAAACTGATTTGAAAGGAGAAAAGATGTAGTTAGTGCTACTCACTGTCACAATTACCCAAGAACACTGTGACTTCCCAAGTTAGAAAAAGCCCATATACCAAAAATTTAAATGGAACATGTTACTTTTTTTCTGCTCAATCTGCCTCCCAAAATAGAAACTATTATTTTTTGACATGGGGAGAGTGGGAGAATGGGACATGATTGGGAAGAAAAGAAAAGAAGAAAAGAAGTTACATTAATAGTATTTTTGTCATTGTGATAGTTGAGGTTGTGTCAACTTAGCTGGACCATGACTGATGTTTTAAGCAGTTGTGATGTTATTCCAATGATGAGATCAGCTGTATATGCTTTGAGCAACCAATTTGTTGAAAGGGAGTTTCTCTAGGGGTGTGGCCTGCTTCCAATATATGTATTATTGTAAGGGTGACTGAATTTCAATGCCAATTGAATTGTCAACCTAGAATGGTGTTCGAAATTAAAATATATGTATTCCTGTGAAAATGAGAGAATCTTTTGGGATGTGGTTCCTGTTGTGCTATCTACAACCATCCATGAGCAAACACCCACCATTCTGCTTGGTGATCTTGGATTCATCATCCACTGGAGTCAACAGCTGGTATACTGCCTGCCAACCTTGAGCTCATCAGCCCCTGCAGCTGCATGAGTTGGGAAAAGCCTCCAGTTTAATGTTTGATCCAGGAACTTGGGACTTGCCAGCTTCTATAACTGCGTGAGCCATTTTCCTAAGATAAATTTTTCTTTTGCTCTCTCTCTATAAGCTTTACTGGTTTTGCTTCTCTAGAGAATTCAGCCTAACACATTTGGTACCGAGAGTGGTTCCAGAAAGACAAAATCATAAGGATAGGCTTCCTAGATTGGTTATCACTGATTCTGTTTTGGTTCTCCAATTTGATTAATTGTAAAGGCACTGGTGACTCTGACTCTGTTGGTAAAGAGGGCCCTGCTAATCTGCGGTGTGAGGTGGCAACATTAATATGCAAAATAGCACCACACCAATAGATCAAGTATTTTTGAGAAGGTAGGCTCTGAGTGATTACATGTTTGATACTCTTCTGCAATTCTGTCAGCATGAGGAGAAAAGGAAGCTGATTGGTAGGTTCTACTTACTCTAGACAAGGTGGTGAAAGAGCGAGATGAGTTCAGGGTTGCTGAGTCACAACTCGAGCACTGAATAAAAGACTTCAATGTTTCCATTTGTGTCCTGAAAGAAAGCCTTATTTCTTCTAGTAACAAAGCTGATATTGTCAAAAACCAAACCCAGAGTATTATTGTAAGGGTGACTGAATTACAATGCCAATTGAATTGTCAACCTAGAATGGTGTTTGAAATTAAAATGACAGCATTGATTGGCAAAAAATGGGGTCCTGAAGCCTAGGATGGGGACATACGGACAGATAGTCAGGAACATGAGGATATGGAGCCTGTAAATTCTGTTGAATCCCTACCAACTGAAGGGATTACTATAAACCCTTCATCCCTTTCACTTCCATTTGATGGGATTAACCTAACTGTTCCTGCTGGGTCATTGCCTGAGATAGATGCCATGACATTGCTGAATGATCTCAGGAACTGCCCGAGCCACCCATTGCTTCTGCTAGATCTGTAACTAAACTTAAGTCTAAGCAAGCCTCAAAAGATGAAACACAGTGTGATCAAGGAAGTGGTATGCTACACCCAAAAAGACTTACTTGATTTTGCAAACATATACAGACAGAAACCTGGAGAATATGTGTGGGAATGGCTATTGAGGGTATGGGATAATAGTGCAAGGAATGTAACATTGGATTGGTCTGAGTTTATCTATTTAGACTCACTAAGTATGGATTCTTCATTCAATATTTCAGCTTGAGAGGTTAGGAGAGATCTAATTGTTTATTTGGTTGGCTAACTGAAGCATGGATTTTGCAGTAGCCTACCTTAAGTCAGCTTGAAGTGCCAGACCTACCTTGGTGTAATATAGAAGAAAGTATGCAGAGGCTTAGGGAAATTGGCCTGTTAGAATGGATTTATCAGATTAGACCCCTAGAACCAGAAATGGAGAGCCCAGAAGACACACCTTTTACCACTACGGTGAGGAACAAATTTGTGAAGGGAGGAGCCCCAGTATCCTTGAAGTTGCTATAAGTGCTATTTTATGTAAGCTGGCTTTGACAGTGGGAACTGCCCTAAATGAACTAAGATGCTTAACTACAATGGGGCTGATGGGACCCCATAGTGGTAGGGGCCAAGTGGTAGCTATTAATTGACCAAGACAAGGTAGACATGATTACCATAGTGGACAGCAGAGTCAAAACAGTAATCAGAATACTCTGACTCATGTGGAATTATGGCATTGGCTACTTAGCCATTGTGTTCCTAGGAGTGAAATGCATGGGAAACCTACTAAATATTTACTTGCCTGTATAGACAGAAGAATTCTAGGTCACATGAACAGGAGTCTAGACTGAATCACCAGAATACAGAGTCATGGCTCCTCAATCAATTCTCAGACTTGAGTCAGTTTATAGACAACCCCTTGAATGAAGGGGAGGCCAGGTTCCCTTGAGGAAGGACCCTACTACATTGCCAAAAATGTATACTGTCAATCTACTCCCAGCCTTCCCCAAATGGATTGGAGGCCTTTTACAAGAGTGTTCATTGGTGAAAAGGAAATAATCAGACTTTTCAGGGATTGCTGGATACTGGCTCTGAACTGACAGTAATTCCAGGAGACTGAAAACATTGCTGTGGACCACCAATCAGACTGGGGGCATATGGAGGTCAACTTATTGATGGAGTCTTAGCTCAGGTGCATCTCACAGTAGGTCCAGTGGGTCCCCAAACCCATCCTCTAGTGATTTTCCCACTTCCAGAATGCATAATGGGAATAGATATACTCAGCAATTGGCAGAATTCCCACATTGGGTCCTTGACATATGGAGTAAGGGCTACTATGGTAAGAAAAACCAAGTGGAAGCCATTAGAATTGCCTCTACCTAGAAAAACAGTAAACCAAAACAATACCACATCCCTGGAAGGATTGCAGAAATTACTGCCACCATCAAGGACTTGAAGGATGCAGGGGTGTTGATTCCAACCACATCTTCATTTAAGTTGCCTATTTGGCCTTTGCAAAAAAACAGATGGATCTTGGAGAATGACAGTAGATTATTGTAAACTTAATCAGGTGGTGACTCCAATTGCAGCTGCTGTTCCTGATGTGGTTTCATCACTTGAGCAAATAAGTATATCTCCTGGTACTTAGTATGCATCTATTGATCAGGCCAATCAATGCCTTTTTCTCAAAACCAATTTCAAACAATCATCAGAAGCAGTTTGCCTTATGCTGGCAAGGCCAACAATATGCTTTCATGGTGCTTTCTCAGGGGTATATCAACTCCCCAGTACTATGTCAGAATTTTGTCTATAGGGATCTTGATCATCTTTCCTTTCCAAGACATCATGCTGGTCCGTTATATTGATGACATTATGCTGATTGGACCTCGCAAGGAAGAAGTATCAATGACTTAGACTTACTGATGAGACAGTTGCATGCTAGAGGGTGGGAAATTACCTCCCCCCCCCCCAAATTCAGGAACCTTCTACCTCAGTGAAATTTCAAGGGGTCCAGTGGTGTGGGGCATGTCAAGATATTCCTATTAAAGTGAAGGATAACTTATTTCATCTGGCTTCCCCCACAACTAAAAAGGAGGCACAATATCTGGTGGGTCTCTGGATTTTGGAGGCCACATATCCCTCATTTGGGTGTGTTGCTTCAGCCTATTTATCAAGTGACTCAAAATGCTGCTAGTTTTGTGTGGGGCCAGAAAAACAGAAGTCTCAGTAACAGATTCAGGCTTCAGTGCAAGCTGCTCTGCCCCTTGGGCCATATGATCCTGCTGATCCAATGGTGTTGGAAGCGTCTGTGGCAGATAGAGATGTTGTTTGGAGTCTTTGGCAGGCCCCTATTGGTGAATTGCAGCACAGACCCTTAGGATTTTAGAGCAAAGCCCTACCATCCTCTGCAGACAACTACTCTCCTTTTGAGAAATAGCTTTTGGCTTGTTACTGGGCTTTAGTAGAAACTGAATGTGTAACCATGGACTAGCAACTCACCATGAGGCCTGAGTTTCCCATCATGAGCTGGGTGTCATCTGAACCACAGTCATAAAATTGGACATGCACAGCAGCACTCCATCATTAAATGGAAGTGGTACATCAGAGATAATGCTCGAGCAGGACCTGAAGGCACAAGTAAGTTACTTGAGGAAGTGCCTACGGTCTCCACTCCAGTCACATTATCTTCTCTCTCCCAGTCTGCACCTATGGCCTCATGGGGAGTTCGTTATGATAAGTTGACGGAGGAAGAGAAAACTTGTGCCTGGTTTATAGATGGTTCTGCATGATATGCAGGCATCACTCAAAAGTGGACAGCAGCAGCATTGTTAGCCCCTTTCTGGGACTTCCCTGAAGGACAATGGTGAAAGGAAATCCTCCCAATGGGCAGAACTTTGAGCCATGCATCTGGCTGTTCACTTTGTTAGGAACAAGAAATGACAGATGTACGAAGGTGAAGAGAAAGGTGGGCTGAGCTGTGGACTTTTGCCAGACCAGAGGGCCCCGCCATTTTGAAGGTTTAAAAAGCGGCTTGACTATTTTGGATATTTAAAGAGGCAGTGCTCTGGCAGATTTCTGGGGCTTAAGAACACGCTCTGCTTTCCAGCAACCCCAAGGACACTCGGGGCATGCAAGACTGAAA